>NC_069500.1:876603311-876977061 GCF_027579735.1 Bombina bombina
GGGGGGAGAGAGGAGGGGGGAGAGAGGGGGGAGAGAGGGGGGGGGGGAGAGAGGGGGGGGGAGAGAGAGAGAGGAGGAGAGAGAGAGAGGGGGGGGAGAGAGAGAGAGGGGGGAGAGAGAGAGAGAGAGAGGAGAGAGAGAGGGGGGAGAGAGAGAGAGCAAAAAAGAGGGGGGGAGAGAGAGGGGGGGAGAGAGAGAGGGGGAGAGAGAGAGGGGGGGAGAGAGAGAGAGCAAAAGAGAGGGGTGAGAGAGAGAGCGCAAAAGAGAGGGGGGAGAGAGAGCACGCAAAAGAGGGGGGAGAGAGCACAAAAGAGAGGGGGGAGAGAGAGCGCAAAAGAGAGGGGGCGAGAGAGAGCGCAAAAGAAAGGGGGGGAGAGAGAGCGCAAAAGAAAGGGGGGAGAGAGAGAGCAAAAGAAAGGGGGAGAGAGAGAGCGCAAAAGATAGGGGGGAGAGAGAGCACGCAAAAGAGGGGGGAGAGAGCACAAAAGAGAGGGGGAGAGAGAGCGCAAAAGAGAGGGGGCGAGAGAGAGCGCAAAAGAAAGGGGGGAGAGAGAGCGCAAAAGAAAGGGGGGATAGAGAGAGAGCAAAAGAAAGGGGGAGAGAGAGAGCACAAAAGAGAGGGGGAGAGAGCCTCAGCTGGCAAAAGTTACAAAAAAGTCCATAGTCCTGGTGGCCGCATTGATTGTGCGGGGAAATTTCTTGCCAGCTCCGAGTACAAGCAAAGGAAATTCACCATGTGGGTGCATGTGATTAGAGGTCAGTGTTTTAACAAACTATTGAGCAGAAAAGCAGCCTGTAGTTTGGACCTAGTAGCCATAGTTAATGAGATCTCAGAAGATATGTTTGGTGAATTGGGCCTACTGAATTGCGACACAGTCCGTATATCACTTAAAGGTGACGCAGCATTACCACTCCCCGTAGAATTCCATTCCTACTCATGCCTCAAGTGGAGAAGGAGCTTCTGCGTATGAGGAATATGGGGGTTATTGAAGAGGTTGTTGAAGCAACTGACTGGTGTGCCCCCATTGTGCCTGTTGCAAAGAAAAATGGGAAGGTACGCATCTGCGTAGACTTGAAAAGGCTGAATGAGGCAGTGAAGAGAGAGAGAGATATGTACTGCCGACACTTGAAGACATAGCTCCGAAATTGGCTGGGGCAAAGTTCTTCTCTACACTGGATGCTTCCAGTGGCTTCTGGCAGATACCTCTAGATCCAAAGTGCCGCAGACTGACTACCCTCATTACACCGGTAGGTCGGTTTTGCTTCTGCAGACTCCCCTTAGGGATATCCTCTGCTCCTGAAATCTTTCAAAGAGACCACATGGGCACGGCAGTCGTCATGGACGACATCTTGGTGTATGGATCTACATTGGGGGAACATGATCAGCGATTGAGCTGTGTGCTGCAGAATATTATAGAGTCCGGGCCGAAGTTAAATAAGGAGAAATGCCATTTTAGGAAAGCTGAGTTATTTTACTTTGGGCATATCATCAATGGGGGTGGCATCAAGCCAGACCCCGATAAAATACGTGCTATTGAACAGATAAAAAGTCCTTCTGATGTACATGAGCTGAGACAAATATTGGGCCTTGTAAATTATGTGGGCAGGTTCCTTCCAGATTTATCCACAATACTACACCCTATCACAGAGCTAAAGAAAGATGTTGCCTGGGTCTGGGGACCTTCACAGGAAGAATCTTTTATGCAGGTCAAGTCCCTGCTGGGGTTTGCCCCAGTGTTGGGGTTCTACGACCCTTCCAAAAAGACTGTGGTTAGTGCTGATGCAAGCAGTTATGGGTTAGGGGCCGCCCTCCTGTAGTTGAATGAAAACAAACTACATCCCATCGCCTACTGTTCCCGTACACTGACGGCTGCTGAGTCGAAATACACCCAAATTGAGAAAGAGTGTCTGGCTGCAGTTTGGGCCTGTGAGCACTTTCAGCGTTACCTAGTGGGTTTAGAGAAATTTGGTCTGGAGACTGACCATAAACCGCTAGTCCCTCTAATCAACTCCTATGATATTGACAAAACACACCTAAGATGCCAGAGACTTCTAATGAGGCTGCTCAGGTTCAACGTTCAGGCAGTGCATGTGCCGGGGAAACAACTGGTTGTGGCAGATACACTTTCCAGGCTCCCGCTGGCTGCTGCTGAAGAATCTTCAACGGAATCAGATGTGAAGGTGTATGTAGATTCAGTTCTCGCCTCCAAATCCATTTCTTCAGGGAAGCTAGAACAAATAAGGAAGAGACATATTTAGATACAGGCCTTCAAGAAGTTATAAAGTACATAAAAGAAGATTGGCCCGAGAGTCGGGCAGCTGGATGTCTTTAAGTTCTTACCAGTCAGAAAGGTCGCAGCTCACGGAGCTGGATGGGTTGGTGCTGTTCCAGGCCTGCATTGTTATTCCTGTTAGCATGTGGCAGGAGAGGTTAGCAGGATTCACGATGGCCACTTGGGCATTACAAAGTGCAGAGAAAGGCCAGCTACGGCAGTATGGTGGCCTGGGATCAGTTCCGACATTGCAAGTCATGTGTCAAAATGTGCCTTTGCCGGGAACGCCGGCCTACTCAGAGAAGGGAGCCCTTGCTTTCTACTCCGCTGCCTGCAGGCCTGTGGCAGAAAATAGCTGCTGATTTGTGCGAACTGCACGAGAAAAAGTACCTAGTCGTGATTGACTTCTATTCCAGGTATTTGGAGATTGCACCCTTGAATGAAAGCACAAGTCAAGCTGTTATCACTCGTCTCAAGAGCTTGTTCGCCCGGTGGGGCATACCAATGGAGTTGGTGAGTGATAACGGAATGCAGTTTGCTTCCACAGAGTTCAGTTCTTTCAGCAGAGAATATGATTTTCTACATTCCACGTCAAGTTCACATTACCCGCAGGCCAATGGAATGGCTGAAAGGGCAGTTCAAACAACAAAGTTAATTTTGAAGCAATCTGAGCCGTACCTGGCACTCTTGTCCTATAGGGCAACTCCCATTCAAGCTACGGGTTTTAGCCCAGCACCGCTGATGATAGGACGTCAGATTCACACCACTTTACCATCTGTGGGTGTCTTTCAGCCGACTAGCTCTATTCCTCTGGACGAGGTCCTTAGGAGGGATGAAGAGGCAAAAAGTGGCTATCATTTCTTCTATGACAGGAGACACTCTGTGAGGCCCTTGCAGGAGCTGAATGCGGGGCAAAGTGTCAGAATTAAACTGGATGATGAGAAGAAATGGATGCCGCCTGCTACGGTAATCGGACACTCTCCAGAACCAAGGTCTTATGTAGTCCTTGCTGATGGAGGGACAGTCACACGTTGAAATCGAAAACATATTCAGCCTGTACCTGAGAGTTTAGAACTGGATGCCTCAGTACCACCGCTGGTGGGATCCCCTGTTTTAAGAGGGGTGCCTTCCCCTCCGCAAGATCACAATGGGGATATGTCTTTGCCTCCAGCAGACTCTCAATCACCTTCTTCTGTATCTGAGGACAGTTCAATTAGAGTTACATCAAGTGGAAGAGTAGTGAAACTTCTGGCCTGATATCGGGATTAGCACTAGTTAAAAGAAGACCTATAAAGGAAAAACAGAGGCGCCACATCGAGTAGTAAAGTCTAGTAAATCCAGCAATAGGAGGATCCAGAGCCTGTAGTAGTAGCAATTCACCAGATGCAGCGGCACAACCGGAGTGCCGTTCAGTGCAACACGAGACCTACACAGTCGCCCGTATGACTCAGAGAGGCGTCAGGATACGTCCGACGTGAAGGCAGGTGACCGGATAGGCCAATCGGGTGAGCCAGATGAGGGATGCGGTCAGAGTGACAAGCCCGCAAGCTCAATAAAAATGGAAGTACAGGAGCACGGATAGTGTAAAAAGTGTAAACTTTATTTGTTATACAGAGGGTAGCAATAGCGACGCGTTTCTCAGCAAAAATAAAAGCTGTTTCATCAGGCTAGATGCACTATCCAGACACTTGCTCCTTTTTATAGCGTTAGTTGACAAATCAGATATCAGGTCAGTTGCAACACCTTCAATGATGTCATATGACAATCACATGGAGAGGAGTGCTAAAAAGGCAACCAACCGTCAGTGATACAGAGAACTAACAACCAGTAATTGATATACAAAAATTGAAATAAAACACACAAATATATATATAAATGTGTAGATGATATGAAAAAATACATAAATAGCTAATAGAATACATTATTTAAAATCAATAAAATCGTTGCTATACAGGGTATTGTAGGATACCTATCCAACTATAATGGGCCAAAATAAACATACATGTAAGTGTATCTAGATATATATCATATCTAGATACACTTACATGTATGTTTATTTTGGCCCATTATAGTTGGATAGGTATCCTACAATACCCTGTATAGCAACAATTTTATTGATTTTAAATAATGTATTCTATTAGCTATTTATGCATTTTTTTATATCATCTACACATTTATATATATATATATTTGTGTGTTTTATTTAAATTTTTGTATATCAATTACTGGTCGTTAGTTCTCCTTATCACTGACGGTTGGTTGCCTTTTTAGCACTCCTCTCCATGTGATTGTCATATGACATCATTGAAGGTGTTACAACTGACCTGATATCTGATTGGTCAACTAACGCTATAACAAGGAGCAAGTGTCTGGATAGTGCATCTAGCCTGATGAAACAGCTTTTATTGTTGCTGAGAAACGCGTTGCTATTGCTACCCTCTGTGTAACAAATAAAGTTTAAACATTTACACTATCCGTGCTCCTGTACTTCCATTTTTATTGAGCTTGCGGGCTCATCACTCTGACCACATCCCTCATCTGGCTCACCCGATTGGCCTATCCGGTCACCTGCCTTCATGTCGGACGTATCCTGACGCCTCTCTGAGTCATACGGGCGACTGTGTAGGTCCCATGTTGCACTGGACGGCACTCCGGTTGTGCCGCTACATCTGGTGAGTTGATACTACTAGAGGCTCTGGATCCTCCTATTGCTGGATTTACTAGACTTTACTACTCAGTGTGGCACCTCTGTTTTTCCTTTACAGGTCTTCTTTGAATTATCCACCTATGAAGAGTGTGGCCTACCACTGACTTACCTATCCATCTGTTTGCAGCCACAAGCGCACCTCCTGTTGGGATCTCTGCAATCTCTCCTTGTTAGCACTAGTTAGAGCAGTGACCGGAAGTATGGGCAGAATAATCCCATGGTCACTGTGGACTAGGGTAGTCTACCCCGATGTTCAAGTCAGGATGTAATTCATGTTGTTTATATAGATATTCTCTTTAACTTGTTATTTGTTATACACTATACAAAACTGTTGTTGTATGCTTCTTGTATACCTTGTTATTTGATTTATTCAAATGAAAAAAAAATGTATGCCTTGTCCTTTGAAAAGGGGGAAGATGTGATGAGAGTGGGAAGTGACATCACCGGATGGGGGCGTGGCTTAGGTCCATTATTGTCTATGGCGCAGTTGCTAAGTGAGATGTATTGTACCAGGTGTATACTTCCGTGCTCTGCAAAAAAATAGCGTTGTACCTTCTATACTGTGCCCTGCATCTCATGACAGTCGTTAAAGTGAATGTAAAGTTAACCCTACTACCTCACAGACTTTTAAAAATGAGGCCGAGTTGAATTCATAAAAATTTTTATATTTATTTATTTTCTGAAATTTTTACCTTTTTACCGCTCCGCCAATAAGTGCAGCTCTCCCGCCTGCCATATTGTCTGATTGATTGACAGATAATGATTCTTAAAACAACTAATCCTTGTTTCCCCCTGGGCCATGATGTTTATGCAAAGGGACTGGCTTCAGATAACAACTGCAAAAACAATGCATTTGTTTTACCAACTTTATGATAGTGGCTAGCCTTGTTGTCTGTGAACTAATGCCCAGAATAGCTCATCTAAGGCAAATGGTGGGTGGAATTTGGCTATTGCAAAATAATTGCAGCAAAAAATGTTGACTTGACTAAAATGCTATTTTACAGCAACACAAACAAAATGTCTTGTAATTGCAATGTCACTTTAAATATAGGCGATTACAATATTTCACCATGATAAATACTACTGGATATGAAAAAGAAGAAACCTTGTACTGAGCTAGAAAATAGTATAGTACTTGAAAATATGAACCCAACAATAGAGGTGTAGATTGTATGTTTATTTGAACAAGGTCCTGATTAGTTTGTATTAGTTTGATTAATCTGTTTTGTTCCATCTGTTTTTACCATCAATCAGTGTCATTATCCTATCTTCAAAAACACCATGAAGCTAGTGTCTTGCTAAAAAAATTTGCCACAAAATCGCAGCTGGAAAATGTCAAGATTCAATTAAATTTGTACCCGATACTCATCATAGCAGTGAGTGGTTTCTGTCTAATAAACGGCCCATTGCATAAAACCACATTACAAAAATGATTTAAAATTATTACTAAATATTGAATAAAAAAGCAAAAAAAGTTGAGATTAAAATAAAAAAGACCAACTCATCATCTTTGATATACTGAGTCACAGTTTTGGTGAATGGTCTGGATAGCCCTGGAACACTCACCATCATACTATTGTTGGCATCTGTGAGATTACTGATACAAATATTGTTCTACATAGTGAGGCTACTGTAACTTAACAAAACAGACGTGAATATTTAACAATTACACATATTTACAGATCATGTTTACTATGTGAAATATCTCAACTGTTTATATTAATGCAGGGAATTTACCCTGGCGATTGATTAGAAATGATAGGTGAAATGAGCCTCAATGAATTTTGAACATTATTTTGCCTTAATGATCATCAAGCCCCCTCTGTAGCATGATGAGAGTCTTTGAATCTAGCCCATTGTGTACGCCTGTTCATATACCCAGCACTGAGGAATTTGGTGGTGTTTTACAAAGGAATGATAATAATAATTATAAATGTGATAGGTTTAATGCCCTACTTTTTTACACAGTAAGGTGGTCTTTGACTTTTATTTATTAGGAGACATGTTTTGTGAATTACACTATACAGGATTATTTAAGTGGATGGTGAAGTCAAACTTAAATTTTCAAAATTTGGATAGAACATGCTGTTTTAAACAACTTTCCAATTTAGCATAGTAACATAGTGACATAGTAGATGAGGTTCAAAGAAGACAGAAGTCCGTCAAGTTCAACCTATGCAGATTTACAGTAAAAGCTCCAATTGAGCTTAACTTAATTCCATTAAAATGGTGACCAATTTAACACAAGCAATCATATAGCCAAAAATGTTTCTTAGTCATTTTTAAATGTATCTAAAGTATTGGCATTCACTACCTCCGTAAGCAATGAGTTCCACAATTTGATTGCTCTTACAGCCTTAATTTGTGACCTCTTGTCACAAATAATTTCCTTGGAATAAACAGAGCTTCTGTCAACTCTGTATATGGGCCTTGAATATATTTATATAAAGTAATCATATCACTTCTCAAACACCTGTTTTCTAGCGAAAAGAGACCCATGTTTGGCTAATGGCTCCTTATATTTTAAATTCTTCATTCCCCTTAATAATTTTGTGCTCCTTCTTTGAACTTTTTCTAATATCTTTTTTTGAAATTGGTCCCCAGAACTGCACTCCATACTCAAGGTGAGGTCTTATCAGGGATTTATATAGTGACAGAATTATGCTTTCCTCCCATCAATGCCTCTTTTAATACATGCTAGTTTCTTATTAGCCTTAGTCACTGCCCTGTATTGTGCACCCATTTTTAGCTCATTATCTATAAGTACTCCCAAATCAATTTCCTCCTCTGTTCTGTTAAATAATAGGTTGCCTGCTTATTTTTAGTTCCAAAATGCAGAACTTTACATTTTCTAGTATTAAATCTCATTTTCATTTTACCAGTTTGTTCTTCCAATTGTATTAAATCCTCTTGCGAAGCAATATCCTCCTGCACTGACGTAATGACCTTACACAACTTTGTATCATCCTCAAAAATAGAGATGTTGCTATTTAATACTTGCTCCAAGTCATTAATAAAAATATAAAAAAGAACAAGGCCCAGTACTGATCCCTGGGGGACTCCACTGATTACCTTAGTCTAATCTGAGTATGATCCATTTACTACTACTCGTTGCTCCTTATCTTTTATCCAGTTATTTATCTATGAGATAACATTTTCCACCATTCTCCGACCCTTAATTGTGTACAATAATCTCTCATGTAGCACTGTATCAAATGCCTTTGTAAAATCCAAGTATATCTTTATTTATATCTATATATAAATGTATCTATATTTTTACTTATTCCCTCATAAAATTGAATTGGATTAGTTTGGCAATTTATTTCTATTATCAAATGTTCTTAATTTTCTTGTTATCCCTTATTAAACAGAATATTTTGGTAGGCTCAGGAGCAGCAATACACCCCTAGGGACTAGCTGGCGATTGGTGGTTGCACATATATGCCTCTTGTCATAGTCTCACCATATTTGTTTAGCTATCTCCCAGTAGTAGTTGGAAAGTTGAGGTATGAGAGTGCTAATGACGGCTCTGAGCTGTCGCAGAGTTTCCCACTCCGGTGCTAACAACTGCTTAGAGCCGTTGCTAGCACTCTCCTACCTTGAGGGAGATCTGGGGGCTCCCACCTGCTCCTACCCCGGCGATCGGGCCTGCATAGTGACAGGCATCTTGGGGGCTTCATGTTATGTGTGGTGACATCACACGCATAACGTGATGACTTCACCGCGCAACTTTATTTATACTTAACAATGTTAAGTATAAGAGCAGGGGGCATGCTGGTTAGAAGCCTGTATCTCAGGCATTTAAGCAGCTACAGACCCCAAGAACCACCGTTGGAAAGGTAATCGCCTAACCTTCCCAGTGTAAGTCTTGGGGATCTGAAAAAAAAAAGAAAGTTAAAAACATTTTTTTTAATAACAAAAAAAACCTTAAAAAAGCTTAGCACCCAGGTGGGAAAGTGCTTAGCACTCAAAGGGTTTTAAATAGTATTTTAATTTTGACTTTACTATCTCTTTAAATCTCAAACAGTATTCAAGTGACTTTCTAAATAATGACATTGAATGCGTCTTCATATTTTTATTTTCAGAATAACTCACTATAACCTGAATTGTTTAATAAACATGTAAAACTATACTGCAGGTTATCTAAGCTTACATAATTTCTTCTGCACACTGCTACAAGATTGATTTACATAAATAAACTGGTCAAAAGCAAAATAATTCCATCAAAAGCACATTGAACAATGGTTTTAAAGTATGACTTTTTTATTTTTTTAACAGAATAACACTAGAAATATAAGACACACATTTGTTATTCATCAACACATTCGTTTTCCATATGGGTAAAGAAAACCATTGTGCATAGTAATACTAAAGAATTATAATTCTCTGAAAAGCATTGCTGAACAGTTATTATTGCAAATCAAAGAGCATCAAATGAGAAAATGCCTTCCAATAATATCACTGCTTATTTTCTTTTAGAAAGAAGGCATCAATTTTCTCCTGCTCTTTTACTATGGAAAAGTAACAGCATAAGCAAATAAGACTTAGATCATTCTAAAACTTCAAGCAAAATATTGAAAAGGTCATAAAAATACCAAAGATGTTGTTAACCTTTAAAGTTATATCATTATGTGGTCTGAAGGATATATATACTCTTTTAACTTTAGAATTCCAAGATTCAGTTTTTTTAGATTGATTGAAAATAGTTAAAGCTGTTTAAATAAATAAAAGTGTATGGGTCAATCTGTTAAAATTATCACTGTTCAGAAAATGCATAATTCAAAATCAAGACATAACAACAGACAAATATAGATTATACTCATTTGAGTTATTACTTTTCATATATATGTGTTGTTGATATGGTTATGCATTTTAAACCAGTCATATAATAGAAATTACAGTTATTATGTTCTGTATTTATATGCACACACACTGACAAGGGGGATTGACGGCTGTGTGTGCCAGCAGGGGGCGGCGTTACACAAGTAGACACTCATGCAATGTTAAATGCGGGCAGCTTATTGCTGCCATCTAGCTGCGATGCCGAGCATACAGGTTTGGAATTGTCCGCTCTTGTCTGCCCGGTGCTTCTGAAATGGAGTCCATAGGAATAAGGCTGGGTTTATCTTAAGAAGTTAACTAGAGAACATCTAAAAACATTAATCAACAGTGAAAAGGAAATAATGCAGGATAATCCTCTATAGTCTAGAGTGTTTTGGAATTTCAGCCGTTATTCCTAGTCTACCTAGTAACATAGTAAGCCTGATGAGCCTGAAAAAAGACAGAAGTCCATTGAATTCAACCTATACAAATCCTACCTGATTTTCAATAAAGAAGGTCAATGTCCTTTTTAAAAATTGGTCCTTAGAGCTGCACTCCATACTCAAGGTGAGGTCTTGCCAGGTATTTATATAGAGACAGTCCTTTTTACCTTTTTAAAAAGTAGCACCATATCAGCTTTACATCAGTACTGGGGTACTATGCCCGAGGATAACAAATCTTGAAACTTTAAAGGGACGGTCTACTCCAGAATTTTAATGTTTAAACAGGTATACAATCTATTTATTACCCATTCCCTAGTTTAGCATAGCCAACATGGTTATATTAATACACTTTTTACCTGGGTGATTACCTTGTATCTAAGCCTCTGCAGACTGCCCCCTTATTTCAGCTCTTTTGACATACTTGCATTTTAGCCAATCTGTGCTGACTCATAAATAACTTCATATGAGTGAGTACAATGTTGTCTATATGGCACACATGAACTAGCGCTGTATAGCTGTGAAAAACTGTAAAAATGCACTGAGATAAAGGCGGCCTTCAAGGGCTTAGAAATTAGCATATGAGCCTACCTAGGTTTAGCTTTCAACAAATAATACCAAGAGAAAATATCACATTTGTTGTTTAAAATTGCATTTCCTATCTGAATCATGAAAGTTTAACTTTGACTAGACTGTCCCTTTAAGAGAAGAGGTTTGGCAATGGCAGTGTTAAGTTCCCTTAGAACCCTTCAGTGCATTCCATCTGGACATGGCACATTATTTATCTTGATATTTTCCATTTTTCCTGATATCATGTAGAGATAACCTAGTTATTTTTATGGACTTGTATATTGTAATTTGTTTCAATGTCTCCTCCATTAGTTCCTCTCTTGTGTATACTGAAGAAAAGAAATTGTTTAGCTACTTAGCCTTTCCCTTGTCATTGTTAATTATCCAACCCTTCACATTTAATGTACTCATATTTTCCTTCTTAGATTTTTTTGCAATTTATATACTTAAAAAACCTTTTAGAGTTTGTCTTAGAATCCTTTGCAATGAATCAATTTCATTTTCATTTGTGGCTAATCTGATTGCTCTTTTTCAGGCTTTGTTACCATTCCTTATACATCAGAAATGACAAGTCCGTACTTTCCTCTTTTTTTTTTCTCTTACCACATTTGTATTTTGCACATTGGCTTGTTTTAATTTGTTTTAATTGTATAACTATGTGGCATTTTTTGATAACTGCTCCAGGTCTCTCAGATTGGAAGGCTTCCCTTTCCCAACTGCTGTTTTGAGATCGCTCCACAGGTGCTCTATGGGATTGAGATCTGGAATCATTGCTGGACAGTTCAGTACTCTCCAGCGCTTTGTCTTAAACCATTTCTGGCTGATTTTTGACATGTGCTTTGGGTCATTGTCCTGCTGTAAGACCCATGGCCTCGGACGGAGACCCAACTTTCTGACACTGGGCCCTACATTGCACCACAGAATTCTTTGGTAGTCCTCAGATTTCATAATGCCATGCACACAGTGAAGAGTGCCTGAATCAGCAAAGCAACCCCAAAACATCAGTGAACCTCCACCATGTTTGACTGTATTATTTTCTTTAAAAGACTAATTTCTTTTTCTGAAAACAGTAGAATGATGGGCTTTACCAAAAAGCTGTAATTTTGTTTTGTCTGTCCACAGCACATTCTCCCAAAAGGATTTTGGCTTCCTCAGGTAAGTTGTGGCAAACTCCAATCTGGCTTTTTTATGTTTCTGTGTCAACAGTGGGGTCCTCCTGGATCTCCTACAATAGCGTCCCTTTTCATTTTCAGGTGGCGACATATAGTGCAAGCTTACACATTTTTACCCTGTGCCTGAAGGTCAGCTTGAATTTGTCTGGAAGTTCATTGAGGTTCTTCATCCACCATTTGAACAATCCTTTGTTCCAATCTTTGATCAATTTTTGTCTTTCGTCCACATCCAGGGAGATTAGCTACAGTGCCATGGGCTGTAAACTTCTTGACAATGTTGCGTACAGTGGACTCAGGAACTTTAAGATCTTTGGAGATGGACTTGTAACCTTGAGATTGTCCATGCTTTTCTACAATTTTCTTAAATCCTCAGACAATTCGTTGCTACTTTTTCTCCAAATTGTCACAATTTTTACTGGTTGCCGGTGTGATTTCTATATTGTCAGCACCTGTTAATTGATACAGGTGAGTTTAATTACAAATTACAGGAGCATCACAACTTTGGAATGCAATTATTTCTTACAATTTTGAGAAGGTGCCAATAATTTTGTCTAGTGCATTTTTGGAGTTTTGCGTGGAATGTGTCAGATTTGTATTTTTTTTTCTCCACTTTGTGTCATACCAATACAAACAAAAGAAATAAACATGAGAATGCCTAAACATTTGTAATTGCAAAATTTTCTGTTCGAAGTGGTGCATTATCTGACAGAAATGCAAGGGTGCCAATATTTTTGGCCATGATTGTATATATATATATATATATATATATATATATATATATATATATATATATATACAGGGAGTGCAGAATTATTAGGCAAGTTGTATTTTTGAGGATTAATTTTATTATTGAACAACAACCATGTTCTCAATGAACCCAAAAAACTCATTAATATCAAAGCTGAATATTTTTGGAAGTAGTTTTTAGTTTGTTTTTAGTTTTAGCTATTTTAGGGGGATATCTGTGTGTGCAGGTGACTATTACTGTGCATAATTATTAGGCAACTTAACAAAAAACAAATATATACTCATTTCAATTATTTATTTTTACCAGTGAAACCAATATAACATCTCAACATTCACAAATATACATTTCTGACATTCAAAAACAAAACAAAAACAAATCAGTGACCAATATAGCCACCTTTCTTTGCAAGGACACTCAAAAGCCTGCCATCCATGGATTCTGTCAGTGTTTTGATCTGTTCACCATCAACATTGCGTGCAGCAGCAACCACAGCCTCCCAGACACTGTTCAGAGAGGTGTACTGTTTTCCCTCCTTGTAAATCTCACATTTGATGATGGACCACAGGTTCTCAATGGGGTTCAGATCAGGTGAACAAGGAGGCCATGTCATTAGATTTTCTTCTTTTATACCCTTTCTTGCCAGCCACGCTGTGGAGTACTTGGACGCGTGTGATGGAGCATTGTCCTGCATGAAAATCATGTTTTTCTTGAAGGATGCAGACTTCTTCCTGTACCACTGCTTGAAGAAAGTGTCTTCCAGAAACTGGCAGTAGGACTGGGAGTTGAGCTTGACTCCATCCTCAACCCGAAAAGGCCCCACAAGCTCATCTTTGATGATACCAGCCCAAACCAGTACTCCACCTCCACCTTGCTGGTGTCTGAGTCGTACTGGAGCTCTCTGCCCTTTACCAATCCAGCCACGGGCCCATCCATCTAGCCCATCAAGACTCACTCTCATTTCATCAGTCCATAAAACCTTAGAAAAATCAGTCTTGAGATATTTCTTGGCCCAGTCTTGACATTTCAGCTTGTGGGTCTTGTTCAGTGGTGGTCGTCTTTCAGCCTTTCTTACCTTGGCCATGTCTCTGAGTATTGCACACCTTGTGCTTTTGGGCACTCCAGTGATGTTGCAGCTCTGAAATATGGCCAAACTGGTGGCAAGTGGTATCTTGGCAGCTGCACGCTTGACTTTTCTCAGTTCATGGGCAGTTATTTTGCGCCTTGGTTTTTCCACACGCTTCTTGCAACCCTGTTGACTATTTTGAATGAAACGCTTGATTGTTCGATGATCACGCTTCAGAAGCTTTGCAATTTTAAGAGTGCTGCATCCCTCTGCAAGATATCTCACTATTTTTGACTTTTCTGAGCCTGTCAAGTCCTTCTTTTGACCCATTTTGCCAAAGGAAAGGAAGTTGCCTAATAATTATGCACACCTGATATAGGGTGTTGATGTCATTAGACCACACCCCTTCTCATTACAGAGATGCACATCACCTAATATGCTTAATTGGTAGTAGGCTTTCGAGCCTATACAGCTTGGAGTAAGACAACATGCATAAAGAGGATGATGTGGTCAAAATACTCATTTGCCTAATAATTCTGCACTCCCTGTATATTTTAATATATATAACAATGAATGAATCTAGTTACTGCAACATTATCTCAAAATAATAATAAACAGCAATTTGGGTCATTGTAAATATTACTTCTTAGGACATTATTTACATTTTTGGTGTCTACGCTAACATGATCATATTACTTTTTGTGGTAAATTTTATTTTAAAGGGACATGTTACCCTTTTTCTGCTTTAAAGACTATCAAATGAGTGTTAATCTGGCATTTACAGATATAGTCTCTTTCTTTTCCTCCTCATTTCAAGGAAATTTATTCCAAAATCTCTAAAGATACTGATGAAGTCTTAAATGATTATTGAAAAATTTTTTGCAAGATCACAGCAAGCAAGTGGTAACTCAGCAAAGATTATGCTGATTGGCTGTTTTTTTTACCATGCAGAATAAAATAGGAAGGGTTGCTGAAAAATAGGGGCTCGCGGATCAATTACTCTGGCGGGTGGATAAAGAATAGATATACTGTACATCATTAAATTGTGTGTCTTTCTCACAATTTTTTGAGGGATAAAGGGGAAATTATGGTGAGTAATGTCTTCTTTTTATGAATTATTATTATTAGTTTATGTAGAAGATTACAATAGTGATTTTAATATTTGAATGGTAGAATAAAATGTTTCCCTTTACATTGCTACTGACATTTGTTTCTGTAGAATGAAGGTTAAATGGACTGTAAACATTGTATATTTCTTTAAATAATTGTGAAGTATGTATGCTATTTTATTACTTAATATCAGGCTTACCTTTCAAAAAATGTTTTAGGGGGCGGAGCTAACCTCCGCAGTGGACGGTCGCATCTTCACAGAACTCCCGGCTGTGGTTATGCTTTAGGCAATTTATTTCACTTTTTTCACAACTAATTCACTTAGAGGTGAGTCTGGATACCAGACTATAGCTGGGAGCGTACATACAACTCTTGTTTATTTGACCCGACACTCTGGCAAGCCTAATTATACAGGGTCTGTGTTACCGAGCAATCCAAAATGGCGGCGACTACGTTGGAGAAGGATATTCTGAGACTTCTAGATCTGCATTTCTCACGATTATAGCGTACATTAGCGGCAGTGTTTGAAAAGGTTCCTTCGGCTAGCAGAGGTCTGGGGAGCATGGAGAAGTTGTGTGGCCCTTCTGAGGACAGCCTGCGTAGTGATACTGAGTTACCCCTCTCTGAGATAAAATGTGACGGAGCAGCCCTGTCGCAAGATAGAGAAGATTTGTCTGAGCGGCGTACCCATTCGCCAAGCAGCTGCCCCTTTGAATATTGCTATGACCCAGTATGAGCTGCACTCTGTCCATGCGTTGAAATTGGGCTGGCTGTGGGAAAAGCCGCTCCTTGGACCTTATCAACGAAGTGGAAATTCCTTGTTCTCACCTACTTTGTCTACCTCCCGGGAGCTTTGCAGTAATGCAATTTTTTTATGGGGTGACGATCCTCTTACCTCTCAGTGTCAAGGTGCTGAGAAGTTGGGACTTGATGAGAGGGATCAGCGTGAGCTTCCTCAGAGTGCCGCTTATGGAGTAGAGGTGAGAAGGAGACTTGGTTGTTTTTCTGATCCGGAGGGCTCTTCTTCTATGTTAAACATAAAAATAGGAGTCGGCTGATGCTTTGGAGTTGTAAGAGTGGGGTTCAGTGCTTGCCACAATATCTCTTGCACACCACTGTGTTTTTTTTTTTTTTTAACTTTCAACAAACTAAGGTTTCCCTGATTGGTGTTCTTCGTCTACAGCTCTTGTTTTCACTCTTTTGTCCTAAGATATCCTGGCCTTAACATGCAGACCTGAGGATCACACTGCTTCTAAACCTGCATTCATGTAATGGGATGCTGTTTTTTTAAATTATCCTGATCCTTTCTTTCACACATGTCCAATGCCATTCCCATTGTTTGGACAGTAATGGTGGGATAACGACATATATGAGACTTTTGGAGTGTCAACTTATGCATATTTTGGATACTCGCCATATACTGACCTGTTATTCCTTTATATGATGGTTAGTAAGCTGGAATTTAGAGGACTATGTACAGTTGTGCAGGTGGCATGTCTTATTGGTCCTATCTAAGTGAATGAGAATATAATGCGATTTGGGTTAATGTGCTTTGGCATTGTCTATAACGCCTTATATTGTTTTTTCTTCCTAATGTATTTTGTTCCCTTTTTTTTAATTTTTTTATTATCCCTGCTGCTTTGTTCTTGATATTAAAGTGTACTGTTTACACACTTATTTATGTTTAATTACATCCTGTTTATGCAAATTAAGCTGCATAACTTTGATATGCTTATTATTGTAAGCTGGCTTTTGTACATTACATGTTCATATGGCATTTGTGCTCACCCTGCACATTTAACCTGTTATTTAAGGATAGGCTCATTTTAATAGTTCCTTATGCATAACTATAATATTATCCCTTATATTAGTATATGTATGAATGCCGCTCCAGAATTTTAACTTACAGGATTGCTACAGCTATATATCATGGACAAATATATTGTTCCCCTTCATGTTTACGAGTTTACGGATAATAATGATATCTTAATTCATCTATTTCTCATTAAGCCTCAATATGGATAAATGATGCATGTCTGTGTATTCTAAGCAGCTAAATACCACCTATGCCTTGTATCCTTTAACTGTGGACACTTACTCATTTACTTTTTTTTATTATTTACAGGGTCTGTTTGTTATTGGGTGTAGGGCCCACGCCCAGACAATTAGACTCAGTATTAACACAGTACATATTGTAGTTGGTTGTTATGGAGGTGGAGACTACTTTGATTTGAAATACATTTTTCATTCCCTAGTTGTTTTTTGAGGTTTTTCTTTGCCTCATGTTCACTATCCTTCTGATAAATAGTTTTATTCTCCATTTAATAATAGTAATAATGTAGAGGCACAGATGTTTTTATCACCAGCAGTGATTGACTAGTCAAAGGTTGAAAACGGTATATCCTTCCTAACCCCTTATATACCTTTAGATATGTTACCTGTACTGGGCTGTATTCTTTCCTTAATGTTATTTGTAACTCCAGTTGAATTCTTACTATGCTATATGATTCATCTCTGCCCCCCCTTTTCCCCTTTCCCCCCTTTTTTCCCTTCTCCCCCTCCCCCTCGCCTTTCCCCATATATCCACTCCCTCCCCCTCTTCCTTTTTCTCTCCTCCCTCCCTTTGTATACCCTAAGTATTTCTGGTGTTTTCCGGAATATACTTTTGCGATTTCCCTAGCTACATACCGCACTGTTTTCCCCTATGTTTCCTCAGTTACTGGAAGCATTGTAAAAATATTTACTCATATATTTGCATAATGGTATATAATATGCTCAATATGTTTGTTAACAATCATATCTACATGTACCCCAATCTTTTTTTTCCACATTTTGTTGTACTTTGGAGTGTTTTTATATACTGCTGCATGTACTATTCATTGTGCAATATACACTGCTTAGTTTGAAATAATCTTGTACTCATAGGATATGTGTTTGCTGTTGTGCATTTTTCCATATTTCACGTTACCCAATGAGTCCAATTGATATGTAGGTTTCTTTGTATACCATATGCTCATAGAGGATACATAGTTTATGTTGTATGTTCAGTCTGTATTATTTGAAAAACTCAATAAAAAAATATTATAAAAATTTTTTAAAAATTTTAGCTTCAATTTTAGGCAGCCAAAAGTCCTATCAGGTATTCTTCATTGCCCTCCTTTCCGGCAATGTGTACTTTTTTTTTAAAAAAACCTTGGCACAGGCTTGATGTCTAATCACAGCCTGTTTGATTGAGCTATTCATCTCAATGTCTCAATGTCTTGTTAGATAGAGCTGTTGGCTGTTTATCCATTGTGGGAGTGTACTAAACTGATATATAAATACAGAGAGAGCTGCATAATTATTGTCTGTGGTGTGGGTTACATTTACCATGTTGCAGCAGAACAGGTAGATCTTTCCCTATTGTCATTGAGTTTCCATCAGAGCTGCAGACTAGGGCTACTACTGATGTTAGTTGTGAAGTGCACCTCAAGTCTGCTTCAATGTGTGGAAATGAACTCCGTGCCTCCCTGTCCTGTGGTTCCTGTACTGAACTGGATGCCTGGACTGTCGTCCTGCCCTCCTACCCACTTGTACTGCTGCTCCAACTTGGGAAAATTCATTCTATATCACCATGTGCCATGGCGCTATGGTGCCCTTGATGCCCAGAATGACCATTTGGCCTCATGCATGATTGTGCTGCTGCTCCAGCCTGTGATGTCCTCTTTGCCAACATGACCCACAGCTCCTATGCTGTCTTTCCTGCCTGCCAGCTCATTTGTACTAATGCTGCTGCTCTAACTTGTGACTATTAAAAATAACACTGATGCTGTGCCATGTCCACTACCCTTGTTGTGACTTTGTTTATGCAGAGTTGAGCAGCTCATCTGGTTCGTCTGCATGTTCTCCTGCTCCTCTACAGCTCTAGGCACCTGTCTGCCCATTTGTGTTGTTGACCAACTGCTCCAATGATGCTCTGAAGATGTTCCCCATAGGAAATAATTGGAAATTAGTTTTGTTAGCAAATGAATAATGTTAGCAAAATTTAGAGGAACTGAACCACTAGGTGATGTTGGGTAATTCAACCTACCAGGTGCATGTGCACGCTCATCGTGCATGTGCAGAGCCATGACTTTAACTGCTGTAGAGTTTCTTGTGTTGTATGTCAGGAAAAGGACGCACCAATAAGAATATAGAATTTCACATTTATATATACTTAATATGATTTATTAAAGGGACAGTAAGTTCAAAAATAATATTCATGATTCTGATAGAATATGCAATTTCCAAATTACTTTTATTATCAAATTTCCTTTTTTCTCTTTGTATTCTTTATGTTAAAATGCTTTTTATTTTGGTGCTTAGTAAGAAATACAATACAGAAAAAACATCATATACATTCTATCTCCGTAGTGGTGAGTTACAGTTTGAGTGTTACAATGCCATTTGCAAGACTATCTGCAGACTAAAATGCTGCATGCCTTTGTGAGTCTTATTTAGAATAGATGCAGGTCGTCCTGTGGACAGTCCATCAATGTCCAATGTCACGATCAGACATACAGTGGACATGCAGGCCCAAGATGCAGTAACATTAAATTCTCCCCTGCTAGAGAAGGACGCCCTTCCCGTTGCAATATATATATATGAATATTTTACTGAGACTTTTCAATTTTATAAGAAAAATAAACAAGCAAACAACTCCAACTTTGAAAAAAAAAAGAAAAAAAAAAATTGAGTCTAAGGAGTCTAACTATTATCTAGGCATCTTTCAGCTGGTGTAATGTAATTATCGTAGCCCACGAGCAGTGAGAAATAATCAGAGGAGAAAACACAATGTTCCCATAGTCAATTTAGTTCAAGTCTGAAAATCAACTTTTGGAGAGCTGTACATAATCCAATAAAACCATGTCCTATGGAATTGGTTGGTGTCTCCCTGAATCCAAGCTACTCTCTCTGACATATTATATGTATATTTAATCTTATCTAAGCCCACCCTCCAGTGCCTTGCTATGCATATTCTGGTAACTGAGTCTGTGGATAAGATCTTAATGAATTTTTTAATTGCGTTATTGAATTGGTGAAGTGGTTAAGTCATAAGTGCCTGGGTAATGATGAGAGTCACAGGTTCATCAAGTACCTTACTTAGTATCTTATTTAATTGGTTCCAGGTGTCCCTTATCCCCCCCACAGTCCCACCACATGTGCTTATATGAACCCTGTTCTCCACATCTTCTATAACAGAGTTTGGATTTAGTGAAAGAGAAGTGTGATGTTCTCACAGGCGTCAAGTTCCGCCTAAACAATGTTTTTATAGAGTTTTCTCTAAGGTCTGCACCTTAATAATAAGTTAATATTTGGTCCCATTCATTTTTGGATAGAGAGAACCCTACATCCTCCTCCCATTTTATGATTATAGAAGATTTGGTGGTGTATTTGGTGTATTAGGTAAAGTTTGGAGATAACATGTTTTTCTCTAGATGGGTTCCTACAGATCCTTTCCAGGGATTTGCTAGGCGTGTCCCTTTGAGTGATGTCAAATTTATTGAGCGCAGAGGAAATTTGTAAATAGATCAACCAATGGAGCTTTTGCAGGGATATTTTTTCCTGTTACTGATTATAAGAATGTATGCAGTTTTTATCAATGAAATCTGCAACTCTCTATAGGCCCTTGTTAGACCATTTTCCAATCTGTCTATGTGTTTCTTTTGGCAGTAGAAATCTTATTGGTCTAATCCCTGACTTTAACAGGAGCATCTCTGGTGATTTAGTGATCATTTTCCAATTTGCTATTGTGTCAGATATGGTGGTTAGTCTGAAAGAATCCAGCTCATGGTCCCCCTGTGGGTTCCATAGGAAGTCATCTGAGTGCTCGGTCCCACATAGGTCATTCTCTATTGTTGTCCAAATAATATTTAGCGATTTCTTATGTAAAAGTGTATTCTGGCTGTTCTAGCTGCTTGGTAATAGTCCAGTAGGTTCGGTAAGCCTATGCCCCCTATCTGTCTGTGTCTGGCTAAAATGCAAAAAGGACAAAACGTCAGTCTGTAGTTTTTATAGTTCCTGGAAGGGTATTTTAATGGGGAGGGCTCTAAAGAGGTACAAGACTCTGGGGAGTATATTCATTTTAATGGCTGAAAGACGGCCATACCAGGAGAAAGAGCCCCTCCTCCACATACCCAAATCTTTTCTAATAGCCTTGTATAGCGGGATATAGTTTAACTGGTATAATTTGTCATGTGAGTCTGAGATTTTAACACCCAGGTAGGTAAGGGATTGTTTGACCCATTTTATATCGAAATTGATCTCTATTAGTTTTTTGGTATGCAGAGGGAGTGCAACAGAGACCACCTCGCACATATCTATATTGATTTTGTATCCTGAGATTTCAGAGAAGTCATGTAGAGTTTGATAAAGAGCTCCTGTGTATTACCTGGCTGTCTGACGTCCCTCCTGGTTCCTGATCCCTGGCTTGTACCTGACTCTGCTGTTCTCCTTGTTCCTGATTCCGGCTCGTCTGACTACTCGCTTTGTACCCTGACTTGGCTTGTTTGACTACCAGCTCTGGTTTTGATTCCTGGCTTGTTATTTGACTTGTGACCTTTTAATTATTTTTTGCTATTAATAAAGGTGTGATTATTTTTGCACTTCTCGTCTCAGTCTGATTCCTGGCACCTTGACATACAGGAAGCCAAGGGTTCTATGCACAAGGCAAACAGGAGGGGGCGACAGAGGGCACCCCTGTTTTGTACCACCCTTTATATCAATGGCTTTGGATTGGAATCCTGCTGCACTAACTGTGGCTGTTGGGATGGAGTAGATACCTTTAATTGCCTAAAAGAATGGACCCCAAAATCCCATGGCAGACAGTACTTTCATCAGTCTATCCTGTCGAACACCTTTTCTGCATCCAGAGAGAGGAGCAGAGAAGGCGTTCCCTTCACCTTCAGGTATTCTGTCTAATCAATTGTTCTATGTATATCATCAGGGGCTTCCCTATCTTGAATGAAACCCACGTGATCTTGGTGTTTTAAATGGGGAAGAATTGATTTAAGTCTATTGGCCAAGATCTTTGTTAGGATTTTAATGTCCTGGTTGATCAGCGAAATTGGCCTATAGCTCTGGCACATTGTCAGTTTTTTCCCCACTTTGGGGATAACCACGATTTTGGCTCTAAGAATATCTGTTGGGACCTCAGCTCCCTCCATCACATCATTACAAAATGTTCTTAAATGTGGTACTAATGTTGTTTTGAATAAGTTCTAATATTCACTGGGCAGGCCATCCGGCCCTGCCGCTTTGCCTGGCTTAAGGTCCTTGATTACCTGGAGAATTTCTTGTGTCGAGATCTCAGCATTCAATGTTACCCTATCTGTGGGACTGATAGTGCTAAGGTTGGCTTTTTGAAGAAATTGTGACAGAAGCAGCTGTGTACGCGGTGTTATCTTAACTTTTTTCCCATCATATAGAGTTTCGTAGTACTCTGCAAAAGTGTTAGAGATATCCCAAGGGTTTGATCTATAAGTGCCCTTTTGTGTTTGCAAATTTAGAATAGAGTAATTTTTAGTCCTATTCCTTAAATTGTTAGCTAAGTATCTGTCGGGTTTGTTAGAGTACAAAAAGTAATTGGACTTAAATATTTGGATAGATTGTAGTGCCGAATCATTTAGTATTTTTGTTAGTATATTTATTTTTGTTTCTAGTGTCCTAAAAGTGGTGGTGGAAAGCGTTTTCTTATGTTGGTCTTCTAGTGTCTGTATTTCTTTGTGGAGTTGGTCTATAACTTTATTAGTCTCCCTGGTAACTCTAGATTTCTCTTTTATAAGGATCCCCCTAATATATGGCTTGTGTGCTGCCCATAGACTAATGGGGTTAGTTGTAGTATCGTCATTCAATTGCCAGTATTCTCTCATCATATCTAATAGTTTAGTATAAAATTGCTTATTGTGTAAAATGTTTGGGTCAAATGCCACAATCTTTGTCTATGGAAATTGATAATTCCTGTTAGTTCCAGTTGGACTACTGAGTGATCTGACCTGATGTGTGTATACGTGACCGGGAGATGTTAGGGACTAGAATCTGTCTTACTAGGATGTAGTCCAGTCTGGAATAGGTTCTATGGGTGTGTGAATAATAAGTGTGGTCTGATGTTGTCCCATATAATGTTTCCCAAGTGTCGATTAAATTATGTTCCAGTAGTGAGTCTCTAATTGATTTTGAAATTGAGTTTTGTCTATTCTGTTTATTTGAGATTTTGGTTTTTCCTAGACTGGAATGGGGTGTCAAAGTGATATTGAAATCCCCTCCCAATATAATTCTGGATTGCGACCACTGTGTGAGGTGAGGGGAGATCTGATGAAAGAAACAATGCTGACCCCCATTTGGCGCATAGACATTACATAATGTAACTCTAGTGTTCTGAATAAGTCCTCTAACTATGAGAAATCTACCGTCCGGGTCTTTGATAACCTCTTCCATTTCAAATTGGAGGGAGGAGTGTACAAGGATCGACACTCCGCTTTTCTTTTGATCAGTCACGGAATGGTAGTTAATAGGGAAATGTTTGTGCCAAAATTTAGGAATCAGGTCTTGTGTGAAGTGGGTCTCCTGAAGAAATATTATTTTAGCTTTTAACTGCATATAGTGGGTGAGTGCTAGTTTGCGCTTGATGTTCGTATTGAGCCCTCTCACATTATGTGAGATTACTATTAGGTCAGAAGTCATAGGTAGTGGTTGTGGTGTTATAGGTTAACCCAGTTGTTCCATAACGATTTGTGAGGGTTAGTTTTGTCCCCCTACAGCTCTCCACTCATGAACCAGCATGTGTCCAGATAACCCCGTCAAATAAATGACCACCTATAAACAAATCAATAAAAAAACAAATACAAATACAAAAACACAGGTATAATACCTGAACATTAGATCTGAATCTAAAGTATTTTACAACCATAAAAGATAAAACATTTGTGCAGTGTAACCGCTGAAAATATATTAGGTATAGCAAAGGTAAACCCCCTTCCCCTATTTTGTGTCCCCCCCCCCTTTTTTTAATTTTTTTTTAATTTTTTTTATTTTTTAAAGGCAGTATAGGAAAGTGAGTTCTATGAATGTCCCCCCAATGTCCCATAGTTCAACCAAGACTGGTGTTGCAGTATAGTTGAAAAAGTCCTCAACAAGTCATTCTTTGTAATAATAAAGCCCAGTCATTTTGAAAGCAAAGCTGTAGGGAGGAAAAATATGTTAAGTATACTCATCTGTCCCAGAAGCTGCAGTGTGTCCAGATTAGGAAGCCATAGTGCTGGAAGTCCATCACCTGTTCTAAGCTCTTCATTTTGGTTTCTTCCTGTTAACTCTAGACCATTTGGGCCTTTTATAGGTTTCTTCTCGTTTGAGGTCATTTTCATCTGTAGGGTCTTGGTCTGTCGATGGCAAATCCGGGACTTCAAAGTTGAGGTAGTTACAGATTTTGGGGAAGTCCTGTCTGTTCTTGATCGTTAACATCTTGCCGTCATGATGAATATGTAAAGAGAAAGGGAAAATTGACCTGATTTTCTGTGACAGCAAAGTGAGAGGCCTAAGGGCATTCCGTCTCTGTAAGGTTCTTATGCACAGGTCTTGATAAATCTGCACTACTGTGCCCTGAAACTTAACAGTCGGGTTCTTTCTCCCCCCTTGAAGAACTGCTTCTTTTTCTGGGAAGCGTAGCAGTTTGGCTATAACATCCCGTGGTGGATAATCTCCCTTTGGTCTTGGCTTAAGGGCCCAATGTGCTCTCTCTATTTGGAAGGCGTCATCTGCAGTTTGGGCCGTGATGGCCTGAAATAATTGTCTCAGGTAGTTTTGTAGGTCAGATGGTGCTATAGACTCCGGGATTCCCTTAAGTCTGATATTACTCCTCCTTGTGTGTTTTTCCAAGTCCTCTACTTTGTCCTGGATGCTTTCTAATTCTTGTTGATGAAGTTGAGCTTGTTGAGATATACTATCCATATTTTCTTCTAGAGAGTTTTCATTGTCTTCCAATGTGGAGACCCTCATGCCAAAGTATTGAATATCTTGCTTAATTTCTGCAAGGCTATTTGTGACTGTAGACTGTATTAAATCTAATTTTGCCCACATTTTTTCAAAATTTGCATTGATATCTTGTTTGGATACAAGATCTTTTATAGCTGCTTTAGTAACAGGTGTTAGGGCATCTGGGTAGCCTCCCGCAGTTTGATCTAAGTCTGTATCCCTGTCTAGTTCTCCTTCCTGTGTGTCAATAGTTTTTTCCCCTTTTAAACACTTAAAGAAAATGTAGGCAGCGGCAGGTTTATTTGCTGGACCATATTTCCTCACCTGTCTTGAGGCTATCCTCAAGCTGCAGATTTTACTGTGCACAGTAGTAATTTATAGTGGGTGATCAAGACAGAGGAGATATGGAGGCACCACAGAATGGGACTGCTTTAATAAGCTTATGTGGCCCGCTGAAGTGCAGTTTAAGTCAAATGTTCAAAACCGGTGATAAATAGACAATTTTATTGTACTCTCTAATAAGCAACAGTAATAAAGCTCTGTGCTGTAGATCTAGGTAGTTTATATCCTTGCTTATCTGTTACATGGTGCAGTGTCTGAGTTTAGCTTCCTGGCCTTCTTCTACACAGGCATGGCTGAAATTGTGAGGGGTTAATGGCAAAGTGATGTCTGTAAATACGCCATCAGACAGGGAACAAGATATATCCAGGGTCTGGGGTGCTGTCCTGTACGTGGTTTAGAGTTATGAGGGTAGTTGATGAAGGGTAAGTAGCTAGCACTTATATACCTCAGAGCACTCACGGGATATAGCTGTCTCTACTGCAGTCCAGGTCATAGCACACCATGCGGTTTGGCAAGATGGTGGTTCCTCCTCCACCCGCCGTTATCCCCAGACCTCCGTGTTTAGTGTGTCGGCCCCTTGCGATCAAACGGTCTGCTTCTATTTGAGCCCTGTTGGCTAGGGCATGTTCCGGTATCTGGGAAAGCTATTAAGAGCTCATAAGTAGAGGTCTTCACCTTCTTTGTTGTTTACACTGCACGGAGCAACACTTCTACACAGCCTCCTCTATTGCTGTTCAGGCTCCGCCCCCTCTTTGAATTCTTTAAAGGGACAGTCTAATAAAAAATTAAATTTCATGATTCAGATAGGGCATGGGATTTTAAACAACTTTGCCATTTACTTTTATCATCAAACTTGCTTTGTTTTTGTTGAAAGCTAAACCTAGATAGGCTCATATGCTAATTTCTAAGCATTTGAAGGCTGCTTCTTATCTTATCATTTAGACAGTTTTTTTTTACAGCTGGACAATGCTAGTTCATGTGTCATATTTATACCATTGGGCTCACCACTGTGGATTAACCTAGGAGTCAGCACTGATTGGCTAAAATGCATGTCTGTCAAAAGAACTGAAACAAGGGTGCAGTCTGCTGAGGCTTAGATACAAGGTAATCACAAAGGTAAAAAGTTTATTAATATAACCATGTTGGTTATGCAAAACTGGAGAATGGATAATAAAGGATTATCTATCTTTTTGAACAATAACAATTCTGGAGTAAACTATTCCTTTAAGGTTCAGGAGCTGCAGGTAGCTGGTTACTAGTTGCTGCAGACATGTCTCTTGTGATTAGCTCACCAGATGTTAAGTTTCTTATCCTGAGCCTACCTATTTATGCTTTTCAACAAAGGATGCCAAAAGAACAAATACAATTTGATGTAGACTGTGAGCTCTCCGGAGCAGGGCCTTCTTCCTACTGTACTAGATTTGTTTAGTTTTATGTTTTGTACTTTTAGCCAAAATTTTGTCATTGTATACCCCTATCATTGTACCCAGCGCTACAGAATTTGGCGGCGCTATACAAATAAATGATAATAATCATAACAGAAGTTCATTTGAAAGTTGTTTAAAATTGCATGCTCTATCTAAACAGAAAAAGTTTAATTTTGACTGAACTGTCCCTTTATTGGTTAGACAATTTTGCATCATATAATGTTAAATTGGGTATTACTACTAAAGATCTTACAAACAAATCATAAACTTTATATTTTAACCTCTTAAGGACATATGACGGAATTTTTCTGTCATAAAACAATTGAGCAAACTGAAAGCTATGTCCTTAAAGGGTTAATACAATCAAAATACCCTTCTTATATTTTCATGTTCTCATAAAATAAATCTTTGTCTTGATTTTGTTGCCAGAATGTATTAGGATATTATTGCTATAAAATCAATATGTAGCAGATACTTATGTGCTGAAGACACCTTTATTCAAATGTCTTATATGATTTACTTATGGCCATTGCATTTGTTTACTTATTTATTTATGAGACATGTCTATATTTTAAATACTGTATATAAAGTCCTTAGAAACGTCAAACTATATATTCATTATCTGTGTATATTCCCTTACTCAACTAAAACATAAACTTATCATTTCCCCCCCACTGTTTTACAGCTTTATTTATTAATCTACATATCTTATGTTTAGTATTAACCACTTAGCTGCCAAAAAAGAGCTCAAACACATTTGAATATGATGTACTGCAGCATTATGTGTCAGCCAAAGGGTTAACAACACATGTATCACCATAAAAAACCCCATTCATTTTACAGTACACTATTTCTAAAAGGTAATGTTAATAATTAATTAAATTTTATATATACTATGTTTTTATGCCTGAATTGATTTAACTTAAGGGCTGTTTATTTTTATATTAGTTATTAGCAAATAGTAACTTAGCAAGTTATTTGCCCAGTTGCCTTTTAAAATTATATTCATACTCTATGATCTCTTTTTACCTGCTGTAAATAGCATTATGATCTGTTTATTTTTTATTTATTTTTTTAGAAATATGTTAAAAACATAGTGAGCTGCAACTATGTGCACTATTAATCCATATACTGTTGTTGATTGAAAGTGTGTACCTTTAATCACTAGATAAATATGATTTCACAGTATGCTGATTAAAATGCTGTTATTGTTTTGAATGTGACTGTTACTTTATCAAGGATAAAATGTGCACAATATAGTTAGCATTGTCCCTGTGTTTTATTAATCACATACTGGAATTTGTTTTACTATATACT
Organism: Bombina bombina; assembly: GCF_027579735.1. Lineage (NCBI taxonomy): Eukaryota > Metazoa > Chordata > Amphibia > Anura > Bombinatoridae > Bombina > Bombina bombina. The sequence continues at coordinate 876,631,289 of NC_069500.1, forward strand.
GTTATTGAATCATTTATTTCAATCTGCCTTCAGTCTTTTATTTACTTCTGATCTTTACTGCATAGTTTTAGCAATGTTACCTCTACTTAAAATAGCAATTAACTGCAATGCAGGTGTTAGCTATTGACAGGCTTTCTGATGTCATAACAGCTTTTCGATGCTGATTGGTTGGCCATAGCTTTAAAAAGCTGTTTATGGCCAGGCAGCACTTTTGATTTTAAAAGGGTGTGTTGTTGGTGGGGTGTTTATAAATTATATTATTTAATAAGAATTTAGTGTTGGAAATCTTGAAGCTAAAGTAACATTCTTTTGGTCTGGAGCAACTCTGTAGTTTTTTTTTTCTTTCTTTTCTTAAAAGGTTTTTATTTTTACATGCTCCTAAAACTAAGGATTTCAGTGATATTTGACTCCCTGACTTGTTAAATGAAGTGGAGCTGTATGTTATATAGTATTAATTTACTACAGTTCCTGATGGAATTATTTCTATTTAACTCTAACACAATAGTTTACTTGTATGTTTTGGGAGGCATTTAATTTTTAACCTGTAGCAATGAGCTAAAAAAACCAAACATTACAAGATAAAGAATAGCTGTTTTTTTTTTTTGCATGAAATAAGTCAAGTTGTTTACATTTTAGTTTTGTATAATTAATTCTGACAGGAACTCCCATAGCAATATGTGTACAGTGGGATAGGTAGTTACAAACCTGACAAGAAAATGTTGCATTTTTAAAAGGACATTTTATTTTTGTATGTGTCTTTAATTTAAATAAAATGCAACATTTTAAATGAAACAAAAGCAAATTGACGTTAATGTTCATTTTAAAGCTTCTCAGATACTTTTTTTTTTTTTTTTTTTTTTTTTCTATTATAAGATTTCACTTAAAGGGACAGTCTAGTCAAAATTAACCTTTCATTATTCAGATGTAATTTTAATCAACTTTCCAATTTACTTTTATTATCAAATTTGCTTTGTTTTCTTGTTGTTCTTAGTTGAAACTAAACCTAGGTAGGCTCATATGCTAATTTCTAAGCCCTTGAGGGCTGCCTCTTATCACATGTTTTTTTAAATTGCTTTTAACAAGAGACTGTGGGCCATATAGATAAAACTGTGTTCAGGCACAGGGAGTTATTTAGAGTTTGCACAACACAATTCTAAATGCAGCTCAATAGATTTTATATAGTCAGTCGTGATCAGGGGGCTGTCAGAAGATGCTTAGATACAAGATAATCACAGAGGTAAAAAGTGTATTAATATAACAGCGTTGGTTATGCAAAACTGGGGAATGGGCAATAAAGGGATTATCTGTCTTTTTAAAACAACAATTCTATTGTAGACTGTCCCTTTAACTTCAACTCTCCTTTAGTGTTTGATACATTTTGCCTGTTTCTATGCATTTTTAGACACTAAGATTTTTTTTTTTTAAATCTGTTTATGTAACCGTGAAACCTTTTTTATCTTGAGCTACTCTTAAAGCTTTACATATTTAACTGCTAATCAGATTCATATCAACTGAGTGCTGCAATCCTGATAGTTTCAATGAGCAAGATTTAAGATGAAAGGGACAGTAGACCCCTTGTGATTATTTTTTTCCCTACAATCTTTAAATATATTAACATAGTCTGAACTACATTAGAACCTTGTTTTTGAGTGGTCAAACAACTAGCTTCCATTATTTGGAGAGGACGTGACTTAACATTGTCATTATGTTAACAAAATATCTATTTTGCTTCAGCCTAAAAAGTTAGGGAGAGCTATGTGTCATTGTTAAGCCTGCCTTGTGCACTTTGTTTTCTGGACTAAAAATCTTTAATCCTCAGAGTTAAATTACAGGAAAAGGGGGGCAAATAAATATAAAGGTTTCTGAAAGTTTTTTTATATGCCATGCATAACTAAATATTTTAGATTAGTCTTTGATTGTTCACTGTCCCTTTTTAAAATGGCAGTTCTTTTATGTAGTTTTAAGGCAAGTAAAACCAATTGACACTAATTCAAAATGCAAGGTCTTTTATAACTGGATTAGTTTTAGGATATATGTAAAACTCGGGAATAGGGATAATTTAGTCTTTGGAACAAACTTCTCACAAGTAAGTTTAAGGAAACGTTGGGTTAAAGAAAAAGGGGGGGGATGAATGGGATTAGTACAATGAATTACACACTACAATTGTTCTTTTGGACGTGTTTGCTAATGTTGTTGCGTTAAATGGTTTTGCATTTTTAAGCTTAGTTTGACTTTATTTAAATGGACATTGTACTCTAAGAATGTACACCCCCTTAATGTGTTTCCCAATTAACTATTTTACCTGCTGGAGTTTAAAGGGACAGTCTAGTCCAAAAACTTTCCTGATTCAGATTGGAAAATTGTTTAAAATTACATTTTCTATTTACTTTTATCCCCAATTTTGCTTTGTTCTCTTGGTATTCTTAGTTTAAAGCTAAACCTAGGAGTTTCATATGCTAATTTCCAAGTCCTTGAAGGCCGCCTCTTCTCTCAGGGCATTTTGACAGTTTTTCACCACTAGAGGGTGTTAGTTCACGTTTATCATATAGATAAAACTGTGCTCACGCACGTGGAGTTCCAGTGAGCAAGCTCTGATTGGCTAAAATGGATGTCTGTCAAACAAAATTGAAATAAGGGGGCAGTTTGCAGAGGCTTAGATACAAGGTAATTAAAGAGGTAAAAGTATTTATATAACTGTGTTGGTTATGCAAAACTAGGGAATGGGTAATAAAGGGATTATCTATCTTTTCAAACAATAAAAATTCTGGTGTAGACTGTCCCTTTAATTGTTTGCAAACAGCTTTTAACCTTTTAATGCCGTTATGCCGTTCCATTCCGTCATAATTACACTGGGCTTTAGAGCCGTTATGACGGAATAGAACGGCATAACGGTTTTCAGCTCCTGTGCTCCCTCCGATATTTTGTTTGTTATGGATCCGGTTGGGGAATGTGCCTAGCACCTCTGGCACTCCCCCAGGATCTAATCAGCATGGAGGGGGTGTATCGATTGTCCCCTGTAACACTGTAGCAGCCAATGAGTGGAATCATTGGCTGTTACAAGTGTATCCGCTTCCTCTCTGCTCTCAGTGCGATCTGAGAGAGAGAGGAAGACAGTTTAGTGTTTGTAGTGCTAGAGAGGGGAAAAAATATAAAAAAATATAAATACAATATATATATTTTTTTTTTTTGCTGCTGCTGATCACAGAGCTGCTACTGTGATCAGCCTAATATAACTTGGTTATCCAGTTAGGGATTTGATCAGTGTTGATCAAAAGCGTTGGGGGTTTATTTGTGGGGGATATATTTATATATTTATTTATTTTTTTTTGCTGCTGATCACTGAGCTACTGCTTTGATCAGCCTAATATCACAGTGATCAGCCTGTCAGGGCTTTGATCAGTGCCCAAAAGTTTATTTGTGGGGATCTTTAGTTATTATTAACCCCTTCCCTGCTGTTCCCAATCACTACCCTTCCCAGTTCCTTTTTTTTTAGTTTATTAAAAAGAAAAATATATATATAAAGAAAAAATCATAATTTAAAAAAAAAAAAAAAATCTGAGGGAATACGGTGGGTGGGAATAGGGTGGGTGGTAATTGGGAGGTGGTAATTGGGGTGGTTTAGTTGTATTTTGGGGAAGGTGAAGTGGGAATTGGTGGTGGTGAAGTGGGAATTTGTACTGAAAAAAAAATCCCTTATGGAATGCTATTCAGCAGAAGAGGCTTATGCCATTCTTGCCGCAGATTCAGGGAGTGAAACCCTCTCTGCTCTGTCTGACAGCGCAACCCTTACGGCATCAGATATAGAGCCCCTGAGTGATACATCTGATGCTGGTGCTCCCTGCCCGCCACCTAAAAGGAGGCGTCGCACAAATGACCAAAATTGGATACCCCCAAACTTCACTGCCCCAGAAATGCCAGAATTTACTGAGACTCCTGGCATCACAAGTGATGTTCCAGTATGTGAGCCAATCAACTATATGTCCCTGATTCTGACAGATACCATGTTTGAGCATATAGTTGCTCAAACAAATTTATATGCCAGCCAGTATCTGTCCAAAAATCCCCAATCTCTGTATGTCAGAAAAAATAGCTGGCACCCCACTGACATACCAGAGATTAAAAAGTTTTGGGCCCTGACATTAATAATGGGGATTGTGAAGAAACCCAGCATTCGTTCATACTGGAGCCAGAACCCCATCCTGGCTACCCCTCTTTTTCCAGGGGTTATGAAGAGGGACAGATATGAACTATTGCTGCAGTTTCTCCATTTTAATGATACCACGTGCCCCCCAAAAATGACCCCCTGCATGACAGGTTATATAAACTAAGGCCCCTGATAATCCACCTGTCCCAAAAATGTAAAAAAGTTTACATACCTGAGCAGGACATTTGCATTGATGAGTCCCTCATGAAATTTAAGGGGAGATTGCTTTTCAAGCAATATATACCATCCAAGAGGTCCCGCTATGGGGTAAAATTTTATAAGCTCTGTTAATGCAGTACTGGGTATACTTGGGCATTTCGCATCTACCAGGGAAAGGATAGCCACTTGGATCCACCTGGCTGCACAGATTCCGTTGGCACAAGTGGGAAAATTGTGTGGGATCTCCTACTACCCCTGCTAAATAAAGGGTACCATTTGTGGCTCGATAATTTTTACACCAGCACAGAGCTATTAAAATTTTTATTTTATTTTGAAACTGTGGCCTGTGGCACAACAAGAAAAAATCGCAAAGGTTTCCCCCAGAAACTGACATATGGAAAAAAAAGTAGGGGCACAACGTCAGCTTTATGCCACAATGAGCTACTGGCCCTTTGGTACACTGATAAAAAAAGATGTGTACATGCTCTCCACAATGCACGATGAAGCTACAGTGCCAGTGTCTGTGAAGGGAAGATCTGAACAGATCCTAAAGCCAAAGTGCATTGTGGAGTACAACAAAAACATGGGGGGTAGATTTAGCTGACCGGTGCCTGCAACCATATCTAATCCAAAGAAAAACTAGAACTTGGTACAAAAAAAGTAGCCTTTTATGTTATGCAGATCGCAGTATATAATGCATATGTGTTGTACAAAAAAACAGGCACAGGGAAAACTTATACTTTTTTGGAATTTGTGTTAAATGTAACATCTGATATTTTGTTTAACCAGACCCCTAATCCTCCCACTGTTCAATCTAAAAATGTCGAGCGACTCTGTGGCAGGCATTTTACCACTAGGATCCCCCCACTGCCTGCAAATTAACACCCCAGAAAAGATGCAGAGTCTGCTATAAAAAAGGAGGGAGGAGGGATTCTAGTTACCATTGCCCTGACTGCCCCTCTCAACCTGGCCTCTGTATCACTGATTGCTTTCAAATATATCACACAGAGTTAAACTTTTAATTTGAAAGCAATCTGTATGTGTTCCTAATTTATTTTATTATTCTGTATTCCTAACTTCATAAATCCCCTGACCTTGTCCTGTCCCTTTATATGTTAAGCCGATCCACTCTAAGGCCATTATAAGTTATACAAAACAACTAAAATACTCCTTTTAGAATATCCCGAGTTATCCACTTTTGCAAATGGTATGTCATGAGGGGGGTAATTTTCATTCCTGGGCTGCCATACTGTCTCAAAGGCAACAGAGGTCCAGAAAATCAATGTGCCAAATTTCTATGCAGACCCTATATTGGGCCCTGTAACTTCCTAAAACCACATAAAACCTGTGCATAGGGGGTATTGTTGCACTCATGGGAGATCACTGAACACAGATATGGGTGTATTATAGCAGTAAAAAATATGATGTTGATCTAAATAGAAAAAAGGCAGTGTCTGTGTGAAAAAAAGCAAATAAAAAAATATGACCACTAAATTTGACCAGGTTTTGTGACTAAGTGGCTACAAAAAAAGACGAAACAGTCTTTTTTCAATACCCTGGGTTGTCTACTTTTGCAAATGGTATGCCATGGTGGGGTAATTTTCATTCCTGCGCTGCCATACTGTCTCAAAGGCAACAAAGGTCCATAAAATCAATGTGCCCAATTTCCATGCAAATTGGCAGACCCTATATTGGGCGCTGTAACTTCCTGAAACCACATAAAACCTACATAGGGGGTATTGTACTCATGGGACATCGCTGAACACAAAGATGGGTGTATTATAGCAGTAAAACATAAAAGGATGATATAAACAGCAAAAAGGCAGTGTTTTTGTGATAAACTAAAACTAAAATATTAACATTACATTTGGCCCGATGTTGTGACTAAGCGGCTACAAACAAAGACTAAACATAGTCCTTTTTCAATACCCTGGGTTGTCTACTTTTATAAATGGTATGCCACGATGGGGTAATTTTCATTCCTGGGCTGCTATAATGTCTCAAAGAGGACAAAGGCCCATAAAATGAATGTGCCAATTTTCCATGTAAATGGGCAGATCCCATATTTGGCCCTGTAACTTCTGTAAACCCCATAAAACCTGTACATGGGGGGGTACTGTTTTACTCTTAGGACATTGACAAACACAAATATGTGTGTTTTATAGCAGCAAAACATAAAAGGTTGATGACAGAGACAGCCAAAGGGCAGTGTTTGTGCAAAAAACGCAGACAAAAAAAATGAGCACTACATTTGGCCAGATGTTATTCCTAAGGGGCTTCACAAAAAGATGTGACATGGCACTTTTGGAATACCCTAGGTTGTCTACTTTTGTAAATTGTATGCCATGATGGGGTTATTTTCATTCCTGGGCTTCTATAATGTCTCAAAGAGGACATAGGCCCAGAAGGTGAATGTGCCAAATTTTCATGTAAATGGGCAGACCCATATTTGACAATGTAACTTCTGTAAACCACATAAAACCTTTACATGGGGGGTACTTTTGTACTTGTGGGACATTGACAAACACTTATATGTGTGTTTTATAGCAGTAAAACATAAAAAAGGTAAATTGTCTTCTTTTGAAAATGGTATGCCATGATGGGGTAATTTTCATTCCTGGGCTGCTATAATTTCTCAAAGAGGACATAGGCACAGACAATTAAGGTGCCAAATTTCCATGCATAAAAACTGAAATGGGCAGACCCCATAAAACCTGTACATGGGGGGTACTATTTTACTCGTAGGACCTTGACAAACACTAATATGTGTGTTTTTATAGCAGCAAAACATAAAAGGTTGATGACAGAGACAGCCAAAGTGCAGTGTTTGTGCAAAAAACGCATACAAAAAAAATGACCACTATATTTGGCCAGGTGTTGTGACTAAGGGGCTTCATAAAAAGTTGTGACATGGCCCTTTTGGAATACCCTTGGTTGTCTACTTTTGTAAATTGTATGCCATGATGGGGTTATTTTCATTCCTGGGCTTCTATAATGTCTCAAAGAGGACATAGGCCCAGAAGGTGAATGTGCCAAATTTTCATGTAAATGGGCAGACCCATATTTGACAATGTAACTTCTGTAAACCACATAAAACCTTTACATGGGGGGTACTTTTGTACTTGTGGGACATTGACAAACACTTATATGTGTGTTTTATAGCAGTAAAACATAAAAAAGGTAAATTGTCTTCTTTTGAAAATGGTATGCCATGATGGGGTAATTTTCATTCCTGGGCTGCTATAATTTCTCAAAGAGGACATAGGCACAGACAATTAAGGTGCCAAATTTCCATGCATAAAAACTGAAATGGGCAGACCCCATAAAACCTGTACATGGGGGGTACTGTTTTACTCGTAGGACCTTGACAAACACTAATATGTGTGTTTTTATAGCAGCAAAACATAAAAGGTTGATGACAGAGACAGCCAAAGTGCAGTGTTTGTGCAAAAAACGCATACAAAAAAAATGACCACTATATTTGGCCAGGTGTTGTGACTAAGGGGCTTCATAAAAAGTTGTGACATGGCCCTTTTGGAATACCCTTGGTTGTCTACTTTTGTAAATTGTATGCCATGATGGGGTTATTTTCATTCCTGGGCTTCTATAATGTCTCAAAGAGGACATAGGCCCAGAAGGTGAATGTGCCAAATTTTCATGTAAATGGGCAGACCCATATTTGACAATGTAACTTCTGTAAACCACATAAAACCTTTACATGGGGGGTACTTTTGTACTTGTGGGACATTGACAAACACTAATATGTGTGTTTTTATAGCAGTAAAACATAAAAGCTTGATGACAGAAACAGCTAAAGTGCAGTGTTTGTGCAAAAAAACGCATTAAAAATAAATGAGCACTACATTTGGCCAGATGTTATGCCTAAGGGGCTTCACAAAAAGATGTGACATGGCCCATTTGGAATACCCTTGGGTGTCTTCTTTTGAAAATTGTATGCCATGATGGGGTAATTTTCATTCCTGGGCTGCTATGTCTCAAAGAGGACATAGGCACAGAAAATTAAGGTGCCAAATTTCCATGCATAAAGACTGAAATGGGCAGACCCATATTTGGCCCTGTAACTCCTGTAAACCCCGTAAAACCTGTACATGGGGGGGGGGACTGTTGTCTAATATGTGTGTTTTATAGCAGTAAAACATAAAAGGTTGATGACAGAAACAGCCAAAGTGCAGTGTTAGTGTAAAAAACGCATACAACAAAAATGACCACTACATTTGGCCAGTTGTTGTGACTAAGGGGCTTCACAAAGACGTGACATGGACCTTTTAGAATACCCTAGGGTGTCTACTTTTGTAAATGGTATGCCATGATGGGGTCATTTTCATTCCTGAGCTGCTATAATGTATGAAAGGCAACTTAAGCCCAGAAAATGAATGTGCCAGATTTCTATGTAAATGGGTAGGCCGTATGTTGGGCCTTGTAAATTCCAGAAATCTCAGAAAACCTGTACATGGGGGGTATCGTTATACTCATGGGACATAGCTAAACACAAGTATGGGTGTTTTATTGCAGTAACATATATCAGGATGATGATATTCAAAATAAAATCATTTGGAAAGCTTCAAATTTCTTAATTTCTCACACTTACTTTTGATTTTTTTAATATAAAATTATAGTTGAGAAATCTTTTATGCCAAAAGAAAGCCCTATCTGTCCTCTAAAAAACAATATATAATTAGTGTGGGTGCACTTAATGTGAAAAAGGTAAATTATGGTTGAAAATACATATAGCTGAAATTCAAGGTTTCGTTTACGTTCAGAACTTGAACAATTGCCTATGTCATGAAAGGGTTAAAGGAACATGAAACCCAAAATGTTTCTTTCAGGATTTTGCTAAACATATAATGCTAAACAAATTTCCAGTTTGCTTCTATTATCAAATGTTTCATTCTCTTGGCATCGTTAGTTGAAGGAGCAGCAATGCACTACTGTTTTTTAACTGAACACATGAGTGAGCCAATAACCAGTGTAAATATATGAAGCCACCTATCGGCAGCTAGAACCTAGGTTCTTTGCTGCTCCTGAGCTTACCTAGATAAACCTTTCCGCAAAGGATAGCAAGAGAAGGAAGCAAATTAAATAGAAGATGTTTAAAATGGAATAATCTGTCTTAATCATGAATGACAAATTACTTTCCCTTTTAATTTTATTTGAAATAGCTGCTTTGACTTTTGTAGTATCCCCAACTACACTGAAAGTATCAGTAAACAAAGCTTTTATCTGTAGAAAAGCTATGTAATTAAGAGATTGCACTGATCTCCCAGTGGGGGGGTATGAGAAATAGCTGTGCGCTTATTCAACCACCCAGACATGATTAGCATTTCAATAACTAACAAGTTACAGTACTGCTTTTACTTGCAGGCTCAGACCATTGTATGGGCATGTACTAGTTGATGGTTTAAATGAGAGAAACCAGCTATTTCAAAAAGAGAAACATGAAGCAATTTCCAATATATTTAATACTCTACAGTAGGTATATCAAGTATTTTGGAACACATCAAGGAGATTTTTTTTATATAGTACAGTGTCCCTTTTAAGTATTATGGTCCAAACTACATAATGTTGGAACACTTTCCTTCTGAATTTCAAATAAAGTATACAATATGTTAAACTCATTGCAAATCTGTTACAGGGTGAATAAAACTCTAGCGGGTTCAAGCACTTGCATTTATTTAACCATTTAAGTAAAATCAGCAGTCCCCCTGACCCTAGTTCCCTAATCATTTACAAAAACAGATTAATCAGAAAAATAAAACAAATCTTGAGTATACCAGACTCGTCAATTACTGGAATAATATATCCCAGGAGTTTTATACATTTTTTATTTTCATCCCCATACTGCAAATTATTATTTGCGGTTTAGAACATGAATAGATATACATTTTATAGCCAGATACTTTTATTTATGTTTTTTTTTTTTTTCTCTTCCCCCCCCCCCCCTCTTTTGGCTTATTCCTTCTTACTAAAGACTTCTAACAGTTATATAAGATGAAATAAAATGGTTTAACATTTTTAAAGAAGGGTTCTCTAAATTTTCTTAAAACAAATCTGAAACTATTAACCCTTTCCTGCCATTAGGACATTCTATACCGTCCTAACCGTGATGGACTTTAGCGCTTGTAGGACGGCATAAAACGTACAAACTGTGTTCTGTTCCCTCTCCATTGCCTACTGCGTGCTGGATCTGGTTGGGGGATGTGCCTAGCACCTCAGGCTCTCCCCAGGATCCAATCGGCAAGCAGAAAGTGTATTGATCTGCCCCTGCCACAATGTAACAGCCAATGAGTGGGATCATTAAATCCACAATCTCAGTATGCCAGAAAATATACCTGGTACCCCACTGACATATACAGTATATAAGATTAAAAAGTGTTGGGCCCTTATTTTGCCAATTGGGTTTGTGAAGAAACTTAGCATATGTTCTTACGGGAACCAGAACCCCATCCTGGCTACCCCTCCTTTTTTTCCCGGCATTATGAAGAGGGATAGATATGAACAGTTACTGCGGTTTCTTCATTTTAATAATCTCCAGTGTCCCCCCAGAAATGACCCCTTGCATGACAGGTTATATAAAATAAGGCTCCTGATAGACCACCTGTCCCAAAAAAATTTAGAAATGTAAGTCTCTGGCCAGAACTTTTGAATTGATGAGTCCCTTATGAAATTTAAAGGGACAATCTAGTCAAAATTACACTATCATGATTCAGATAGGAAATGATATTTTAAACACGTTTCCAATTTTATCATTAAAGGATTACTTTCTGTTATAATTTTTTAAGCTAAACAACTAACATATTAAAGTTAATAAACATTAATTAAAACCTACTGACCTATATTTTCTCCAAAACGAAGTTTCATAACGTTCTAAAAGTTATCTTTTATTCGCCGATGATGTCACGTTATCCTGCCCACTATTTTCAGCACTGCATGTTCAAAATACTTAAACCAATAACTTTGTGTTTAAAGCGCCATTTTGAAACCTAGGTATTGTAAACGGATTGGTACAGAGCAAAGGATACCCACGGAGTGGGTTTGGAAAACAATTAAATTTGCAGACAAGATTTCTGATATACGGTAGAGATGTTAATGAAATGCTATTGATAAAAAGCGTATATGGGGTAGTTAGTTAGTAACAGGCATAGAAAATATTTACTTACAGTGGCCCTTTAAATTTGCTGTGTTTCCTTGGTGGTAATTTTGAAAAGCTAAATCTAGGTAGGATCAAACTGATTAATAAAACCTTTGAAAACCGCCTCCTTAGCTCGGAGCATTTTTTATTTTCAGTTAGACAGGACTAGTTCATGTGTGTCATAGATACCAATATGCTCAATCCTGTGGAGTTATTTAGGAGTCTGCACTGATTGGCTAAACTGCATGTCTGTCAAAAGCACTGAGATAAGGGGCAGTCTGCAGAGGCTTAGATACAAGGTAATCACAGTAAAAAGTGTATTAATATAAGTGTTGGTTTATGCAAAACTGAAGAATGGGTAATATAGGGATTATCTATCTTTTTAATAAAATTCTGGTGCAGGCTATCCCTTTTTAAGGGGAGAGAGCTTTTCAAGCAATATATCCCATCCAAGAGGTCCCGCTATGTTGTAAACTTTTATAAACTGTGGGAATGCAGTACAGCGTATACCTGGGCGTTTCACATCTACCAGGGTAAAAATAGCCAATTAGTTCTACCTGGCTACCCAGATTCAGTTGAAACAAATAAAAAAATTGTGTGAGATCTCCCTACTACCCCTGCTAAACAAAGGGTACCATTTATGGCTTGATAATTTTTACATCGGCACAGAGCTATTTAAATTTGTATTTTATTTTGAAACCCTGGCCTGTGGCACAATGCAAAAAAATCATACAGGTTTCCCCCAGAAGCTGACGTATAGAAAAAAAGAGGCAGAACGTCGGCTTTACGCCATGATGAGCTACTGGCCCTAAGGTGCACAGACAAAAAAAGATTTGTACATGCTCTCCACAATGAAGCTACAGTGCCATTGTCTGTAAAGGGAAAAAGTGCACAGATCCTAAAGCCAAGGTGAATTGTGAAGTACAACAAAAAGATGGGAGTAGATTTAGCTGACCGATGCCGGCAGTCATGTCTAATTCAAAGAGACCAGAACCCGCTACAAAAAAGTAGCATTTTACTGTATGCAGATCGCAGTGTATAATGCAAATATGCTCTACAAAAAAGCAGGCACAGGGAAACCTTATACTTATTTTTTTTTTTTTTTTTTTTTTTGAATTTTCATTAGTTACATCTGAGGAAGGACTGACTCTCTCTATACCGGGCTTCTGTATCACTGATTGCTTTAGAATATCACTTTTAATTGAAATCAAAGTGTTCCTAATGTTTTATTTTTATTCTGTATTCCTAACTTGATGAATCCCCTGACCTTGTCCTGCCCCTTTAAATGTTAAGCCAATCCACTCTAAGGCCATAAGTTAACTATACAAAAGAAATAGCAAAAGAAGTGTTGGTGTGAAAAACGCAAATATATCATATTTTGCCAGGTGTTGTACTACAAAAAAAGACTGGAATACCCATTTTTAAATACCCTGTGTTGTCTACTTTGCAAATGGCATGCCATGTGAAATAAATGAATGAACTAAGACTCTATTTCTTAGTGTCTGTTTGCTATACCTTTTTTAGCGATATGCTAATATTCCTCTTAATAATCCCTTTATGAATTATTATACCCACTATAAAATATTAACACACACCTTTAACTAGCTTAAACTACCTGCAAGGACATAACTCACAAGTCTTGCTTCAGCAATGCAACTTTTTATTACAATGAGGCTATATAAACATTAATACAATATACACTATATATATATATATATATATATATATATATATATATACACACTATGTAGCATCAATATCACACTATAAACAGCTATTCTATGTGAAAGTATATGGTGTGCTTGTAATGGAGGTCTCCGTATAAAGATACTCACGTGATGTTATCCGAGCAGAATCCCAAAGACAAGAGGAAGAACCACAGTATGTTGTGTTTTTTATTGTAAGTTTTTCATCACTCCCCCAATGATGATGTCACTCAAATGCAACCCCCCATCCTGTTGAGGAATAAAACCAAGCATTCTTGGGGGAGAGGGCATATGGTCATACAAAGGGTCTCTATATAGCTCTTTACTTAAACCAGCTGGTCATCCTTATGAGATAGGGCCTGGTAATGTGATATTTCTACATTCTAAAGTGACCCAGTATTTGAATGAGGAGATAACCCCTTCCTGCTTACACAGCTGCATTTCTATAGTAGTATGGCATATATTACCACATCGGAATTCTGACAGATTATGCCATTTTACATTCCTCCCCCTTTTGGCAATGCAGGTTACTGGTACCCTTAGATTCCAATGGGTGTTTTATATGACTGAATCTGTTAGAACATTCCTGACCCTACCTGTGTGTGGCTATATTAGTGTACTAAGGATGCCTAAATTTGCATACCATAATATAAGTGATATACATGTGCAATTAATTATTTTAAATAACACATACAAATTTGAATAGTTATACATAATACAGAAATAAATATGATTATAAATGGATGTATGAACAGATTTCCCAACGCAAAACCCCATGACTATTTTGAAAAGGAATATGCTAATTTCTGCCACCAGGTAGCACTTGACATCTCTGTAAAAGTATGTTCAATCCTTTGTAGTTCTTGTTCCTGATGGTAGAAATTTATATGAACACGTTCCCCAAACTTTTTAAGATGTTCCAGTAACACAGAATCTTTTTGCAATAAGGTTACCCATTTTTGCCAAGGTGCATAATCTACTAATGGTGTTTATGATTGGAGCCCCCAAGTTATATGTGAGTAACTGTGGGACAGTGAAGTTAAACTGTAGTGAACTTATCCTCATAGGGTACCCAGTGATACAATAAATCCCTGGTGTGATTTGTTCCTTTGAATTACACTTGTCAAGCCATACATGCACCTCATGTTTAGGCTTCAAAGAAACAAAACACACATTTCCTTGTCCTAATGGAAAAATCATATCTTTGGGATTAACTTTCTCCACAAAACCATTGAAATATGAGTGATTATGCCAACAGGAATAAAAAATTCTTGCCTGGTTGGGTAGACATTAAACTTAAAAAGGAAACCTTATGCAGCCAAACATGTCTACCTGTTCCATATGGGAACCATTTTATATAAAATTTGGGAACTCTAACTCATGGTGTAAAACATGATTCAGTGACAGGTGTTCCTTGTGAAAACAAATGATAAACATTTTGATAGGTACCACTAGTGGGCACAAGTGAAGTAGCCCTGCATATATTTTCCCTGCAACCTAACCAACTGTTTAACCATACTTCTTTGTGTTCTGATGCACAACTGTTAACAGACTGCTCCCACTCCATAGCCTGTGCTATTAATTTAAAGTCAGTTGATAATTCTGTTTGCATGGAAATACACACAAAATCCCAGGATACTTCCCTTAACCTACTAATTACTCTGTATGTTGAATGGCATGACCCTGAACTTGAATGACTGTCAGTGTCTCTACCAGGGTGTTTATCATTTGTGTATGAATCCCTTTTGCATTTAACATGCCCTGAGACTGTAAGGTTGTTGTTGTTAAGCTACATATGTCAATGGAGTTTACCATCTCTAATCCTGTTCCCACACCTCCCAAAACTGTATCCACAATATCTCCCCTAGTCTTCCTAGTACCTTCTGCCAATTTTAACTGCTTTTTACATAGTGGCAGTAATTCTGAAACAATTTTGGTAATGTGTGGAAACTAGCCAATCTATATTATTTTAATCTTCCATGTGATAAATTGAAATGTGGCATCCCTCAATACTGGAATTGGCTTGATTGTACTAATTTGAAATGGACCGCTAGAAACAAGCCTTTTCCCCCTCACACATTGGAGTATTGTCATAATGCTTCCTCTTTGGTGAAGTGATTTAAAGTAGAATATATCAAAGGTGCAAAAGTAGTTTCCCTTTTTTGATCTTTTATTAAAGGGACAGTCTACACCAGAATTTTTATTGTTTTAAAAGATAGATAATCCCTTTACTACCCATTCCCCAGTTTTGCATAACCAACACAGTTATAATAATATACTTTTAACCTCTGTGATTATCTTGTATCTAAGCCTCTGCAAACTGCCCCTTATTTCAGTTCTTTTGACAGACTTGCCGTCTAGCCAATCAGTGCCTGCTCCCAGATAACTTCACGAGCACAGTGTTTATATGAAATAGGTGAACTAACACCCTCTAGTGGTGAAAAACTGTTAAAATGCAATCTGAAAAGAGGTGGGCTTCAAGGTCTAAGAAATTAGCATATGAACCTCCTAGGTTAAGCTTTCAACTAAGAATACCAATAGAACAAAGCAAAATTGGTGATAAAAGTAAATTGGAAAATTGTTTAAAATTACATGCTCTATCTGAATCATGAAATTGTATTTTGGCCTAGACTGTCCCTTTGAGTATACTTCAGTCCCTCCACCAAAGTTGGAAGCTGTAACTCTCCAATGAATCCCTTCACCAATATTGTTGTTCAAATATAACATTGGTTATAGTATAGTTATCACTATTTATAGTGTGAATAGGATTAGCAAATGTTGTAGACACAGAAATACCTTCTCCCACCAGACCTACAGTCCATTTTCCCCAAGCCACCCACTTACATTCCCATTCCACTTTATTACCCTGATTGACCCTCCAAAAACCAGTTAAATTGTCTTGATGTATTTCAGCAAATAGTTCAATCCTCCCACCTGCATTAAAAGTCAATTTTCCCAAACAATCTTTAAGGTCTTGAACTCCAGAAGCTTGTCCATCCTCTGATGTTGCTAGAGCTCCATCTACAACTCCCTTGTGAGGTTGGTGATTGAAAGTTCATTACAGTCCCAAATTGGAAGTTTTTGCAATAACACCCACACAAAAAAAGAGGTTGGTGGCGATCATTCCTCTCAGGTTCCACATAATGAAATCTGTTAAAGATTAAGAGAATATCAGTTCTTAGCAGAAATATCTACAGCTTGGACAACTGTCCCTTTATACAATTTGCATTGGTCAACGCGGACCCATTTGTAACCAGGCTGCCTTCTGGTTTTCCCAGTTGTTGATCTTTCTATTTTAATCACAGTATTACCCAATTTGTCAAATTCTAGAAGTCCCTTCCCAATTTGCATCCCAGTGAGATTGTTTTGCGAAAATGTTTAATTATGATTAATCCCCCCTTCTCAAACAGAGGTGTTTTGAGGTGTAGATGAAAATTTACAATCTGTTGGGGCCATATTAGAGGCAGCAAAAAGTAGCAGTGAGTTCAACTGCTCCTGAATTTGGGAGACATATTGATCTCTAGACACAGATTCTCTCAAGGGGGTAGACCATTTTGGTTTATCTGTGTGGCCTAATGCCATATTTCTCCCTATCATGAGCTCATAGGGAGTACACTTGATAGCATTTGCGGGTGTAGCTCTAATAGCCATAAGAACTGCTGGAAGATGTGTGACCCAGATTTACCATACTGGGAAAGCATTTTGGTAATTTTTGTTTGTAATGTGCGATTCATGTGCTCAACTATACCAGAGGATTGTGGATGATATGGCACATGAAATCTTGTCTGTATTCCCAGTAGGGCACAGATTTTGCATTACCTAACCTGTAAAATGTGTACCCCTGTCTGATTCAATGAGTGTTGGAAAACCCCATCTTGATAAAACATGTTCCCACAGTGCTCTGGCAGTAGCCTGTGCAGTATCACAACAAAGCTGAATAGCCTCAACCCATTTTGAAAAAATATTTACAATTACTAGGGCATACCTGAGACACCCCTTTGATAGTGGAAGTGGGCCTATAAAATCAATTTGGATAGCTTTCCAAGGACCATCTGCTACTGGGTCTCTGACCTTTAGAACATGGATTTATTTGAGCACAAATTAAACACTCTTGTGCACATTTTTAACAGGTTTCTGCTAAATCTGGCCAATTAAATGTTTGCCTTAAATGGTACTCTAATGCACTTTGGCCAATATGCACAAGAAGAGAATGTGTTTGCTGTGTTATAGGACCCTAAAAATGACTTGGGACCACAAAAAACAATTTAGCATGTGGAGCAGTTGGATTGGAGTAACATATTAACCCATTACACATTGAATAACAAGTTTAGGATATTTAGCTTGTTCTGTTTGCAAATCAGGTACCTCTGGATCTATCATTGTAATCTGTGTGCCATTGTATATTTTTAGATGCAATATGCTCTCTCCATGCTTCCTGTGTCTCACTGTCATTCTCATCTGATTGCCATGGTTCCCCATCTAAAGCTGCCTGTTTGGCTAACATGTCCACATGTGCGTTCCCTTGTGAATGTTGATCTGTGAAATGTGTGTGTGCCTTAACTTTAACAATGGCTGACTGCAATGGGTGCTGTGTTCCCCAATCTACCAATTTGTTAAGGGCTTGTACTTGTGACAATGGTTTGCCTGCTGAGTCTACCATTCCCCTTAGATTCCAAATTGGTAAGTACTCTGTCAGTGATCTGGTCACATAGGCACTGTCACTGTATATACAAATGTCTTGTGTGTCAAACTTGTGGCAAGCCATAGAAATGGCTTCTAATTCTGCTCTCTGTGCTGAGAATGATCGGGGTAGCATACATTTTTAAGAGCTAATTGTTGAGATGGGACCCAAATAGCAAAACAAGTATTAAATTGACCATCCTGCCAAAATCTTGAACCAGCTACATAAATTTTTTTAATCTTGAGGTTTGTCCCTGAACAATTTATGAGGTGATTCCCCGTGTGTGAATGTCTGTGTGCAGTCATGGGGTTCCCCCTGAGTGTGCATTAGTTCAGGTAATGTGTGTATTTTGCATTGCGTTGTACAGTGATGTCACAATGTTGCAAATCTATTAACAACCTAGTCACTCTTTGTGATGAAACTCCAAAACAGTTTCATAGGGGTGTGTGTGGTGTTTGGAGGATGAGCTTCCCAAATCCCACTATATGCTCAGTAGCCTGAACTGACCAATGCACCCGTAACAAAGCCTTGATACATGAGTCTCATATCCTTTCTCTACTGGAGTAAGAAGTCTGATAAAAAAAGCCAACGGGCCTCCATTTTTCAGCCTTCTCTGGCAGTAGGACTGTGGAAATAGAAGTGTCAGATGTGTATGTTTGTTTGTAAAGCAAACAGGGCCTCCCTCTCCACTGTGGCAAGGGCAGGGGCTGATGCTAAAACTTCCTTTAACACTTTAAATGCTTCCTCATGTTCTGCACTCCAAGGAATTTTCTCAACATCCTCCCCTTTTTAAAAGATCATAGAGAGGTTTTGCTTTTTCAGCAAACCCTTCAATGAAATCATGAGAACAATTTACAAGGCATGTGCACCTGAAGTATGGCTGTAACTTGATCTCTAGTAGGGCATCTTGTATCCCTTTTTGGATTGATACTCCCAAAAATGTCACCTTTTGTCTCATTAATTGTACTTTTGAAGTGTTTAACTTGAGGCCAGATTAAGCAATCAAGCCAAACAGTTCATTCAGCCTCTCTAAATGTTCCTCTACTGTCTGTCTAACAAAATATCATCTACATACTGTGATACTTTCTGGGAATGAAAATGTTTTTAATACCTCTGCTAATGCTTGGTGAAAGTATGTTGGAGAGCTATGAAAGCCCTGAGGCAGTGAGTTAAAGCAACATTGCATGTTAGCAAAGCAAACATATATTGGCACTCTGAGGCTAATCTGACACTCCAAAAACCATTACTAATATCCAGAACAGAATACCGCCTACATGTGGCACTCAGTTTGGATACAACTTCAGGAGTAGAAGCAACTACATTTGTAACAGGTGGGGTAACTTTATTCACAATACGAAAATCGGCAGTTAACCTCCAAGTATTTGCTTTCTTTACTGGCCACAAAGGAGAATTATTAGAGGAACATTTTGTAATTATTCCTTGGCTTTCAAGTTGACTAATTTGCCTCACAGCTTCAATAGCTTCTGTTGGAAAACAATACTGTCTTTTTGTGGAGGTTGGTCAGGGCCTACACTATTGATTTTAATGCCTTTTTAATATACCACAATCATTATATTGAGCCCATGTACATATACAAACATACATATATATAATTTGATCATATTTAGCAAATTACTCATACTGTATCTTATCTGTAAACATCCTAAATTTATTATTTATTTATTAGTTTCGCTATCTAAATTATTAAAAGAAAATTACAAACTAACAATGATCTACTTTATTTATTTATTTATATATATATATATATATATATATATATATATATATATATATATATATATATATATATATATATATATATATATATATATATATATATATATATATACCAATGGTAATGTGTTCATGTGAGGTGAAGCATAGTTTAGCATAGAAACTGAACACGACAGACCCATATAGGCCTCTTCCTCATGTTTGGCAAATTCACTTTAGCTTCTGTAATACTTCTTCTCATAAGTCATTGACCATGGCACCTAGAAAATGGTAATGTTCTTTTCTTCCTTTTCTTTTTGCAAGGCTTTCCTTCTTGATGATGTCTGTAATCACCCATGTCACAGAGGCTTTTTCTCACTGTTGGGGTTGGCAGCAACAAATAAACTTCTGTAACCCTTATTTTCCCAATTAATAAAGCATAAAGTGGGAATGTTCTATTACTTTTCAGAAAGCTTTTCTCCTTAATGACTTCCGTAGTTTCACAGAGGCTCTTATTGATGCAGCAATTATATTGGAAACTTCTCTCACCTACTGTTGGTCTGGGCTTTTCTTCTAAGTCTTTTCCCAGCTAATATGCTTCCCTCTTGTGCAGATGGTGAGGACTTTGATTTGCAGGCAGCATCCTTTTGAAACACTCTCTTAGTTTTGGCTTTGCAAACATCTTTTTGGAGTAGCTTATTACTTGTTGCTGGCAGTAGACTTCTCTCTGGTCTGTGGTTTCTTGTTGTCACTACTGGCAGTACACTACTCTCTTATATGGAGCTGGTCTGTGCATTTCTTATTGTTGCTGCTGGCAGTACACTTCTCTCTGGTCTGGAGCTGGTCTCTGGGTTTCTTGTTGTCACCATTTTGAAGGCTGATGGATGAGCATCTACTATCATAGTAGAAAAGTTGTGAGAAATATTTTTATTAATCAGCAAAAGACTGAGGATTATATTTGAATGTGGTGTCAGTGTCTGTGGTCAATGTTAGGGTAGAAAACCCCTAAATTTATCTCCTGAGAATTTCCTAGTCATATTCACCTCATTCCTAATTTAGGATTGAACAGAACACCATTTGGTACTCTACAGAAACTGTATAAATCAAACGCATACATTCATGCATATATCCTGTAAATAGACACCAGTTAATAGCTACAATAGAGGCTATTAAATACCTGCACTAATATCCCTACATCTACATACTGTATCTTATTTTTCTACAGTCGGAATTATTGCATCTATAACACTGACTGATTTCCATTACATATGATTGCCATATATATTCAACAGTTACTGAGAAATACCAGGTAAATAGCTTAACATAATATTTAACAGGACTGTAGCAATGATGATTTAAAAGGATACCCCTCTTGAATTAAATAAGCAAGAAATAATTACCAATTTTAAAACTGTTTTTAATTTTATCTTAAGACCTAAAAATTGTAAAGATAAAATAATAATCTGCAAATTTAGACTATTAAATTATGGGGTATATCATTCTGCTTAGTTTCCTGTTAGTACCTATTGTGGTTTTACATGGAATAGTATGATGAACAATATAAAGCAATATAGGAGTATACTATGGTACCATATACATTTTGTAAAAATATACATTTACATATAGGAACAGTAGTTTAATAATCATAGATATGTGAGAGTTTTCAGTAAATGCTGGAACAAGGATTGACTCATTGTAAAGGTACTTGTTAGTAACCTTTAAATGGTTATGTTCTATTACAAACTAAATTATAGCAATCAGCTTTAGTTCTGTTATTTTAAGATGGAGATTCTCTGGATGCCATTGTGCCTCTGGTATCTGATGTCAGTCATGGCTTTACTTTCTGGTTTTTGTATCAGTCATTCCTTTTTGTGATACCTGTTTAAAAAAAAAAATATAAAATGTAAATCTACATATGATATATACATTAAAACTAACTTGGGGGTTGGTCTGTCCTGAATCTGTCTTACAGAATAAAATGGTGTTTGAATGGCCTAGGTTTTACAATACTCAATTCAGGTACAGACTATTTTGTTCTTAACGTTTAGCAAATAAGAGTGCCCAAATGGGAACACTATGTTTGAAGCAAGTGACCCTCTCCCCCCCTTGGGCACGATTGTTGCTTAAAACAATTGTCTTTAAAGAAATGGGGATAGCTAAATATATTTGGGACCAAATGGTATATTACTATCAGGAATGACACCAATATCAATGCACTCACCGTAGTTGAAGGCATACTTCCTATTTCTTTTATGTCCGTAGATGAGTGTTTGCGGTGCCTCTGCTGCTGTTTCATTCCATTTCCTGAGTGTTTTTCCTGTGGAGCCTGAAACATACTTTCTAGGGAAGATAGTTTAGTGAGAGTGATCTTATATTCTGCATTTAATTCTGGGTGACTATGTGATACATCCAAGCTCCAAGTGTATTTTTGTTTATCCAAAGAATGTGGAAAATGACCTTCACAGTGTGGATAGTGTGAGCACAGCATCAGTGTAAAACCATTGACTGTGTCCATTATGTTTACCCATTTGTTGCTCTGTAAATCATTTTTTAAAGCATTTTGCTCTGGAGGATTTGACATTTCTAGGCCGCCTTCTGGTGGATTTTTTTGAATTTTTGAAATTTGCAGAATTGTTGGTTGGGAATTTGGCTCCCAGAACAGTGGCTGATTTTGACATGTTAGCACTAAGAATATTTATAGATTCCAATGAATTACCCACAACCATGAGTGTTTTTGGGGATTGTGTGTCAAAGGTTTGAAAATTAGTCAGGCATGCTGTTAGATATCTCACACTTACATTTTCTAATTGTGAATTCTGACCACCAGTAGGAGGACACACAGATATTACAACAGCAGGGGATTTATTTATGTTTTTAAATTCTCCATTGCCATTATATACTGTATCCATAATAATCGAACAGTCCCCTGTGAGTTTGCTGTTAGCTTTACTTGTGGCAAGAGGTAAATCCATAGCTGAATTGGCTAGATGAAATGCATTCCCCACCACTCCTTACTGTATCATTGTCTGTTAAACATGCAAATGTGAAGGTGGAGGAATCATCATTTATTTTTAGCACAAATAACTGAAGTGCTTTGCTGCAGCACATTAAAGCACTTTGAATTTTCAGCAGAATTCCCCAAATTAATATTTTCCAATTCATTTTGTACCACAGAATATGCATTACATATTTGATCCTTTTCTTTTTCTATTTCAAATAATTTTTCTTTGCAAATCTCTAATTCTTTTTCTGCATTTAAGCAGTTTTTATCACTCTCCTGTTTTGGATTTGTTAATTTCACAATTGAGGGATGTTAGAGATTGCACTTGAATTTCTAATTTGTCAATCTTTTTCTTTTTTGTTTATTTTTTGAACTTTGCAGTTCATTTTTCAATGTTTCTATTTTGGCATTCATTGCCAAGCATGCTGCAAAGATACTTGCAACTGCTTTTCCTTTTGTCTTTTTGGACTTTTGTGAGATATTAATCTCTTTTTCAAATACATCCTGGACATATTTCCAGCGATTCTCTTTGTCATAAACCTCACAAGCATAATCATTACTTTTATGGCTTGTGATGTATGTAGCTACAAAGCTTTCCAAAGCAGATAATGTAGCCATCTTGAGTAAAAAAACTTAAAATAAAATTGATTCCCTTTTTCTTTGTTTGTATATCCTCCCCAGTAAGTTGGCCGGCCCTTACAGGTTCTTCTAATATACTTCTATGCTTTAAAATATTATTTGGGAAATTTTAATTTTCAGTGTAGACCCTCTCCCTTATGTTCACTAGTCGTAAAGGTTACTCTAATCAAACACTTTTTAATCAAAGAACTATATCGTGATTTTGTTAGCGTGGGGTAGGTTTTAAATCCTTTCCATCACCCAATATCCTATCCCCGTTAGGTTTTCTTCCTTGACAGAGATAGGCATTGTTCAAAATTATACTGAATTTCTCAGACAATTATTTATTAGAACAGTTTTTCAAAACAGCAAATCACATAATATACAATACTTTAGGCGTATATATTAATGCAATAGTAATTGTTTTATTTCAAGGTGACAATTTAGCTTATGTCCACAAGATTTTAACTATTTATTAACATAGCTTCCTGTGGCTCATTGGAAAAATTAACAATTCAATACTAATTAATCCAGAAGTATATACTTATAGTACATGACCATGCATGATATAACTATATAAATGCTGGCTTATTGTTTTAATTAGAGGGGCCACAATACAATATTTATATAGTATGGGACTAGATATTTCTATATCAAAGCAACATGTGCAGCTTACAAGTAAAATGACTAGAATTTTATTCCGCACAAATGTGACTATTGCATAAACATATATAAATGTATATTTAAACCCAAATAAATATTAAAATAAATATTATAACCAAATTTAATCTGTGAGGATTCTTTGAATATAAGTAATCATTCCAAAAAGAAATAACTTACTATTAGAACAATAAGCAGAATATGCTATGATTCTGTTATTGGTGATGACTGAAACAGCCCAACACATCTAAAAGCCTCATATGTATAAAACATACATGCCGGATCTTATACCTTAATGGACATGACAAGTTCTTGTCCCTTCGTGGTTGCCAATTATTGAAGATTCATTATTAATTTTGGAATATAATATTTATATTGATAATAACTATTATTTATGAAAGAATTTGCTTGTGAGAGACAGCTTAATATAACAACTTTTATTAGTCACAGCACCCAAAATCTTAGATCACACGATATAATATTTTATGCTTCTTTATATGGTACCATTTAATATGAGTTATATAAAACACATTGACAAAACGGCATACAATTTCTTACATCAAATGCAAACAGACATAAAAACAACCTTTATAGCTATAAAGTAAATAAGTGCATAATTTAATTACCTCTGGGCCCCAGTAAGAGCTTGTAGCCTCTTTCCTTTCCTTCTCTTCTACTCCTCTCTCCCTTCTCCCTATACCTTTATATACCTATGACAACAGGCCTCTTCAGCTAATACAACCCAAAAATGGATAATGGTGGATGCTTTGAGTTGGCTAAGAGTGTGATTGGTTCATAAGAGCTGAATGTATATGTTTCTAAAGTAATTTGTATCTCAGCATTTTACCTATCTCTGTATGCTATTTCTGATGGTTGGACAGCTGCTTACATGGCTTCTGACTTCTGGACTTTCACTAAACTATTTTAACTAAAGGAATTTATTGCTTCATTCCTGTACATGAACAGGTGTGTCCTTGGGAAGTTGTAGCAAGCTGATCACTAAGCATACATATACAAACACATACATATATATAATTTGATCATATTTAGCAAATTACTCATACTATAACATCTGTCAGGAATCCCTGAATATCCTTTGACATGTGTATTTTTTTTTTTGAAGACATCCCAAAGTATTGATCTAGGCCCATTTTGGTATATTTCATGCCACCATTTCCCCCGCCAAATGCGATCAAATAAAATAAATTGTTCACTTTTTCACAAATTTTTTCACAAACTTTAGGTTTCTCAATCTTAAGACCTATGGCACAAATGGTTTTAAATGCTTCTCTGGGATCCCCTTTGTTCAGAAATAGCAGACATATATGGCTTTGACGTTGCTTTTTGGTAATTAAAAAGCCGCTAAATGCCACTGCACACCACACGTGTATTATGGGCAGCAGTGAAGGGGTTAATTAGGGAGCATGTAGGGAGCTTGTAGGGTTAATTTTAGCTTTAGTGTAGTAAACAACCCCAAGTATTGATCTAGGTCCATTTTGGTATATTTCATGCCACCATTTCACCGCCAAATGCGATCAAATTAAAAACAACTTAAAATATTTCACAATTTTAGGTTTCTCACTGAAATTATTTACAAACAGCTTGTGCAATTATGGCACAAATTTTTGTAGTATGTCCCAAGAAGTGCCAACTGGACAGGCTGAGTGGTCACCCCACTGGTCATCAGTGGGACTATCAATCCACCCCGAGAGCTCCCCCATCCTCATCACTTGGGAGAGCTCCCCCATCCTCATCACTTGGGAGAGCTCCCCCATCCTCATCACTTGGGAGAGCTCCCCCATCCTCAGATGTAAATATAGCTGACAATGTCCCACAAGCACTAGCCGATGCAGCTGACAATGTCCCACAAGCACCAGCCGATGCAGCTGACAATGTCCCACAAGCACCTAGAAGCCCTGCTGCTCAAAAGCCTGTGGTTGCATTGTATTCTCCCCTGGGTGAGGAATACATTGCACTCCAAAGGAGGCTCATAACAAGCTCTGAGAGCAGACAAAGAGGCCAAGAGAGGTTCTTCAGGAGCCAAGAGAGGTTCCACAGGAGCCAAGAGAGGTTCCACAGACATAGCATAGAGCTGCAGAGGGACATGTCAGCATCATTAAGTGGAGGTTTTCAAAACAGTCACAGATGATGCAAATTTTGTCTGATATGCAGATGGACAATAGATGGCGAGAACAAAATCAACTCTTGGGTGTGTTGGTTGAGCACTTTACACACCAGCAGGACACTGCCTCCAGCCTATCATCTGTGGCCAGCACACCAACAGAAACATCAGAATCTTCTGAAACCAGGAGAACAAGGAAATCCACTATAGTCACCTCAGCTCCCTCATCCAAAAAGCCAAAAAAGAAAGAAATATTCTTATAGTTCACCATAAATCTTGTCCTCTGTTATTTACCATATAATTGTCATCCACATCCATGTGAGGTGTGTTTTAGTACAGTAATATTGTTAAAACATATAATAAGACTTGTGTGGAAATGGCAATAAAAGTCATATCATGTTTATGACATATTCATGTTCTATAAACCACATCACATAGTTGTGTATGAAGGGTACATATAGTAATATTCACTTATAAGATTTAAATCAAGGTTTCTCACATACAATATAAATTGACACATGGGTATATCTAAATAATAATGTATTTACAGAAGGTGTGAACATAAGGTATAAACATCCATTTTGATTCTTATTAATGATGGTCAATAAATCATAGTGACCTAAACATGAATTAAACAAATGAGAAATTTATAGTAATTAGGGTGGTTAAGGGAAGGGGGGTGGGATGTAGTAGTTTCACTTACATGCAGTGGAAATCCTCAGTATGTAATTCTGAAAGACATGATATATACACATGCAATGGTTGGTGAGGTACAGTCAAACATCATAATACATGTGAATGTTACGGTTTACTGTACTTATCAACAAGTAACTTACAGGTGAAGTATTCACGGATGACAAAGTCCCTCACTTCATTCTCCCTCAGTGTCCCCCTGTCCACATCCTCAGGTACAGGAACCAGCTGCTGATCTTGTTCTGGTTCCATGTCCCCCAATATACGTGTGTCCACAGCAATGTTATGTAGAATACAACATGCATTGACAATGGAACACACTTTGTTGGGGTTATACTGTAAAGCTCCGCCTGTCAAATCCAGACACCTGAATCTGGTTTTGAGTAGGCCAAAGCTCCTTTCTAATATTTTTCTGGTCCGTATTTGGGCCTCCTGGTACATGAGTTGTGGCTCTGTAAGGGGGTGTACCAAGGGGGTTAACAGCCATGGTCTGCAGCCGTGCCCTGCATCACCTGTCATGTAACATATGTATTCTGATTACTACAGGTTCATCATGTGTTTAAAAGGACATAACATGGATTTCATTTAAAAGATATATTTTACAAATACATTAAATTGGTGCATTGTAAGCAATCTACTTTTATGCAAGGATTAGTCTAGACAAAATTCTATTTTCATGATTCAGATAGAACATTCCATTTTAAGAAAATGTCCTTTTAAGTGAAAAACTATTTATAGTATACTGTCCCTTTAAAGGGACATGAAACACACATTTCTTCTTTCATGAGTTAAAAAGAACCTGCAATTTTATTCAACATTATAATTTACTTCCATTATGTAATTTACTCCATTCTCTTGATATCATATTAGATATGCTCATTAGCTGCTGATTGGTGGCTGCACATTGATGCCTCATATGATTGGCTCATCTATGGGCATTTTTATTTCTTAAACAAAGGATATCTAAAGAATAAATCAAATGAGATAATAGAAGTAAATTGTAATGTTGTTTAACATTGTATTCTCTATCTGAAACATGAGATAATTATTTTGTGTTTAGTGTCCCTTTAGTAGAAATATACAGACAGAATGAAGGTAGTGCATACTCACCAAGCAGCCAACCTCCCGAGAGTGTGCCAGATTAAAAAAGCTTGAATAAGGAGGTCTGGCGCAGGATGTAGGAATCATGTGCACTACCTGGAAAGCCTGCATACACATGTGTGAATTTCAGAGTGGTATCGCAGGCCATCTGGCAATTCAAGGAGTAAAACCCTTTCCTGTTAATATAGAGGTGGGGCCGCGATACACACATGTGTGCAATCAATTGCCCCCATGACATTGGGAATACCCCCCAGTCGATAGAAGCCTAGTTTAAGATTATTCCATTCCTGTGGGGTACAGGGGAAATGAATGTATCGGGTTATCTAGAGCAGACAAAACCTCCCCTAGAGTCCTGGAGAAGGTGGACTGTGCTAGGCCAGACACAAGGCCCTGTGTTGACTGGAATGAGCCGGATGCCAGGAGGTGTACAACACACAACAGCTTCTGCATACTAGTCAGAGCTCGTTTCCTATTCACTTGAGGGTCAATATCATCCTTCAAGACCTCATATAGGTCAATGAGGCTTGCAGAAGTCAAGCAATACTTTTCCCTGACCTCCCTTTCTGTCATCCCAAAAAGGGTGACCCTAACTCTGTGTATCCTTGGTGCCCTTGCTCTTCCCCTCTGCAGATATCGACGTCTTATAGGCCCTGCTGGCCTATGACCAGCTGCAGCAGGGGCAGCACCAGGAACAGGGACAACAGCGTGAGGAGCAGGGACGGCTACAGCACCATGACCAGGGACCTCAGCAGCAGCTATATCCTCCACAACAGGGGTTTGTAGGGCTTCCAGCACCCCTTGTGCCCTACGATGCTGTCTCTGTATGTATTGTAGATAATGCAGGGGAAACATGGTGGCTAATGAGGGTGTGCATTGCCAGGTGTTTTAAGGCTGCAGGTGAGAGGTTGTGCGGTTTGTGATTGGTTTGACACACTTGCAGGGGCAGGAATTAAGAATGATTGGAAGAGGTTTAACTGTTTGAGATTTGCTGCTGATATGTATGTGATTGCACATGCGTTTGTTAGGCCTTCAGGGAGTTACGTTGTTTTTTTTAGTTGGTGCAAGGGTTGCTGCGCCTGCAATTTGTGGCGAGATGAAAATGGAGTAGATTTTCTGAATTCTGCGCGCGTAAGTCCTTACGCTGTATATTGGATACCAAATTGCGCGTCTTTTCTATGTTAGTCTATGGGTAAAAAAACTACGTCCAACGGGTGAAATATATGCGTGTAACTTGTATGCTACGCCGTAGATATAATACTAAAATCTGGCGTCGCCGGCTTTTGCGGGCGACGCTGCATATCGGATCGGGCCTATGGTTTTACATAGAGCATGTACTGACAAAGTTATATATCAACATGGAATCAATATGTATAAAGATGTTAAATTATGTATACAGGAGGAATATAAGATAGTCAAAAAAGGAGAAAAGAAAGAAATGACTAAAGTGTGGGCATAGGCTTACATGTGTACCTATGCATAGAGCGTGTGCAATATACAATGTAATTGACTCTCTTAAAAATTATAATCTTTGAAATTATTTAATATGAGGAATTTTAAACTCCTTAAATCTGACTTTTAATAGTTTCCTTTGGTTTAACTTTAAAGTGTGTGTGTGTGTGTGTGTGTGTGTGTGTGTGTGTATGTGTGTATGTGTATCTATGCCATATTGTTTTTCATCCCAAGGTGGCAATTTGGCTACATCCACAAAATTTAACTATTTACACATCTTTTTATGACTCATTTAGGAATTAACAATTAAATTCTAATTAATCCAGAAATATATACTTATACTTCTTGACCATGCAAGATATAAATATATGAAATCTGGCTTATTATTTAGCTAAAAGGGGTTTACAATATACAATTTATAACTATGGGATTAGATATTTCTATATTGGATTAATAGGCAAAATTTACTAAATTCTAGCCTTCATATGTACTCTTGTAAATATTGCATAAATACACATATAGATAACCTAATTTAATAGGGACTCTTAAAAATACTGTTGGTTTCCAAATACATAATCATTTATTAGATCAGTTAAAAACATGAAATTACACAATCAAGACATTAGGCCTAAATGTTTCAAGAACAATACATTTTCTTATAAGACAAATACACACTTATACAAACATACATGACATAGGTACCTTTTGGGGTTCTCTTGTGGACAGTCTGTCAAGGAATTCTATTTCAGCTAGCTCTCGCCTTGTTCCCCTCTCACTTCTTCTCTCTCTCTCCTTTATCCTTACTGACTATACTGTATGTCTTCTATATATATAAAACAATGTCCCATCTGACAATATTAACTTGGATGTAATTGGCTCAATTTCCCCCCTCTAACCATTTTTGGAAAAACGAACGTCATTGGTCTTAGCTCTGTTTACATCTAAATAGGGGCTATTGTAGGGGGTAGATATCTATAAATCATGATAACCTGGTATCTACCACATTCAACACCACACCCCAAAAGCCACATGAAAGACTCCTATTTATATGTAAACATTTGGTGACTCTATTGAATGGGAGGGAGCCTGGGGAAATAATTCCCCTTGTTTACCATCCCCTGACTTTCTTTCTGGCTGTTGTTCCTGAAAACAGAGCATGGTAAACAAAAGGCCAATTTCTTTCCTTTGTCAGTTAATATTAGAATATCATATAAGCAGATATACACACACTCTCTCACACACACACACACACACACACATATATCTAAAACATAAGCAATTGCCCAAACTGCAACAGTCAGGCCTTTGTGGCCATGAAAACTTCAGCCAATGGCCACACATTATGTGTATTGCTTATGTCTTTTTCCCATGATCAGACCCTTACTAGACAACCTATGCATTACTACAAAGTATTCTGTACAGTATAATGCTATAACCCATGTTAATGTCTTCCGCGAGAGAGAGTTTTTAGTCATGTTTAGCAAAGATTAACACGACTAGCCAATAGCATTAATTATGCTATTTGATACTGGTTCTGGCATCTGGAAGCTTGGTATCCTCATGAAACGCCAGATCTGTACATCCAATATTCAATTTTGTAAGTCCTGAAACTGAAGTGATGCTTTCTTGGACAAACGTTTGTTATAAGGGCAAAGGCACGTATACCCTTTCATATTAAGGAAACAGTTTGTTGTTTTTTTTGCGACAGGAGCCTGCTAGATAAGTGATATGACGTTGCACTGTTGTGTTTATGAAAACAAGTCCCTTTTTCTTGGTATATGCACATGCAAGTAAAGGGTTTTGAAAAGGGTTTTGAATTCAGGGGAAATGTTGTAAACACAAGAACCTGTCTGGGTTTCTTCTAATACCATAGCCACCATGAAATGACTTGAGTCACTGGCTCTGTAACATGAATGTACCCCTTTTGATGATCCACTTGCATAGCTGCAGTATCCTTTCCTCAGGGATGTTGGTAGTGTCTTTGTGATAGGTTGTGACCGGATCTTGAATCTTCCATCTCTTCCTTTTGTCTCTGGGACGCTGTTTTCGATCTTGAAGTGATATCATCAGCAGAGAAGTCCCAGATCTACACAGCACATCAAAGCTATTGACAGTGGTGTTTGTATCCCAAATCTTGGAGAGGCAAATACAGTACTGCAATTCTCCTGAGAATTAAATTCTCTCGACATTTATCTCACACCTGATAGGTTTGAACACAAAACCATATAGGTTATAACTGACAAATCTAAATATTAGTTAGATTAAAATATTAACCAACATATAAACAAAATAGATTCCCTACACCTTCTACACTAAGTCTTAAAACAAAGTGTTACTCATTCTATGTCAATATGCCTAATACACATTAATCCAGATGTCTTCCTATCTTCCCTAAAATGGTCTAATACCTGTTATGTATATTTTATATTCTGGTATTATGATGGTTTTTAAGGTAATGAATATACTGGGTAAGACACATTTCTCTCAGAACCTCGATACCTTTATAGAGATGGGATTAAAACTGGAATCCCACTTTGTTTAAATAAATACATATAATTGATCATTATCATAATTAATTTATGTTTTCCCCTCAGGGCTTTAATATTAAAGAGAACTAAATTTAGGTAAAGTCTGGATTTTAACGAGAAAGAGATACCATCCTATATGCAGGTATTGAGCTTCTGTTAAATGGCATAGAATTAGAAGTACAACGCCAAAAGCATTTATTATATGAAAGCTCTTGTTATCAATAACTTGATGGTAAAATAACTATCATGTTATTAATAAATTAAGTTATGAATTGCATTATTTGTAATAATAACAATCGCAGTTAAACACTGAAGTTTTCTTTGTTGGAGCCTTCTGCTTTACTGAAATGGTGGGTGTTCCTGGATTTCTGCTCAACTGTTGGGAGTTTGAGGAAGCATTTACAGATATCCATTATTGGTTTTGAATTTGTCTTGGAAAAACAAACTTAATTACTTTTCTAATTAAACAACTATTTACATTCTGGAAGCATCTCTTAGACATCCATCTCAATCTTTTCTAATGGTGCTTTAAAGAAATCCAAAATAATTTGAGCACAGAATATTGTTAAAATAATTTAAGATTAATTTGCCTAGGGGTATTACAACTGGCAAATGTGCTTGAAGCATGTCACTTTGATCTCTGGTCTGTGTGAAAATTAAATAATGGCACTATGGATGGTCTGAGATATTTCCAAATCAAAGATAAAACGGGAAGAAATTTTTTTTTAAACTTGCTGGGAGACAAAGGATAAATGTGCCTCAGGATCACCAATAGGTAATTCTATTCTAAGCTAGGCCCAGCCTATTTGAATCATTTAACAATATCACAAACATGTGCCCAAACAGGACACTTTATTGAAATAAATCTCTTCCCCCCCCCTTGGGCACTGTTTAGAGTAAAAGGCTGTACTAGTCCCAAGAACAATGGTAATAAAATTTATACTCACCATTGTTGTAAAGATGCCACCTATATCTGTAAGAAAGATTCCTTCTTGCCACTGCCAGGTGTTGGTTTGCAGCTGAAAAACATTCTTTGTAGAAAATAGACTGTTGAGATCATGTAAACATTTTGCATTTGATTCTGGCTAACCATAGGATCTATCCAAACTCCAAGTGTACCTCTCTGTTTTTCCAAGAAATGAGGAAAAACAGGTTTACACTGTGGATCATGACCATGCTGTTTTTCTTTAAAACCATTAATTGTATCCATGATTTCCACCCATTTGTTGCTCTTTAAATCATTTTTAATATGTCAGGTCCCAGAAGATTTAACTCCAAAATTTGTTTTAGTTTTTAATACATCCTCCAAATATATTTTGAAGAGATCAATGTTCTCATTTTTAAGCATATTACTCCAGATATCATTGTGTAACTGTAGCACTTTTACAATATAATTTGTTAATTTAGATAAACATTTTTCACACTCCTTTTGAGCTGTGCAATTTTGGCCTGCATTTGCTATACACCTTGAATCAGATATTATTGTAATTGAGATTGGTGTGGAGTGATTGTTAGACACAGTATTTGAATTATTGCCTTCAGTAGAAGGGCATAGTATAGGTGTTTCTATACAAACGGGGATTTCACCTATGTTTACAGAATTTGCATTATAGTTATTCACTGTGTCTATATTGAAATCAAATTGTTTTATCAGTTTTGTTGGAATTTTCAAATGAAATTACATTCCTTGCCCTCCCCACTCTGTCAGTTATTCAATGAATATTGATATGTTTGGGTGGATGCATCTTTTTTTCAAAGTTTATTCTGGATAACTTTTTCGCAAATTATGTTATCCATTTTATTCTGTTTTAAATCAAATTTTCTTTACACATTTTTAGTTCTGTTTGTGTGCAGTAGCACAGTTTTCATCACTTTTTGTTTTAAACATTTTATTTCATCATTAAGTGATGCTAAGAAACTGACTACATTCCAATTTGTCTATTTTTCTTTGAGTTATTTTTTTCTTTAGAAATTTAAGGGCTTCATTTAAAACTTCTATTTTGGCATTCATTGCCAAGCATGCAGCAAACATACTTGCTACTGCTCTGCCCTTTAATTTTTTACTTTTCTTAGAGACCGTCCTCTTTTTCAAATAAATCCTGGACATTTTTCCAAGGATTCTCTTTTTCATAAACTTCAAGCCTAAGTATACACAGCCAGCAGAAGAGATTACACCCTCAGTGGGGGCATGATAGTTAAGTAATAAAATGACAATTTTCCATTGTTCTCTCTATGTATTGAGTTGGTGTTTCAGACAAATATAAGATAAAGAAGCAAGTCTGTGTACATAAAAGTGATAACATAATGAGATCTGATATTACCTGAAGCTCAACCCATTGTAATAGGCTGTGGTTTCAAAGCACAAAATCAGCTACTTCAGATACACCAATAAACCCGAAAATGCAATTTCTCAAATATTTTATACTCTGCAGTTGGTATAACAAGTCATTTAAAATACATTTATGGAAAAACTATTTTACAGTGTACTGTCCCTTTAACCTGGATAGGAAGGTGTTAATCTGAATTGAGACTTGAGATGAGATTTGATTGGTTCAGGTAGCCTTTTTAAGTGTTTGTGTTCAGTTGTTAGGACTATGTAGGTCCGAAACGTCGCTTTTTTGGTACTGAATAAAATAATTTTTTCACCTTTAAAGATTGCTGTGGTGCTGTTACACTAGATGTATGGAATATATATCTATTTCATCTCGAAATGGAACTAAAACATAAGCAATTACCCAAACTAACAACTATATGAAAGTACATTACAAAAAAACGTTGATAATGTGTTAAGAAACCAAAGTCCACATTTAGTCCAGAATTGAGCAAGTTTAAGTGCATTATCATTTTCATTTCAGAGGTTTTTCTTTCCATGGCGTTTATTTGAAGTTGCCTTTGAGAATCTCTTGATTTTAAGGTTTTGGATGGAGTGGTCAGGTTGGGTGAAATGGTGACTGACAGGGCTACAGCATTTTGTTTCACAGATATTTTTGAGTGTCTAGTTAAGTTAATCCAAAGGTGCAGTTTTAGGCTTGTTTCTCCAATATAACATCCCAATTCACATGCAGTGCAATGTATCATGTATACCACATTTGCAGATATACATGAATATGCTCTATAATGTTATAGGATTTACTTTTGTGATTTGCTCTGCTGCTTTAACAAATGTGTTGACATATTTTGCAGAGAGATTTATTGCAGCGCTTGGTTCCATTCTGAGTGTTCTTTTTATCAAGGGGTAGCTTCCTGTGGACCAGTTTCTGTTTTAGGTTAGGTGGTTGTCTGAGTGCCAGGATAGGGTTTTTTGAAAGATTTTTTTGAGTGTGGGATCCTCTAAGAGTAATGGCTGTAAATCTTTTATGATTTTTCGTATTCCTTCCACAGCAGGGTTATATTTGACTGCTAGTAGGATATGCGTTATGATTTTCTTCTCCCTGTATTGTAGCAAGTGTTCACATGGGGTATTGAGGGCAGAGTTAATTTGTTTATAACCCTTGTTTTGTAACCTTTTTCTCTAAATGATTGGGGCAATGTGATTAGGTGTTTGTCACAGTCCTTGGTGTCTGAGCAAATTCTGTGATATCTGGTAGCCTGACTGTAGATTATGGATTTTTAATGTGATTGGGGGTGAGAGCTGGAGCTGTGGAGGTAGCTGCATCTATCTGTTGGTTTCCTTTATACAAATGAGTGCCATTTGTGATGGATATTGTTGTATCCAGGAAGCTGACACAGTCTCTAGAAAAGTTAATTTTAAGCTTGATTGATGCATGAAATAGATTAAATGATTTATGAACATGTTCTAGGTTTTTTTTTTCTCCTTCTGTCCATGTGATGAAAATATAATCTATGTAGCGAAAGTATTTGAAGAGTGTGTGAGTGGCTAAGAATCTTTGTTCTAAGTCTGCCATGAAGAGGTTTGTATACTGTGGTGCCATTTTGGTGACCATGGCTGTTCCCATGGTTTGTTAAATAGATGGAGTTATTGAAGATGAAATAATTGTGGGTAAGTAGAAATTCTGTAAGTTTGCTGACTGTAGAAGCACTGTATGTCTGGTTAGAGCTATCTGAGGAAAGAGTTTTTAAGCAGGCATTAATGCCATCTTTATATGGAATATTGCTGTACAGGTATTCTACATCCATTGTCACGAGTATAGTATCCTCTTGCAATTCTGTTATCTGGCTGATTTTGTTAAGAAAATCAGTGGTGTCTTTTATAAAGGTAGTGGTGCTAATAACTAAGGGCTTAAGAATATTCTCCACTATGCCCGATATTTGCTCAGAGTGTCCATGCCAGTTATTATTGGTCTCCCTGGGTTCCCTGGTTTGTGGATTTTTGGGAGCATGTAGAATGTCCCTATGCTAGGGTTAGAGGGCACAATTTTTTCGAGTTTATATAGCGTGTGTTTAGGGATTGTTTTTATTCGTTTTCTAAATTGCAAAGTGAATTCCTGGTTGGGGTCTTTTTCCAGTTTGTTGTATTAAGTTTGATCCGATTGTCTATGTATTCATGATCACCACTGATCCTCCCTTGTCCGCAGGCTTAATTATATTTTCATTATTAAGTTTTTTTTCTAAATGTGAGAGGTACTACATTATTTTTTTCTGCTGTATGTTAAGCAGGGATGCTGTTCTGGTAGTTGGTGTAACTGAGGACAAATATTGCAATCAATGCTGTCTTATCCTGCACTGTATTTTAACAGGCATACACAACTTTATTCTCATATGGAGATGAGAAACTGACAATGCTCTGATATCACCATCATAAGACAATTAAAAACTAAATTCTAGATAGTGTCAGTATATAGCAGGGTTATAATACAATTTATTATTATTATTATTATTATTCTTTCAAACAAACTCCCAATTAAAATGTATATACGAAACAATTAAAATTAATATAACTTCCTAAATTCTTTAGAATTTATAAACACATTGAATTATATTTATAGAAACCAGATTATGAATCAAATGATACTTATGCTGTTATAATATTCTTTACAAATATCATAAAAATATACCTTTGCAATTTACCTTATTCACAATGAATCACATTAAAATATCACAATAAAATACCAGAATATGGACCGCTAACTTTAACAGTGCCTAGTTAAACAATATAACAAGATACTTTAACAGCCAATCTCTATGCCAATTTATCTGAGCTGAAATAAATCTTAGCTACAAATTCAATAAGGCAAATTCTAAAATATATAGTTGCTAATATAAATTACTTAGCCATAAATATGACTAGTTTTAAACTACACAGGACTATGAACACAAGCTTAAAATACAAAGTATGCTCTTTAAATTTACCAGCTGTTATCTAACTATATCCTTAGAATGCCTTTTGGTTTAAATATTATTACATAAATTTAAGTTTCTTATACTTTGCCAGATCGCTAGTTTGAGAATTCAGTTAATATCCAAATATGTCAATCGTCGTATGTTCTAGGGGAATTAAGCGCATTTGTAAGAGAATTAATCTTAATAGTCTCTTATCCACAAAGTGTCCCAACGTATTTGTCTTACAGAAAACTGTGTTCGCACACTGGTCTCTCTTATAAGAAAAAGTGGCAACAGCCACTTCCTTTACATTCAGATACAAGGTCTATGCATAACCTTAAATCCTATACAATATATCTATCTGATGTATACTTATATTTTAAGAGATGTATTTAAAGTTATCTTTCCCAGTTATATAAATATTTAGTGCACAACCATATATGATATGACTTGGGTCACACCATGCAGGCAATCCCGCATCAGCATCTATTAGCCCCATCTGGAAGATAGAAAAAAAAAATGTTATGTATTTTAAAATGGGATTATTACAATTGTTATTTAATCTATTACAAATCTGAATTGCATTTCCCATATCCATATATAGATATTTATACAGTCTGAGTATCAATTAAATCTTGGAGAATTATACAGTTCATATAGATGCATTTCTAACTTCTCTTTAAAATCAATATTTAAATTCTTATATGCTATCAGCACTCATAGGGTTAAACATGTTTCTCTGTTTTCTCCTGCTATTTTTCATTTAGACATCCGTCTGAGCTTTGTGTATTTGAAACTCAGTAGGGGACACTTAACACTTAGATAATAAGGGGTATCTCCTCTGAGTATGTTTGTATATACCACTTTTCTTCCAGATGGACTGTCTGTTCCTTACAAGGGAACTCTTTATACAGGCTTTCTTTGAAGTGATTGGTTTAAGATAACTGTCCCAATTCATCAAAGGAATTGTTTTCAAAAGGCCTGCAATGCGTCCTTGATAAATGAGGGGGCTGGTCTGTTAAGGTGACATCTTGAGTTTTGAGTCTATTTCTTTTGTTCTACAAGTCTGTAGTAGAGAGCAAAAGGGAGGGGTTGATATCACCCATTCCAGTGTTTTGTTCTCAATGCAGCTAAATCAATTCATAGTAGATATTAGCTAAATGAAATATTAGATTCTATGATACATTTGTAGTTTATTTAAGGTTATGAGGCGAGTGCCACAATAGGCTGAGGTTACACAGTTGTAGGCTAAGAGGTTAATCCAGTGACTTAACGAGTAATATGTTACATGTAGAACAGATGTAAAATATAG
Organism: Bombina bombina; assembly: GCF_027579735.1. Taxonomy (NCBI): domain Eukaryota; kingdom Metazoa; phylum Chordata; class Amphibia; order Anura; family Bombinatoridae; genus Bombina; species Bombina bombina. The sequence continues at coordinate 876,669,666 of NC_069500.1, forward strand.
AAGTTTAAAATTTAATGCATGTCAAACAGATATACAATAAAAATAGAAATCATGGATCCATGTACAATAAATAATAAAATCAAAAGATAAGTCCTGACTTAGAGTCTAAAAGGTCACAGTCCTTGTGCTGTATATGAGAACACCAGTAAAAGTCAATGATGTGGTTCACTTGAATAATCCAAAAAAGGTCAAATCCAAACTGTCCGTGATTGAATGGAGTGATAAGTGAAAAAATTGAGAAAAAGGTAAATATATTGTCTTGAAAAAAAATTCAATAAAATACTCCAATAAAATATACTAGAAGTGATGCATCTTAAAAAATTAAAATTAAAATAGATGTGATAAACTGTGTAAAAAACTGTGTAAAAATGTGAAAAAAAATATGAAAAAAATATGAAAAAATGTATATGATCCTGTGAAAAAAATAATCCTATTGGAAAAAGATGTGGGAGTGGAGACTGTAGTGGAATCCTTAGTCCATGAAGGTCTGTGGGTTGTCTTCAGTAAAATAAAAAATACCTAAAAACCTGTGAAAAAAAGAGTAAAACAATACTACAATACAAGTATATAGAATGTAGCACATATAGGTAATACACTTACTGTGGTTATGTCGACGCGTTTCGGCCTCTAATTGGGCCTTTATCAAGACTGACTAACCAAGGTAAGTATGAAATATAAATGGTTTTCTGTCCAATCATTGAATTTCGATTTTGGCACCGTTTTTAGGCTCCACCCACCTCCGGTAAAGTGTTTTCTGGGTATGGGCAAATATCTAAGAGTACTTTTGAAATTCTGAGAATACTTTTAAAATGTTATATAATATTTTCTTATTTTCTTTCTATAGCTTAAAGGATGCATTTGCATTTTAGACCGCACTTGTATTTATTCTGAACAGCAATTTGACATACAGAATATAACTTCCGGTTTTTGGGTAAACATATGTCACTTCCTGGATGTATTTCTTTTGCAGTGTATGTAAACTGCAACGTGACCTAAGGAATGTAACTTCCGGTTTCAAAACAACGTCACTTCCTGGCTAAATTATTTCGATATTTGTGGAATCAGTGTTGACTGAATTGAGGGGCTTTTTTTATATATCTCTTGGTTCACTAGGGGACCTTCTGAGGGGAGCTAGAGGTCGATTGATAATAGCGCAGGGTCTCCACACCATATTTGTTAGTTTATTTAAGGTTACTTACAGACACCCTGACAATAGAATGATGCAATCAAAGCAAAATATTATCCAAAGAGTAATATGTAAAGTATTTTTAAATATTAAAAAAAAGTATAAACTTTACAAATAAGTCAATCCCTTATAATTATGGGCTAAAAACCGCATCCTGGGCTGTATTTAAAAGTGTAAGTAGATAGCAGAGACTGATTGGATCATGAAAGGAAATGTCCGAACTACATCAGTTTAATCTTTGTCTCCACACTGTCGTATGACTCATATTTTACTATGAGCAGAGTAGTGTTGTATACTCAGATACGTCTTGCATAACAACTTAAGCGCAGCATCTTTCACCTATAGGATCGATGTTATAAATGCAGTTACCTAACAGTGCTTTATTTAAAGATGTTGGTTTATAAACAAAATCATACAACTATTAATCACAAAAAACTGAACGTTTAAGAGTATCGGGAGCTACATCTACACGTATTTGTATAGCCAGCTTCACAACTACAACAATTTGAATGAGTAAGGTATAATTAATAATTATTATTTCTAACATAGTAAAAACTGATAAAGTATCCAAAGTACACAGTCTACAACTATTATTTTAACATTTATTCTCTGAGAAATAATTAAAAATGAAGGGCACAAGAACATGCTAATAGATATTGACTTATTACAACGTATTAAGACATAGTAGGACATTATTGCAATAAGCTCCTCGCATAAATAGGTCAATGAATCAGCATATTTGATAAGTGACCATGCTGGTGTTTGGAAAACTGGAAAACGTTTGACTACTAGTGACAAAACTCTTTTTCATATTGCATCTGTCAATAGTACAAAATGGAGCATAACTCAGACTACTTATATTCGTACTGCCTCTCATATTAGTTAAAACTGTCTATTACACTGTTACAGCAATCATACAGACAAGAGGAAAAACAATAAGCACACATAAGATTTACTATAAGGAAATGTCTTTTAGAAGCATAGAGTATATCCACGGATAAGATTTTACTCAGTTTTCTTTTAAGTTGTAGTCCAATTATTCACAGGATAGTTAGTTATGTCAAAAATATATTTAATAAAGGAGTCCGGCCATGAGGAAGTGATTAATGAAGTCTCATTTGCTTACCCAAATTAACCTCAATCCTATCGGCCACGATTCCCTTCCTTCATCTATTCCAACCCTATTAGCGTCTGGTGAGAAGGTGTCGGGTAAATCTTTTGTTGCAAATTTGCTCCATCACATATGTATGGAGGGAATGAAACAAATATACATAGCGTAATATTGTTAAGCAATGTACATTTATTTCAAAACTTCTTTTCAGGCTACTTACACAGTTTGACCTCAATCACATATGAAATAAGAAAATCAGCATAAAACATTTAATGCACCCTTCTGTAGTATATAAGTCCTGCTTCTAGCAGATCACAACAGTATGTAGACAGCCCAATTTCTTCCATAAAATCCAATACTAAAAAAACCTCAACTCCGTGTCTAAATGTAGTGAAGTGAATAAAATGGTGATAACTGGGATATTAAAAAAAAAAAAAAAAAAAAAAAAAAGTCCATAGGTCAATAACCTTATGCGTTTTTGAAGTTTAAGAACTACTACTTCATCAGAGGTAATAGGCAAAACCTCTTTTCACATCTTTTTAAAAGTTCCGATCTGTGTGCAGTTTTTTTTTCTGATGTGACGTATTTTGATCATGTTTCCCTGATAACAATAGGATCCCTGCTATAGTTAACCATTAATTGGCTTAGCCTTACCGGCCTTGATTTGTCATCATACTGACAGTTGTCATAGTTTCGATAATTTCTCCTTGCGATCTGTATTTCTTTTAATAACTTGATGTTATAAATATATACGTGCAAACACACTCTATACTGCGCTAGAGCTATGTCTAATCTTTGCCTTAGATGTATCTATCGTAAATGAGACTAGCAACTAAAGAACCTAATCTATTCATGATTTAGTTCTATGCTGCGATTTGCTATATCCCCCAAATATAGATTGCCTGTCTTTTTTTCCTTGTATCTTCACTATTGCTATAGGGAGGAACTCAAGTGTATACATCATATATGTAGGATCAGTACCATTAGTGGATAACATATCTCCTGTGCATTAAATGTTATATACAGCAAAAAGCCTTGTTTGCGACCCTAACTATATATGTGTTGTGTGCACATCTACAGATATACATATCTGTGTAATTTTGTATGTAGGCTTTCATATTCCCATATTGAATCATCTCCCTTTGTATTCAATACAGGAATTTTATATTATCAGTGAATCATGTATTTACTACTAAGAGTATTTGCAAGTGATATATAACTATTATAGAAGTGAAACCTTCAATATGGAAAGAACTACTTTAGCTTCAATTCTACCAGTTAATATTGAAAAATTGAGGGGAAAGTGAATTTAAAATTGAAATTAATAAGTAATAAATATTAATAAATATTAAGGCATATAGGTATATCAAATCTTCTAGGTTCATTTCTTCATTTAAACCCATAGGAATCATAGTTCTTAAATGGTGGATCCAATAGGTTTCTCTGTCTTAATTTTAGGAAGCGATCCCCACCTCTATTTGGTACTTGTACATGTTCCAAAATAGTACCTTTTTGAGTCCTGTAGAATCTTGGTTATGATACTTTTTTAAAACGTTTAGACAGGCTATGCCCTTCAAAGCCCACTTCAATGTTTTTTATGTGTGTGTTTTGTAAGGGCGTTTGGTAAGCCCAATATATTAAAGTTGGCATTTGCATTCTAATAGGTACACTACGTACGTGGACTTACAATTTGTTGGTCCATTAATCGTGCAAGTTTTGTTGGGAACAGTACTAGAACTCACTAATTTGGTTGTTTTTGTTCTATCTAATGCATTTGAAAACTCCTTTTGCTCTTATTTTCTAACCGTTTAGTCTTTCTTCTCTGCTGTTTTAACCTGTTTGGGGCTAGGATTTTTTTCCCCTAAAAATGACCAGAGGGGCTTTCCTATACTCTTACTTAGGTATTTATCTTGTTTCAGATTGGGCCAAAATATTCTATTTTTTTTTTTTATTATTTCAGGTGCTGCCTCATTGAATGTAGTAATCATTCCTAATTCATTTTTATTTTTGTTTTTATTTTTATTCTATTTATCTTTTTGGACAAATTTTCATAAATTCTTGTTTTTGAGGTTCAGTGGTATTTTCTTCTCATTTAACAATGTATCCCTTTCTATATTTCTTGATCTTATTAAAGATAGATTTACTATTTTTACAGGGTTTTTCTTTCTTGGCACAGTTCCGTCTTAATTTTTGGAACTGGTTGAATGGAATATTTTTAATCCAGGGTTGGTAGTGGCCACTGTTTTAGAATGGATTATAACCGGCTCTAGAACCCTTACCTCTCAGCCAAGTATAGGGGATTCCCTCTCGAACAATCCCAGAGAACAGAGAGAAATAAAAAGCAAAAGGTATACTGGCTGTGACGACAAAGGTTAACCAACCCTGCGTCTGTCACTTGTTTGGCACAGGGTTATCAGACTCCTTCTACTGTCACCAATATGTCACAATCTAGCCATGCCAGGCAAGCTTGTAATTTAATTCAGTGGGTGCAAGGGTCTCTCTAGTCTGTACTAGATGTAAAATAAATACTCAAAACTCCCTTTTAATGCCACCCACACTAAACTAAAAATATCTATCTGCCACCACTTAAGATTATATATGGGAAATCTTAAGGAAACCACAGATTTACACATTAACTCTCAGAATGTAATTTAGCCGAAAATAACCTAAAATATACAGTTCTAATACTCCAGTCTCTTTAAGTAATGTGGTTCAATTATTAGACTAAGGCCAAAGCTTAATAAATGATTTTATTATGCCAAAAATATTATGCACAATGCATTATTAATAAGTTGTTCCAAGTAAAATTACACACAGCAAACAGTTTTAAAATAAAAAAAGGAGAAAAAACAGATTTAATACTTTACTAGTCTCAAGTTCTGCACCAGGGAGATGGCATGAAGCAATGGGTACTTGCTTCATTTAGTGACGGCTTCTTTTGTAAGAATGACCATTTCAGTGTTAAAACACAAGTACAAGACCCTTTTACCTTTTTCAGGAGATCAGGTTGCTTGCTCAACCCTCTTTGAAGGGACTGAGAAGCTCCTTATCTTTAACAACCGTCAAACTCTTTGCCTGAAATTATAGAACACATCATAATTTCTGCTAGATACATCCATTTTCATATAAGCAAAGGCAATCTCTTAGTTGCATTGTGAGAATCAATTTGGTACCACATATGACAGGGTTGTCATATTTACCTTCATCTAATGTCATAAAATGTTTTAAACACATCTACCTTATACCCATGTCCCTTTATTGACCTTATCAGTTTCTGTGAAGTCACTGTTCTGTGTCTCTAAAACCGACACACTTACGGCCTTAATGCACCAATGCCTATATGATAACATTTATTCAAGTGGAACTGAAACGATTTATAATGGGGTTTGGTTTTATCACAAACAAACCAACACAGGACACTGTTCTTATTTAAAAAACAAATGTTTTTTTAGCTCACAGGCTAAAGAGAATTAACACAGTCACAAAAAATAGAAAGACGAGTCGGGGCCACAGGTTAAGAATTAAGACTTAACTTTTATTGCCACACATAATGATAAAAAAATAGCATTCAGAGTTAAAAACATAAAGAGCTAGGACAGCAGCGGTCTGACATGTTTCAGCTATCTGCCTTACTCATAGACCGTGCTGTCACTCGCTCACAGCCCTCTTAAATTTAGTAATTACACTGACGTAAGCATGCTGGGAGTTAATGCAGCCACAGTTAACTCTTTAAATCCTGGCGTACAATTGAAGAATAAGCAGGGCGACAAAGATATATTAAAATACCTATCTTGACAGATTGCTGATATAATACACAATAAACAGACTTTAACACTATTACTTATTGTCATGTTATAACAGGGTCAATTACAAATACTAGAGAGTATACTAAAAGGAGCAAATTATGTATACATTGTATTGCAATACAAAACCTAGAAAAAGCCATTTCTGTATTAGTTAATTAAGCTAGCAACATATCTTGCTATCTAAATCATTACTTTAAGATTTAACTTACAGAATATACATTATTAGTAAAGACTAACTATCTTATGCAACATATAATATACCATAAAAAACAAAGGTTTAATGTTACCAACTGTATATAAAGAATGTTAGATTTAGGGAAGGTGTAACTCCATACATTAGTATTAATAGTAAAGGGAATGAATAAAAGCCCAAATAATAGTGTTATGATCTTTCCAAAATTTAAATGAAACATCAGTTAAGGTAGAAGTGACAAGGGAAATAATTTTGGAAGCGATAAGTGTGTTTTTATACTTATAGATCTAAAGATCAGTAAATCTGCTATCTCCAGCAGTTAATCAGGTCAGTTTGAACATTTAGACCATCAGGCACCCTAGTCTTGAGCTTAAAGATCCAAAATGCTTCCCGTGTTCGAAGCATTTTGTCTCTAAAACCTCCTCTTCTGGGAACTCGCACCCATTCAATGATCTGCCACGCCAGACAATCAATCTTACTGTTGTGGCAGAACTTGATATGCCGTGCTACTTGCGAATCTGGGTCATCAGACTTCACATCATAGATGTGCTCCTTGATCCTATCTCTGGCCTCTCGTGTGGTGATGCCTACATACTGTTTGAGACATTCCTTACATGTAACAAGGTACACTACATGTGTGCTGCGACAGTTAGTACAAGCATCATTCACAAAAACCCTTTGGGTAATTGTGGATAGAAAAGTTTTGCCTGTCAATGCATATGTACAAGCTTTGCATCTTGTTGCACCACACCTGTAGTGCCCCTTACACTCTAGCCAGCTAGTAGATTTGCCTGTGTCTACCTTTATTTCACTTGGAGCTAGGATATTACCTATAGTTTTGTTCTTTCTTGGAATGCACTTACATCCCTTAAGCACTACATTATAGAGGTCCTCATCTCCTTTTAAGATTGGTAAACATTCTTGTTTTAAAGAGAATTAACCCCTTGGCAGTTAAATCATGAGGTATTCGTGACACCTCCCCCAATAAGACGCAAAAGTTCAACTACTAATCCAAATAGGTAAGGCTGCTAATAACAGTGCTGTAATTATGGGTGATTTTAACTACCCTGATATAAACTTGGCCAATGAAACTTGTAATTTAGATAAGGGGGATAGATTTTTAAATGTTCTCAGGGAGAACCTCTTGTCACAATTAATAGAGGAGCCAACTAGGAGTAAAGCTATATTGGATTTAGTGCTATCAAACAATAGATATATCAAACATAGATATAATATCAAACATAGAAGTCAAATAACATTTGGGTAACAGTGATCATAACATGGTTACATTTGAAATCTCTTCATATGCAGTGTCTTAATGGTTTAACTAAGACTTTTAATTTTAAGAAAGCAACTATTTAAGGAAATCATTAAATATAAATTGGGACAATGTATTCTCTAATAAAAATACAGAGGATAAATGGATAATATTTAAAACTGTGTTAAATATACATATTGACAAATACCATATGGTTATAAAAATAAAAATAAAAAATCAATAATAAAATTGTTAAGAGAAATTGGGAAAAAAAGTAGGGCATTTAAATTATTCAAAGAAAATAGTACAGACTCAACATTCCATATTTATAAGGAAAGTAACAAAGCATGCAAAAAAGCAATCAAATTAGCCAAAATTTAAAATAAAAAATTAATTGCAAAGGATACTAAGTCTAACCCTAAAAGGTTTTTCAAGTACATAAATAGCAACAAATCTAAGTAGGACAATATAGGTACATTAAAATGCGTAGAGGGGTAGCATGGTTAACGGTGACAGGGAGAAGGCTGAGTTACTAAACCAGTTTTTCTTTCTTCTTCAGTATAAATAAGAGGAACTATTGGATGATACTTTGGAACAAAATAGAACATGCCAGTCCATACCATTAACTGGGTTATGTTTAGAGGATATCAGGAAAAAACTGGATAAGGTAAATAAAACTCCAGGCACAGATGGAATACACCCAATGGTGTCAAGGGAACTTAGCACTGTTATAGACAAACCTTTACTCTTAATTTTTCAAGACTCATTATCCTCAGGCATGGTACCCCAGGATTGACATGAAGCTGATGTGGTGCCACTCTTCAAAAAGGGAAGCAGGGATGATCCAGGAAGCTATAGACCAGTTAGTCTGACATCAATAGTGGGGAAGATATTTGAAGGGATTATAAGGGAATATGTTGACGAGCATATTAGTGTAAACAAGATTATGAGTTCTAAGCAGCATGGTTTTAGGAGAAATAGATCATGTCAAACTAATCTCATTAGATTCTACGAGGAAGCAAGTAAAAATATAGATAAAGGGGAATCAGTTGATGTGATATACTTAGATTTTGCAAAGACATTTAATACAGTGCCACATGAGAGATTAATTCACAAAATTAAGGGACTGGGAATAGCTGAAAATGTTAGCTCATGGATAAACAACTGGATAAAAAATAGGGAGCAACGAGTAGTAGTAAATGGATCATACTCAGATTGGACAAAGGTAATCGGTGGCGTCCCCCAGGGATCAGTACTGGGCCCTGTTCTTTTTAATATTTTTAAAAATGACTCATAGCAAGGATTAAATAGCAACATCTCTATTTTTGCAGATGATACTAAGTTAAGTAAGGTCATTAGGTCAGAGCAGGATGAACTTTCGTTACAAAGGGATCTGCAAAAATTAGAAGTATGGGCAAGTAAATGGAAAATGAGATTTAATACGGGAAAATGCAAGGTTCTATATTTTGGAAGTAAAAATAAGCAGGCAACATTTTTTAAATGGGACAATACTTAGCCAAACAGAGGAGGAAAGGGATTTGGGAGTAGTAATAGATAACAAGCTAAAGATGGGTGCAAAATGCATGGCAGCGGCTTCAAAGGCTAATAAGATACTAGCATGTATTTAAGAGGCATTGATTCAAGGGAGGAAAGCATAATTATGTCACTATATAAAGCCCTGGTAAGACCTCACCTTGAGTATGGAGTGCAGTTCTGGGGACCAATCGCAAAAACAAATATTGCAGAAATAGAGTTCAGAGAAGGGCCAAAAAACTAATAAGGGGATATCAGAATTTAACCAATGAGGAGAGGCTAGCCAAACTGGATCTTTTTTCTTTATAAAAAAGGCGCTTGAAAGGTGACATGATTACTTTATATAAATATATTCAAGGCCCATATACAGATATGGCAGAAGCTCTGTTTATTCCAAGAAAATTGTTTCTGACGAGGTCACAATTTTAAGATTGGAGAAAAGGAGATTAAATCTCCTGCAACGGAAACGTTTTTTTTTTCACTGTAAGAGCAATACAATTGTGGAACTCATTACCAAAGCCACTCCAGATGCGTAACAAAGGGAGCGTCACCTTGTGGTGAGAACACCATTGCCAGATAAGAGGCACATTGCAGTTTTGCCATCATAATGCCCTCCATTTAAAAATTACACACTAGTTGCTCTACCCAGCTGATTTAATGTATTGCAGGGACCCTCCCATGCAGTCTGTAGCTTGTTCTGCCTCATGGGTGTTAGTACAAGCACTTTTTGCCCCATCTCATATACTCCCTCTCTGGCAATAAAATCCTGCAACTGTTTTTGTAGGAATATTGGCATCTCTGGGTTTGCAAGTACCTCCCCCAAAAAGGCTTGCATCTTGTCCCTGAATGGTACATCATACCCTGTTACAGAGGTGTCTGTGAAGCCTAGGGTCTTGCTATATATTGTGTGCTCTCTGAACATATTGTGTGTTGTCAGTTGGTGCTTAACTACCCATGGCTCTTGCCCTTCCACTGGAGTAGAATTCCTGTACTCCTGCACTCTGTTATGGTTGGTAGGGGGTTGCCTTACTGCCCCCTCTTCTCCACTGTGGGTCCTAGCTGCTGAGTCTGCTGGGGATTCTGTTGCTGTACACCTATCAGTGTATCTGCTGAATGGCACTGTGGGGCTGTGTAAATACTTCTCTGTACTCCTCCCCCCTGTGTCTGCAGTTTGTGTCAGTCTCTGTCCCCTAGTCTGTGCAGTCTGTTTATAGGTCACAGCTGAGGTTACTGAGGTCTCTGTCACCCACAATCATTCACACTCACTCTGGGGGTCCCTCAAAGAGTATCCTGTACCCTCCTCCCCCCACACACTCTGGATTCTGGGGCACTGCTGCTTCTGTCATAGTGTGCTACATTTTCCCCCTGCTCTCTCTCACAGTCAGTCTGCCACTTCAATTCTTCACACAGAATTTGGGATCCTTCTGACACTGGTGCAGACAAGCACATATCTATCTTCTGTCATTTATCCCATATATCCTGCCTTTCCACAGGGGAGTCAATTGGTTCTGGCACAGACTGGTACACATCATCCAGCAGCCCAGTCATTCTCTCCCCCCCATATCCTCACTTCCTTATATAGAATCCACTGATTCAATCAGACACTCACCACTCATCTGCCTTCTCTTACCGACAGTTTCTCCCTGTACAGTTAAGCTTGGTTCAGGCACAGACAGACCCACACAGTCTGCCTTTCTCCCCATCAGTCTCACACTGTACAGTTAACTTTAATTCTGCAGATATTGCTGGTTCAATCACAGGAAGACACTATAAGTCTTCTAGTCAGTCTCTTTCCTCTTACAGGTTCACATCTCGGTACAGACACCCCCAGTTCAGGCACAGCACTTTGCACACATGTACTCTGTCCTCCCCCCTGGTCTCAGAGCATTTTTACACACAGCCCTTTTCACATAAGGGTCTACAGCTAATGTCACAAGGTCACATGTAGCATTGTCAGGCACATACAGAGATAACAATCTACCCAGATCAGTACCCAGTAAAACATCATTAGTAATATTTTCAGATACCCCCACATTTCTTAAACCTCTCCCCGCTCCCCAATCAAGATATACATGTGCCATAGGCACTGCAAGTTGCATTTCCCCAATCCCTTAAACTGCTACAGTCCTGCCAGGAATAATGTCCTTAGAGCTCACCAGCCCTGGACGTACAAGAGTCACTGCGGCACCCGTGTCCCGAAGCCCAAGTGTTACCTTAGTTTCGACAAGCACAGGTTGCAAGTTCTCCTGGTTGCTTTCCTCTGGATGTGTAGCGAGCAAAACAGATGCTGGTACTTCTGAGGGATTAGCCCCTCCAGCTGATCCAGCTAATCTTCTCTGGGCAAGTGGACCTGATTTAGCCCACTTTGTTGCAAGCAAAACACCTGCTGGTATCCCCCTGCCCAGGTGCAGCACTAGCCCCTCCTTTCCCAGAGGGAACACACATTAAATATAGGCACAACAGGCTTTGTAAAGGAGGATCATGGAGCAGCTCCTTCCCAGCTGCATGCCCCCTTAACAAAGGACTTTATCCCATTCCCTGGTGACCTGTTGGCTGTGTAAAAATTGGCAAGCTCACCCGGTTCCAATGCGGTTTGGGGTTTACAATCCAAAACCCATTCTTGGACTTCTGCTGGGCACAGCTGCATAAACTGCTCCTTCACCATAAGATCTTCCAGGTCTTCTATAGCGGCAATCTTTAGCCCTCTGATCCACTGTTTAAAGGCTGTCATCAGGTTTCCAACAACTGCAGTATAGCTCTCTGATGTACCTTTCTGCAGAGAATGGAATTTCTTCCTGTACACCTCAGGAGTAAGATTATACCTCCTCTGTAGTGCAGCTTTGATGGCATCATAGTCCTTATCAAACTCTGGGGGTAGTTCAGCAAAAGCCTCCAGTGCAGGACCTTTCAGACCAGGGGTAAGATACTTAACCCACTGCTCCCTTGGCAGCTGGAACTGTCTACAAACTTTCTCAAAGCTACGCAGGAATACATCCACATTGCTATCTTTCTCCAGAGTGGGGAAATTCTCTGCTGATATGTCTCCATAGTAAAAATAAAATAGAAAAAAAACAGAACAGGGAAGGGGACTGTTTGCAATGTGTGACTATATAATGCACTGAGTTTTAGCCTTTGGAAATGTAAGAAACCATTTCCTTTAGTACTGGCATTTTCACACTAGCAAATCCACAAGCACTAAAATCTAATAAAAAACGATCCCACTGCTGCCACCAATTGTGAAGACCAAGGTTAACCAACCCTGCGCCAGTCACTTGTTTTGGCACAGAAAGGGTTATCGTACCCCTTCTACTGTTACCAATATTTCACAATCTAGCCAATCAACAACACTTTCAAGTCTGTACTAGACGTAAAAGAATTGCCCCAAACTCCCTTTTAATGCCACCACACTAAACTAAAAATGATATCTATCTGCCACCACTTAAGATTATATGATATGGGAAGTCTTACGGAAACCCCAGATTTACACATTAACTCTCAGAATACAATTTAGCTGAAAATAACCTAAAATAGACAGTTCTAATATTCCAGTCTCTTTAAGTAACGTGGTTCAATTATTAGACAACGGCCAAAGCTTAATAAATTATTTAATATGCCAAAAATATTATGCACAATGCATTCTTAATAAAAAGTTGTTCCAAGTAAAATTACAAACAGCAAACCGTTTTTAAAATAAAAAAGGAGAAAAAACTGATTTAATACTTTACTAGTCTCAAGATCTGTGCCAGGGAGATGGCATGAAGCAATGGGTCCTTTCTTTAGTGACAGCTTCCCTTGTAAGAATGACAATTTCAGTGTTAAAACACAAGACCCTTATACCTTTTTCAGGAAATCAGATTGCTTGCCTAACCCTCTTTGCAGGGGCTGTGAGAAGCCCCTTATCTTTTACGACCATCAATAAACTCTGTCTTTGCCTAAAATTATAGAACACATAATTTCTGCTAGATACATCCATTTTCATATAAGCAGAAAGGTAATCTTATTTGCATTGTGAGAATCAATTTAGTACCAAATTTGACATGGTTGTCATACTTACCTTCATCTAATGTCATAACATGTTTTAAACACATCTACGTTATACTCATGCCCCTTTTATTGACCTTATCAGTTTCTGTGAAGAGGCACTGTTCTGTGTCTCTAAAACAGACACTTTTACGGCCTGAATGCAGAAATGCCTATATAACATTTATTCAAGTGGAACTCTGAAACAATTTATAATGGGTCTGGTTTTATCACAAAAATAAAAACACAGGACACTGTTCTTGAAAAAAACTAATGTTTTTTAGCTCACAGGTTAAAGAGAATGAATCCCTTGGCAGCTAAATCATGAGGTATTCGTGACACTGGCGCTATGAGATGTCTGTTTTAAAAGTAGTTAACCATGCAAATAGTTATACACGTTTCAGGAGTCAACAGTAATAATATATGGAAAGCAAATTGTCTTTACATACAAGATAAGGTGCTCGGTGGTAAAGTTCTTACTGTATAATAGCCGATTATTGACAAGGGCTGTGATTATAAAGGAGTTTCGTTAAATCTTGTATTTTTTTGAAAAGTTCTTAAGCCTCAGCTTACCTGATTCTTTGTCCGTGTTTTACAGCTCTTACATCCAATAAGATTTGCAGAGCTGAATGCTCTGTGCTTCCTGAATCCCATGTGAAGTGACTTACGTTAGTGGACTTGTCTCACGTGGTGCTTTACTCCTCTTGAGGAATCTGATTCTGTATCCGTCCAGGCAGGGGAATTCCCTGATTGCGCTTTTTAAATTGCGTAGGTAAATAGAAAACTCAGTCAGTCATTGTGGGGATCCTTTGTGTAAATAGACCCTATACTCCTTGCAGTGATAGATAACAAAGGCTCACACAGACCTCAGCCCTTTGCAGGGTATAGAATCTGCTCACTCTCATCGACCAGTTTTGCCCTGTCACAAAGGCTTTTTCAAGATGTGTGAGTGATGTACAAAATATTTCATTTAAACCCAATCCTCCTCTCTTATTGGTTGGTTTGTTATTTGATGGATGGAGGACAAATGATCTATTCATTTCCCATACACAATAGGTCACAGTTAAACTCATAGAGAGATGTATACACGGTTCTTCATCATATTACATAGTCGTACATGAAGGGAGTTGCATCTAATTCAGAATTTAGACATTGGGGGTGAAGTTTTTATTTTTTTTATTTTGTAGATTTAATTCAGCTTCAGTTCTTAGCAATTTGTTTTCATAGTTTCCACCTCTCCATTCATGTTTAACCTTAATTATTCCCCAGAAGGTGATATCATTCAATTTATGTGCCCCAGAGAAATGTTCGTGTAAATGTGTGTCTTTATTTCCTTTTTCTATAATACACAGGTGTTCTCAATTTCTTTCTTAGAGATCTAGAAGTCTCACCTAAGTACTGTTTTTTACAGCTACATTCTATCAGGTATATCTGATAGTGTCTTATGTCAAAAGTTTCCCCAGTCTTTTTTTGCTGTAATGGCAGGACATGCAGCAGAAGCATGGAAAGAAACCTTTAATATCTTTACCCTCCAAATCTAGCTGTTTCCTTTTTCTTTGGTCTTATATTCACTTGAGGCTAGTAGGATTTTTTCTTCAGTACTTTTATTGTTATATGTCAGTAGACTTTTTCTGTCTACTTTTTTTATCCTCTCATGTTTGTTCAATATCTCTTTATAACCTCTATCAGAGAATTGCTTTCTTAGAATACTTGCTTGCTGGTCGTAATCTAGTGTTCTAGAGCAGTTTTTTTGTACCCTCAGAAATTGTACTCTCGGGATATTTTCTTTTCACCTTTTTAAGGTTCAATATGTACAAAAGTCCCTCACAATAGCTCAAGGTAACGGTAAATTTCCCAAGTCACTAAAGATGTACATATAGCCTTATATAGCACTCACCGGCTGCTGGTCTTTCCTGTGGTTAGGGCAATCTTGTGGCAGCGGATCGTTCACCAGGGTACTGTCCGTCCTCGAAACAGCCTGGGTCCCCGCGTCAGCCACCTCCTCTCAACCACTTAGGCCACCGACCTCTTCAGGGTGAGCGTTGTGTAGCGGCACCTCTCATCCACGCTACCGGCTAAGCACTTCCGGGTAGTGACGTAAACAGGGTAAATTTGTGTCCATGACTAAGGCAATGTATTGCCGAAACGCGTAGGACTTGTGTGTTTTTTTTGTCCTGGATTGATTTCTGTTTCTTTTACCATTTTTATACCTTCTCCAATATCGTTTTCAATAAAGCTATATACGCTTAGAAGGCTTGTGGGACTTTGTTCTATTTTGTTACCTTTTTAAGGTGACAGCTACTCGCATGGATATAATTATTCATGTCTACTAATTTAAAAAACGTCTTTCAAATTTGGATTTTGATGTTTGTTTCCAAATCTAGAAATGAAATATTCTCTTTACTGTATTCATATGTAAAGATAAGTTCAGATCGAGCGCCAGTGATATACCTCAAGCTAGTATACAGAGGCCTCCTAGCTGGTCTCAATGTAAATAGATCAAATGGTATATTGTATACAGCGCCAAAGGCAGAGGTATTAGGGAGGTGGAACACTCTCTTAGGTAAAATGATGATAAAAGCTCTAATTTATTACATACAAGTAGATAGATTAAAAATATAACAATGTAGGTAGTAAAATATACATCAATATAACAATATAACAATGTGTGGAGTAAAAAATATCTTGACCAATGGATATGAATTTCAGATCATAGATAATACAAAAATAAATGAATAATGGTAGATGACCAAACAGGAATTCAGATTGTGGAATGTTATCCCATATAAAGTGCAGTGAAAGTCCAACATAAAAGTCCAATGTGAAAGTAGTGTCAATAAATCTTCATGGATGTGTGGTTTTCAAATGATTATCCAAAAGATAAAAAATGATGCCAAAAATGTAGTGAGTTGTGAAAAAACCCAAAAACAAAATAGTGTACACAGATAATATATAATATATAAAGAAACCAAAAAATCTTGTGATGGTTAACTCTCCAATGAAGTCCTGTGGTCCTTTTGACTTCCTTGTTATAAACTTAACATGTATCAAAAAAATCCTCGAAAAAACAAAATAAAAACATAGTGTATATGTACAAAAACCATATAATCTAAAAGAAATAAGCTTACCCATTGTCGACGCGTTTCAGCCTAGATGGGGCCTTTTTCAAGACAGTAAAGAGTGTAGCTCTAAGTGGCCTTTTATATGGTAAGCCTTGTAGTGTTTGGGCGCCAAAAATTTGGGGAGGTGTATATTTATATAGAAATAGATACCACATCAATCTATAATTGGATTTTAAATCCCATCTTTATATTGAGGTATGTTATGCCTCTTATAGTGACACAATATCATTGGATTAAGAAGTAAAACGATCCTCCAGAAATCATGAAATATTATAGAATCGCAAAACCGGAAGTGACCATTGCGTCACTTCCGGTATCGATCACTCGTCACTTCCGGTATCAGTCTTTCACGGAAGATGATAGTGGGCTAATAGGAGTTCATGTAAAAAGTCGGAAGCCCTTCCTAATCTAAGGTCAACGGGGAATTCATCTACAGTCAACAGGGATTTACTGTAGCAGAATTTTAAAGTAGTTGGAAAAATCGCAAAAATGGAGGTGAACAATTATGTCACTTCCGGTGGTGACGACATTCATATATAATATATAGAGGATAATAATTTGTCCATATGACCCCAAAACAATGTAAAATCGGGCACAATACCAAGGGATTCCCAGGGAAACAGCAATTAATATTTAACATTGCAACATCGGAGGAATATGTGACACCACTTACGGTATAAACAAAAAGGGGATTATACTCATAGACTGATATATAATAGATGGCAAGCTAGTTTTGTGTGGACTATTATTTCTATCTAATAAGTTTGTATAGACATCTTTGTTTCTATACGTGTAATACATATGTTGAACCTTTGTAGCATTATTAAGTTGTCAGCTTATGCCTAATATATGTGTTCAGGAGGCATATCTCAATGTGTGTGACTAAAATAAAAAAGATGAATGAACAGATACATAAATGATTGAATGAATACAAATAAATATAAAGACCAGAATAAGCAGTTGTATTTCCAGTTTTATATGGAGTATTCTCTATAATAAAAATGTAAATATAAAATATCTTTAATAAATGTGTGAACACATTCTCTCAGATGATACCTTACATGTATTTCATTTTTGTTATTAATGTGTATGTTTGTTCTATTTATAACATCACTTTAGTGTCAGCATCTATCTTAAGAAATGCTGAGGGGGAGGGGAATGTCTCCTAATGTATGTGAGTCTCCTATGAATTCCTGAAACTTAAGATTTAAATGGGAGAAGGATCGAAAAAAAGGGTGACCCTAAAACTAACATAGGTTTCTTCCCATAATCTATACAGAAAGATGTAAAAATGGGGAGAAACATAGAAAACCATAAGAGCTCTCTCTCTCTCTCTCTCTCTCTCTATATATATATATATATATATATAATGTGTAACATACAGCTCAATATATAATTAAGTACTATTGTAAAATGAGACCTAGGTACCAATGGAACCTATACAAAAACCAATATTCACGATTAAAATTACAAATATTTTCATTACAAATAATGTATAAATGAACCTGAGGTTAGATACATAAGTCTATAAGGTGCCCAGTGTATCAAACAACAAATTTGGAAGGAAGAATATGCCGAAAATACAAAACTCCCATGTCTGTTGAAACAGTCAATGTACAATGTTATGACATATATTGACTGATATACATTGGTAAATCTATTAGATTTTTCAATAAAATTAAGAGCCATATAAACTATTTCAATTAACAGGACATAATAGAAACTCTTGTGCAAATTGTGGGGTTAACCAAAGATTTGCACTTACTTCTTTAGATACTTGTGGGAAACTCGTATATCTATATTTGAATATCAATCCCCATTCTCTACAGTTTGAAGCGGTTTGATGGTGATCAAAGAAGTAGAGGAATATCTAAAAAAGAGGTTGTTGAAAACACATTCTAGGATTAGAGCTGAAGTAGCCGTATCACTTGTATGTCTATAGTATGAGATGATTACTCTGTTCAAGAGGAGGGATATGGCTAAAGTCCAAGACTTAATTTCAAATTATCAATGAGTTATAAGTTAAAGAGCTTAATCAGATGTTGATGGTATTATAAGCTTCTAAAGACTAGTCTGCTTAAACACAAAGAACAGATTAGATTTAGTTGTTAGTCTTATGGCTTTTAGTTTAAAGTAGGTGGGTCAGATCTTCCTTGTTGAGTCCTTTTGGATGTAGACAATCTAGCAAGAATATCCATCTAGATTCTACAGTGAGGATTTTTTTCTCATCGTTTCCTCCTCTCCAGTTCTTTGTAATCTTTTGGATCCCTGCATATTTGAGGTCGTTAATATTGCCTTTGTGCACAGTTGAAAAGTGTTTATATAGGATAGTGTCAGTGTTTAATTTCTCAATTAGCAGTATATGCTCCCTTATCCTATCTCTTAACGGTCTAGTTGTTTGACCAATATACTGCAGACCGCAAGTACATTAAATCAGATAAATGATACCTTTATCTTGGCATCTTATCCGATCCCGAATTTGGTAGCACTCTTTGGTGTGGTGTGATTGAAACATACTTGTCGTCTTCCCATATTTGCAAGCTTTGCACTTCGGACAGGGGAAAAAAACTCATTTACTTCCCATGTATGTTATTTGTCTCGACTTTTTTCATCCTCTGTAAGCTCGGGGCTAGTCGATTCTTCAGATTATTTGTCTTTCTATAGACAAATTGTGGATTCAGGGGAAGTTTATTTCCAATTAGATCGTCTTCCCTCAGCAGGGCCCAATGTTTCTGAAAGATCTTTTCAATAATGTGTTTATTACTACTAAACTCGGTTATCATAGGGATGTTGATCATATCATTCTTGCCCGGTTTATTCTGATTTCGATCTTTATATGTTGTCAGCTCTTTTCTTTCAATCCCTGCAACTTCTTTTATTTTCTGATCTAGTTGATCTTCCTGATAACCTCTTTCTATGAATTTACTTTTAAGAAGTTGTGCTTGTTTCTCCCATGTTTCCGTGTTTGAGCAGTTTTTCAGAATTCTCAGAAGTTGACCTTTTGGGATGTTCCTTTTCCACTTCTCGTGATGATAACTGAGATTGTGGACGTAGTTGTTGCTATCAACTTCCTTGAAATGGGTCAATGTTTCCCACTCAACATTTTTTATTGCTATTTTCAAATCCAGAAATACAACCTCTCGCATACTCCAAACATGAGTGAATTTGAGATTCAAGATGTTCTTATTCATTACTTCCATCATAAATTCGAGATCTTCTATAGTCCCCTTCCAAATATTCAGGATGTCGTCGATATACCTGCGGTACAGGACCAGGTCCGCGCCAGCTGGGCAAGACTCCCAAAAAATCTTCTCCCATCTGCCCAGATAAAGGTTGGCATAACTGGGCGCGAACCTGGTCCCCATCGCCGTGCCACAGATCTGCTGGTAGTATTTCCCATTGTTACAGAAATAGTTATGGGTCAAAGTGTGATAGATTCTGTCCACAATGAAGTCTGCTTGTTCACTGGGTATATCTGGATCTTTGTCCAGAAACGATCTGATGGCTTTACATCCTTCCTCATGTGGATACTTGTATATAGTGCTGTTACATCACACGTAACTAGCACATATCCTTCTTCCCAAGGTGTTGATTTAAGAATATTTAGAACCCGTGTAGAGTCCTTCAAAAACGATGGGAGTTGTTTTATGTATTTTTGCAGTTGGTTATCCACGTACTCTGAGAGATTGCTGGTTAGTGAACCTATCCCAGAGATGATGGGTCTTCCCAGCGGGTTCTTCAATGACTTATGGATTTTTGGTAGGTGGTACATTATTGGTGTAATAGGATATTCGGTATCCAAATACCTGAATTCCTTTTCGTTCAGAATTCCCAAAGTCTTCGCATTCCTTAGTAGCTCTTGTAATTCCTTCTGGAATTTTTCTCTCAGGTTGTTACACAACTTCTGATAGGTCACTGGATCATTGAGTAGTCTCTCGTTTTCTCTCTCATAATCAGTTCTGTTTAGCACCACAATTCCTCCGCCCTTGTCTGCGGGTTTGATGGTCAAAAGGTTGTTAGATTCAAGATTTTTGATGGTATTTCTTTGTATTTTAGACAGATTTTGTTTTACATGTTTAAGGTTTTTGGAACTGATGTTTTTTATATCTCTGTATTCATATGTAAAGGTTAGACGTTTGTCATTTCTGTTCATTAATAGGAAAAAGTCTTTGATTATCTTCACATATTATCAGTATATCATCTATATTTCATTTAAGTATTGTTCTCCAATATTAATTTAAATACTTTACAATAGAAATTGTGTCCTTAAGCTAGGTTTGTGTCTGTCTTCATTTAAATATTTACCAATGTCCTACCGCAATGTGTGTTCAATGTTGGTATATAGCAATGTAACATCGCAAGTGGCCAGAAACACTTCACCTTCTAGTTTTACTGTCTCTAGCTGTTGTAGTACTTCTGTTGAGTCTTTAAGGTAGGACGGAAGTTCATTTACATACTTCTGTAAATACCTATATACATACTGAGAGAAATTTGCGGTCAGTGAATTAATTCCTGAAATTATAGGGCGACCAAGGGGGGTATTTAAGTTTTTATGTATTTTGGGTAGAAATATAGGCCTAGATTTAGAGTTCGGCGTTATCCGTAAAAACCAGCGTTAGAGGCTCCTAACGCGGGTTTCTTACGCACTCCGGTATTTAGAGTTTATTTACCGCCACTCAAAATACACCTAACGCTCACCTTTCTACCGCCACCTCAGACCCAGTAGTAAACATATACCGCAAAAAAAAACATCCACGAATCACAAAACAAATATTACACAAAGTACACTTACACTCATACAAACACAACACTATCTTTATTTTTCTTATTTTTTTTTTTTTTCCTTAAAATACAAAGGATTAAAGTTGCGAGATCTCGGGTGTTTGAAACACAAATCCATTTTCCCATTGACTTACATAGACACACGGGAAAAGACCCTCATATACCTACATCTAACTAATAACATTATCACAAACATACACTCATCGATGCATACAAACAATATACACCACATGACATACACAAAATATTTATTTATTACAAAAAGAACACGATTTAGCGACTTTTTCACACAAGATCATGACGTCACTCACTTTACGAGGAAAACCAGTCTTAGAAAAAAAAAATAGAAATCTTTGGAGCCTCCATTGACTTCTATTGGGAAGACGTGCTCGTGCACGCGAAACCCTCATTTCCCTAACGCACGCAAATAGCGTAGACTGAAAAACTCCAAATACCAGCGCTAGAAAATACATGATTTCATGCGTTAGACCTAGCGATGATAAATAGATCAAGAAATGACTATTTCCCTATGGTGGACTTATGGTTTTTAATATTAAATATTCACCACACCATAAATATTTTTAACACTTTTAGATTACATCAACTACAAATCCCCATCACTAGTAACACATTATTATTTCAATAAAATTACATTTACAATTAAAATAAAATTCAATACACATTTCTGGATTCACAAACACTACACAATGGGAAACATCTCTCATTTACCTTTATTATTGCATTTCAGTTATTCAACTCATATGCTTGCAGCAACTGCATATCTACATAGGCTTAACACATAATCACTCATGGATGCACATACATTACGTTTAACATTCACTCATACATGTGCATTCAAATGATGGGGGAAAAACACATTACATTCTCTCTAGGAATCACAAAACACAACATATGGATTTTACTGTACTTTTAACATCATGATTCCATCAACAGAAACCATTAGGAATTACGTACAACACGAACATCATTACACCAGATTACAGATGTCACTTTATGGGAAGGAACAACAATGCCAGACCGCTATATAGAAGTCAGCATATGTGGGACCCAATCACAATATATACGTACTACATGTACATAACACGCATCACCCATCACGCAACCACAAAACACACATTTAGATTTTATTCAGCACACAATAACAATGTAGCACAATACAACAACACAATGAGGATTTCACAACTACATAGGCAGGTTAATAATATCATGACGTCATTACAAGATTCAACCATACACATCACAGATTCACCACTGTACCGCCCCTTTAGGAACTTTAACACTCAATACTACAATACAACATATACGTAAACCACACTTTTGAACAGCATTATTATGGAGATTTCAATGGGACAATTAAGAAATATTGTCAGATCGCAAATCAATTATATATACAATACTACAGATGGCAGCCGGAAGTTATTCAGTATTCGTGCAATTTTTATGGGACGCATACAATATTGTCAGATATAAAATCACTTATATATACAATACTACAGATGACATCCGGAAGTTATTCAGTATTAGTGCCATTTGAAAGGGACGCATACAATATTTACATCTCGGCAATCACTTATATATACAATACTACAGATGACAGCCGGAAGTTATTCAGTATTAGTGCCATTTGAATGGGACGCATACAATATTGACAGCTCGGCAATCACTTATATATACAATACTACAGATGGCAGACGGGAAGTTCGGAATTATTATTGCGATTTTAAAGGGACGCATACAATATTGACAGCTCAGCAATCACTTATATATACAATACTACAGATGACAGCCGGAAGTTATTCAGTATTAGTGCCATTTGAATGGGACGCATACAATATTTACAGCTCGGCAATCACTTATATACACAATACTACAGATGACAGCCGGAAGTTATTCAGTATTAGTGCGATTTGAAAGGGACGCATACAATATTGACAGCTCGGCAATCACTTATATATTCAATACTACAGATGGCAGACGGGAAGTTCGGAATTATTATTGCGATTTGAAAGGGACGCATACAATATTGACAGCTCGGCAATCACTTATATATACAATACTACAGATGGCAGCCGGAAGTTATTCAGTATTAGTGCCATTTTAATGGGACGCATACAATATTGACAGCTCGGCAATCACTTATATATACAATACTACAGATGGCAGCCGGAAGTTATTCAGCATTAGTGCAATTTTAAAGGGACGCATACAATATTGACAGATCGACAATCACTTATATACAATACTACAGATGGCAGATGTTACTTTATCGTTTACAAACAATATTGCATCAACATTGATCGATCACATTCGATGCACATTATACACAACTATGCACTTTCATTCATGTTAGCCTGGACGTGTGCTTGTTACTATAAGATCGCGTTTAAGAAATATTGATTACGCATATGATCAAACATTACAAACATGCACTGTATGTGTGATATTGGACACTTTCACATTGAGAATCATTGTTTGAAACTAACATTTCAGCAAACAACAAATAAACGCCCACTGTGAAAGCATTCGCGCCGCTCACATACAAACAAGTGAATACAATTAGCAATCATTACAAACTCACTACCATTGGACTAATTGTACTATAAATCCCCCAAACAACATGGCCAATGCATCACTTGTGATCCACATCAGATCAAGTGCATACCTTGTTACGCTGTTTTGAAAGATGGATGACGATGACATGGTAGACGCTGCTGGTGGTGCTATTGGCGAACTAGCTGTTGGTCGAATCAGGCAGCCTCGGCGGCTCAGACTGAGACGAAGGGGTCGTCTGGTTCGAGGTCCTCGTGTCTACAGGGTGAGACCCACCTTGGAAAACATGAGTGACTTTGAGGTTTTTGATAAGTATCGGCTCGATCGCGAACAGCTCATTGGCCTTTACGAGCTTCTTAAACCTCATTTGGAGCCACGTATACAAATAAGGACTGCTGTTCCCCCCATGAGTAAGATGCTAAGCTGTCTATACGTCCTGGCCTCAGGGAGTTTTCAATCCGGAGAACTGTACATGCATGGCCTGGCTCAAGGTACATTCTCTGGGGTGTTTGATAACTTTCTGAACGCCATGGTACGTATCAGTAAGCAATACATAGGATTCCCACAGAATGATGGTGATTGGAGGCGCCTGAAGCGGGAATTCTTTGATATTGCTCAATTGCCCAATGTCTTGGGAGCCATAGATTGTACCCACATTGCGCTGCGTGCTCCAATTGATGACTTGCCCTTCAGAAATCGCAAACATTTTCATAGCCTCAACGTGCAGTATGTTTGTGACGCACGGATGAGGATTATGCATGTGTATGCGAATTTTGGAGGGGCTTGTCATGATGCCCGCATCCTCTCTCTGTCGTCCCTGTGGAGACAGTTTGAGGAAAGACAAATGCCCCCTGGTTATCTCGTTGGTGAGTATTTGTGCTCAACATGGTTAATTATTTTGTCAATTGCCCCTGTATTTTTTAACTGTTAGCGTCATGTTCAGCTATAGGATTAAATTTAACCATTTGTTATTTACCGACGCTAATGTCTAGTTTTATTGAAAAGCAGATATGTAGCATGTCTTACCTTAAGTGTTCAGATAGAGAATGCAATGTAACCATGTAGTTAGCATTTTACACAAGGTTTGGTTTAGTCGAAATACGCATATGTAGCATGTCTTAGATGAAATGGCAAGATATTATCTCATGCAATTTAACCCTGTCATTGTCTTTTTCCGCTAATGTCTAGTTTTATTGAAATGCAGATATGTAGCATGTCTTACCTTAAGTGTTCAGATAGAGAATGCAATGTAACCATGTAGTTAGCATTTTACACAAGGTTTGGTTTAGGAGAAATACGCATATGTAGCATGTCTTAGATGAAAAGGCAAGATATTATCTCATGCAATTTAACCCTGTCATTGTCTATTTCTGCTAATGTCTATTTTTATTGAAATGCAGATATGTAGCATGTCTTACCTTAAGTGTTCAGATAGAGAATGCAATGTAACCATGTAGTTAGCATTTTACACAAGGTTTGGTTTAGGAGAAATACGCATATGTAGCATGTCTTAGATGAAAAGGCAAGATATTATCTCATGCAATTTAACCCTGTCATTGTCTTTTTCTGCTAATGTCTATTTTTATTGAAATGCAGATATGTAGCATGTCTTACCTTAAGTGTTCAGATAGAGAATGCAATGTAACCATGTAGTTAGCATTTTACACAAGGTTTGGTTTAGGAGAAATACGCATATGTAGCATGTCTTAGATGAAATGGCAAGATACAGATTTATATATAAATTTATTTTTTTTATTTTATCTTTCTGACAACTTTTAATATGGATTATGGTTTTTAAAAAATATATTTATACAACAATATACTAGTTTAAGT
Organism: Bombina bombina; assembly: GCF_027579735.1. Classification (NCBI taxonomy): domain Eukaryota; kingdom Metazoa; phylum Chordata; class Amphibia; order Anura; family Bombinatoridae; genus Bombina; species Bombina bombina. The sequence continues at coordinate 876,695,081 of NC_069500.1, forward strand.
ATTCTGTTTGAATTATGTTCTGTTCTAAATTTATAGGTGATTCTGGGTACATGAGCCGGCCTTGGCTCATTACCCCCTTGCGTAGCCCAACTGATGTGTCTGAGGAGCGCTACAATAGGGCTCATAAGAGAACCAGGGCGGTGGTTGAAAGGATGTTCGGGCTCCTGAAGATGAGATTCAGGTGCCTGGACCGTTCTGGAGGAGCACTCCAGTACAACCCAAAGAAGGTGGCTAAGATCGTTGTAGCCTGTAGCGTCCTGCATAATATTGCACAGCGGGCTGGGATGCTGCAGGCCGTCCCGGTGGACAGAGACCTCCTCAGAGATGAGGAGGATGATCCTGTTCTAGAGGGGGAATTCCAGGACGAGGGACTTGATGTCAGAGCAGACGTCATCAACCGCCACTTTAGACGGTAAATAATAGAAGTTACACTGGAGCATTTTCAATAGATGTGAACTCTAGGGAAATGACAAGTAGAGAATTGTGCAAACATGTTAGTATTGATCAAATGTTAGAATAATCTTTATTTCTCATAATATAGGTGATGCTCTGGGCATTGGGTCCTATAGCGAGTCTTTGCCACCTGGTTTTTAAAGAGGACATCAGATGGTAAGTAGAAATGTATGGACTGTTGCTGGCATGATTTGTACACAAATACATCATATGGCATACATTTTAAAAAATATAACTTTGTTTACACATTACTTAAAATGTACATAATCAGAAAGGGATACTCTAGAATGACTATGGTTCAATGTCACACAGAGGTTTGTTCTGCTCAATATGACTCATCTTCACACTTGATAGAAAATAACACAGGTTCATACACAGGCTTAGTAAGCTAGTGATAGATATTTATTATGAAATGGGGGGTGGGAGAGGGGTACAGAACTGATTCACACACTTGTATGAAATCTTTATATATAATTTCTTACATTAGGGAGATGACTTAATCTAAAGACTGAAAGGGAACAATTTGAAGCCTGACAGTGAAGATTTCCAAGACTGACAGTGGGGAAAAAGCCAAGATTGAAATTGAAGTATACCAATGGGATCATGTCTGGCATTATATTTCAATTCTGCTGACCTTGAAAACCATACAAATACATGTTCACATGGTAAGTGCAAACTATTTGATAGAATAAGGCTGTGGAGACATCCTATTGGAGACACTTAGATGATTTTCTATTTTGTAGATGGTATTTCCCAGTCCTCTATTTAATGAACTGATGAATAATACACCTATTGAAGATCAACTGTTTACCCCTGAATTGACTTTCAAAGACCATGCATTGTCCAGGTTGGTGTACCAATGCATGCTAGTGAAGACTGTAGAATATTAGTAGCTTACATACATTAGTCATATTTAGTTCTTAATTAGATATTTAGGGATCACAATCAGACACTTAGATGATTGTACTTTTTTAGATGGTATTTCCCAGTCCTCTATTTAATGAACTGATGAATAAGACACCTATTGAAGATCAACTGTTTACCCCTGAATTGACTTTCAAAGACCATGCATTGTCCAGGTTGGTGTACCAATGCATGCTAGTGAAGACTGTAGAATATTAGTAGCTTACATACATTAGTCATATTTAGTTCTTAATGAGATATTTAGGGATCACAATCAGAAAAAGGAATACATATTATAGTTGATATAGAGGTATTTGAATGGACATGAAATATTACATTTATGTTCAGCATACATATATTGTTTACATGTGATATACATTATTATGTATAATTTTAATTTTTGATATTTAAATATAATTTTTAATCAACAATATAATGGTGTATGTATTTCATTAATTTAAAATCAATGTAATGATTATCTTTAAAAAATGTTGATCAAAGTTAGAGCATAGACACCATATGATTTTAAATGTATTTTATGAATATTTTACAACGTGTGTATTAACTTTGTTCCATTTTTATTATTTGTCATTTCAGATTGGCATCTGATGACTTCCTGGAATATTTAATTATTTTCAATTAAATATATGTTTATTTTTAACAGATTCTAATATATATCAATATAATCTGTAAATAAATAAAACTTGGACTCCCATGACTGGTAGTTGGCTATTTGACAAGCACATGCATAAGAGAAAATAATGCATTAATAGTAGAAAATAAAAATCTTCAGAGAATATTAAAATATATCTTTTAACATTAATTGGGGAGTCAGATTCTTCAATGCTTTTATATTTAAAAAGTATATATTAAAAATATTTAGGATATGTATTAATATTATGATTGTTTTAACATTTAATAAGGTGAAGTGGTTCAATTACATGAAAGTGACAGTGTTGTTGAATGTAAAAAGAATTGTATAAGATCATGTATCTTCCTTAGGTATCTCAAAACATTATTAGAAAATATTTTACAATTATTACATTTATAAATGGTAGGTCATTTAACTTGATATTTTTAAAAAATTAGTTATTGGATGCCAGGTTAATCTATGTAATTTTCTAGTGGAGTCATTTAACTATACTTAGTAATATTATGTATTTATTACAATCTTACCTCTTGGGTTAGACATCAAATATCTATATAGAATGTAATTTCCCCTTTAGTTTATTTTGTCAATGTTAAATCAAAATACAATATGTTTGGGTCCTTAAAGGGGTCATTCAAAATGTATATTTTGTATACATTGTAACAAATATCATACAAGAATTTAAACATATTTAGAATGTACTATAGAATTACATTCAGTCTTTAAATATACTTGTTAAAATAAAAATAAATGCACATATCTTAGTCAATGATATAAGGCATCTATATGCAAACAACAATCAGCATCAAAATAGCCTATGTAGAGATGTATTTAATCCACGAATATATATATAATTACAATATAATGATTGAATAACAAAACATATTAAGTTGGTCAAATATAAGATTATTATACAAAATGCATACATAACATATAGCTTAATGTCCCTCTACGCTGAAGGCTAAAAAAGACCTCATTTAATAAATATATTTCAGTCAGTGTGTAAAACAATCTAGAAGTTAATCTAAATTTGCTTTACTCATATGTTAGACTCATTTAGCAAAAGGAAGGTGCCTAGGTTTATGATATATTAAGCATTATTGTGAAATGTTTATTTAAAGGGACATGAACTCAAAATATACTTAAAGGTAGCCATTTAAAAAAACAATGATTTATACATTCTGAATGAGTATTCTATTTTAATCAACTTTAAAACTTGTCTCATATTATGAATGCTCATTGTGATGTTGCTATCATTACTTTAGAAATAAGGCAGTAAATAGCTAATTTATTTGCTTCAGTACTCTGGACAGAACTTGATTGTTTGGAATAATTGATGCAACAATCGTCAAGGACAACCCAGGTTTTTATTAAACAATTGTCCGTAATATAAAATATCATTATTGATTTGCAAAGAAACATAACAAGATAACTTAACATTTGATAATCGTATTAAATAATAAAGTTGATTAACATTTCATGCTCAATCACCAATGGTAAATTTGTTTGGACAGTGTCCCTTTAAGAGATTTAAAGAGTGTATTTACTTCTCTTCCTATCTTGACATACTTTGCTTGAAAAGCATATCGAGATAGGCTCAGTAGATGAAGATTGGTGGATGCACAGAGATGCCTTATGTGATTGTCTCAACCATGTGCATTTAAATTTCTTCTGTTGAGGATATATAAATACTAAGAGAAAATGATTTACAGTTTAAAGTCTAAACAATCTTCTATCTCTACAGATCATTTGATACAATTGTTTGTTTGTAATGTCTCTTTAAAACTAAAGACGCCATTGCACAATAACATATATGAGCACTTCAGAGAAATACAAGCTCGAGGTTTATTTGCGAATAACAAAGCTGTAGTTTAACATTTTATAAACAGATTATCCAAGTTACTGACATTCTAACCGGAATTTTAACATTAATAAATATTGCGTGGGAAACGCATCTTCAAACACCAGATTAGCATATTTAAACATTAGTGTAATGTCACGCAATAGCACACAATCAATGTGCATTATAAATACATTTAATAGAGCAATGTCAATACTTCACAATCAATTTATTTAAAGAACAATAAAGACATACAATATTAAATGTGTATTTGTATTAAAGAAACAGACCGTTATTAAACCGAGAAATGTCTACAACATTAATAATGTGACAGGATTAGATTTTAAAGAGTATTTAATCATTAATATTTCACGGATCCCGGATATTAAATCTGCGTCACACATATCCGCATGACAGGCCCATGAGTTACAAATAAGTCTACATGAAAAATGAAGTTACAGCACCACCAAGCGGTATGTGTAAGGAAGTTACTAAGATATGAAACATTAAGGAACGGCCAATCAGAGTTCATCACACAAACACAACTTGAGTCAGGATGGTCTCACAGACATTATAACAATATTTCAAACTTTTATCCAATCAGATGTACAGATAAATTGTCCCATGGTGCATCTCATGTTTACTTCACCATATAAAAGTCCATTACACGTTGCCATCTTTGTCAGTTCTCTAATGCCTGCAGGCAGTTTATATTATTATAATATATTTATTGGACAACCCAGCAGGCATGTCAGTTCCCAGGTTCACCAAGGAGGAGAGCGCTGCACTGGTCCACGCCGTCAAGGACTTTTATCCCCAGCTGTTTGGGAACAAGAGGAGCTCGACAGATGCGCCTGTTAAGAAGGCCCTCTGGGAGTCTATCACCAATGCGGTTAGATTGGTGTGTGACGTCCAGAGGACCCAGGATCAGATCATGAGGAGATTCGGAGATATGAGGTTGCGTTTATCGAAAAAAGTCAACCTCATAAGGGACTGGGTACAAGCCCGTAAAAGAGGGGGCCAAAGAAAGGCCCCGCGGAAACTGTACCTACTCCCTTATGAGGTGACTTTATGCGAGCTCCTCAATCTCCGGGTCCCCAAAAGATTTAGATCCTCGCCATCCTCGGCCTCCTCTTCTTCCCTCCCAGCTGCGGGATCTGAAAGTCCTGACGCGGGGGACAGGGCAGATGCTTCTCCGTCCGGTGGCCTGGGAGGAGCCGATAGAGAATCTGAACCAGGTAATTATCCAACTTCATATAATATTTATAATTTTAAAAATCAAAAATGTGTATTTAGTCAGATACTAAACCTATACAGATCTCACAACATACACTACATATGATGTTTAGATATCTGATTTTAGATTATTGACACATGAAATAGGAATGATGTTTCTTGCGCTCTACAGAATATGCGTCACAGAGCGGAAATGTAATTTCGCATCCACGTTAACATGGGTTTGCGGAAAGTGGCATTGCTTTATACATGTTGTTCAAATGACGGATGCGTAATTCCGCTTGGAATCATTGCGCAATGATCGCGAAAATGGCATTTCTCATCCACGTTAACATGGGTTTGCGGAAAGTGGCATTGCTTTATACATGTTGTTAAAAATTAAATGGAAATTCTTAGATTAGTGAAGAATACAGTATTCTTATTTTAAATATTATATCTAATAAAAAACGAATAATACTAATAAATTATAACATATGGCCATCAATTGATGATTATGTAATAACAAGCAGATATTCTTAAAGATACAGTAAACAACACAACTGATTGAAAATAAGAGTCCAGGATATATTTATCATTAATTTAATTGCGGAAACTATTAACTCATGGGACTACCAAAGGATTAATATTTTTCTATTGATTTGATATTAATGTAAATATTTTAAACATGGCATGATTAGTATTAATGATATGCAATCCTCATTTAATATATTACAGATATGGATGTGGCTGCTGGATCCTCAAGCCAGGGCTTGTCACAGTATGGTATGTCTCATTTTAATTGACATTTGTCTTAGAAACATGGAATGAACATTACATACTAAATACACATTGTTCAATATTTATATGTAATGTCTATTTAATAGATGAAAATTATATAATTATTCGGATATCCTTAAATAACATATTTGATTTTAATTGCATGCTCAATACCATTCATTACATCAACATATGGAGTAGATAATTCATTAACAAACAACAACATTGTGGAATCTATTTAATTTTAGATTAAAGGGATACTGAGCTACAATTATTAATATTGTCTTTCACATACAGTATGCAATATTAATAAACATAAAATATAATACTATCATCATATGTGACATATTCTATTGCTAAATGTAGTTTAAAATAAAGAAAGTACGTTTATGTGCATCTAAATATTTGTTGACCAACCTGGGTTTATATTGATGATTGGTGGATACCTTCAACAAACAATATTTATTGAATCCAATATTCCTTATCTGCCTTTAAGATTAATATCGAACAACATTCTAATTATAATAGGAGTCAATGTTAAATCATTTTTTACATTTTGAACATAGAAATCAATTATTTAAATTAATCATGTCAGTGTCCCTTTAAGACAAAATAGATTCATTCATCTTTACATTATTTTTATTAAAAACTATTGATATATAAATCTAATTATCTGTTGGAGTTACTTTATAGATATCTGCATACTCTAACAGCACCATGATTACATATTTGTAATAATCAAGTTTGTTATGTATTGTGATAAATATGTGTTGTGTCCTAAACAAGATTACTGTACATTGAAAAAATGGGTCGATGTGACACATGTTTGTTTAGATTTGTCAACAGATGCTCCTCAATATGTGGTTTGTGTGTATTCTTGTAACTTCTTAAGGACATATGACGGAATTATTCCGTCATAAAACAATTGAGCTAAGTGAAAGCTGTGTCCTTAAAGGGTTAAGAACATTGATCATTGGGTATATTTAGATATGCAATAGCAGCATCTGAGATGAATTTGATGTCTAATGTAGTCTGACATTAAACATATGTTCAATACAGATATGTTTACAGAATCCCCTTGATTCAATCAAGCATTTTCTGGTGTAATGACTGCTCTATTCTTCACATTTTAAAGTTGATTAATGTTAAAATTCTAGACAGATGTGATTTAGTGATATCCAAAATGTGTTTAATAATATATATCTATATCATTCATAGAGAGAGTTGGTGTGGGAAGCCCACAGGAATCCAGCAGTGACATAGAGCCGCCTTTGCGGTCTCCTGGTAAGTCCATTGACTCATTTATATGTAATTGAAGGTGTATTGCTAATCAATATTATGATCATGATTCCGATGAAGCATAACATTATAAAAAATCATAGAATTTATTTTTTATATTGAGCGATTAATAATTTCTACTTTATTAGTCTACACATTTGTTATTCATAAGATGTCTAACATATGTTTTTTTCAATTTGTTTTTTTGACAACAGTCATCAAGTGATACACACATGAGAAATCTTAAATGTTCTATGTACTATGCTTTTATGAATTTAACATTAAGACAAACAATACATTAATATTCCGATTTATTGACAATAACAAATCTATTGTCATTTGTATGCTCCATCAAAATGATGTAAATCATAACTTTGTGTGTGTATATCTTTAATGCAACATTGATGTGCGTATTTGAGCAACAGTAACATATGTTATAATATCTGATCTTAAGGTGTACACAACATGTTATGTTTTACAGAGATTGATGTCACATGTGGGATGGAGGAGGAAGAGGCTGCCTTGGAGTCTGATGGTATGTGAAATATATCTATCATGTTTCCAACATGTTTCTTAGTTTGAAATCATTTTATTGAAGACATTCAAAGTCTACAGCTTTTTCCCTTTAAAAAGGAATATTATTTGTCTGTTCAAATACACTACTGCCCCCTTTCTATATCAGGCAGCATGAAAATCTGCTTGTATATATTTTTTTAAGAATATATAATTCATGCCATCATTATGTCACATGCATATTCCATGCCAAAACACAATAATAAGTTTCACATTGTACAGACAGTCATTGAGATTCATCTGAGTGCCTATATAGATACCATATCCTCATTTCAGAATAGTTTACAGATTCAAACACACTTCGAAGTATATTGAAAACATAATCAATTTGAAATGCGTTGATTTGATGTCAGGATGTATGATATGTTAATCTATTTCTTTTACATTTTCAGATGGATCCACCACTTCTGGTCATCTGGATTCCGCCCCTGCCCAGTCACAGACCCCTCCCCGTGCACACACCCCTGACCATGGCCACACCTCTGCACACACCCAGAGCCCTTCCCATCACCAAACTCATGACCATGCCCCGACCACTGCCAGCCCTTCCCATATTTCATATCCTGTCCCTCCCAAAAAACGCCCATACACCCCCCTTCGCCGCTCTCCCCGTATTCTGGCCCGTACAGCTGTCCAGACCCAAACTCCCCACTCCCCAGCTGTACGGCCTACCCTGGAGCAGCAGCTCACCACTCCCCAAGCCATTCCCATCCCTCCCCAAGCCAATCCCATCCCTCCCCCCTGTTTAAACCTTCATTGTCCTGGGTGTCAGATTGTCCTTCCCAGGCACAGCTGTAAGTATCATTCTAAATACACTTTATAAGATACTTAAAGGTACAGTGAAGTTAAATTGGTTAAATTGTGATTCAAATCCAGCATGCAATGTTAAGCCAATGTATAATAGAATACTCTTATGAATTATTCGTCATTCTCTTGATATATTTATGGAAAACAACTTATTCCTATAATTAGTTTAAACAATAAAATAAATGTGGCCATCATTTCTTTATTGTTGGATGAATGTATCCATCAACCAGCATGCACAAACAAAGTTCATCAACAAATATTGGCTTCCATAAAAACCAACATTCTTGCATTCAAAATATAGCTTGACAATTAAAACATATAATGAATATGTGTAAGTTTTAAAGATTTGTAATGTCATGCTCTATCTGAATCAGTCCATTAAATATTTAGGTTCAGTGTCCCTTTAATTGGATATCACTACATATACCAAACACCACTACTTGGATCCAAAATTTTATGTCCAAATGTGGATACATTATCTCTTGTCTAACCCAGTGGGAATGTAATTTCTTCTGGTTGCTATGTTTACACAGCTTGTCCTCAATGCCAAAATGTTTAAGGATAGGTGTGCCTACCACAGTCTAAATTGAATTTTTAAATTGCTGATGTAAGTACAATGTAAATCCTTTAACAAGATTTGATACACTCAAGCTGTATAAGTGGATCATCTAAAACCAATTAAAGGGGACAACATGTTTGAGTAACATGAGCCTTTAATGATTTCTGTCTGTCTGAATAACCTAATTCATGTGTAAAGAATATATGAAAAATAATTTATGGAAATAATTATTTGTCTTTATGATGACAATGTATGTATTAAAATCTTTTATTCTGTTGTGTAATTATCCTTAATATTTAATTTTATTTTATTTTAGGCTGTGACTCAGCATGGCTCATGCTAGAAGGGATAGCAAGAGTAGAGCAGGCCGTGTTGAGGAACGCAGATGTCCTGAGAGGGATGAACGACACCATGCAGGCCCAGCTCCGGGTTCAGGACTTGACTCTGCGTGAAATTATGCAATTACGTTCAAGGCCTGAATCTGGAGCTGGACATGCACAAGACAATGAAGAGGATGACCAGTAAGTGGAGGATCTGGATATGCTCCATGGTGGCAGATAATAATCCTCCGTCCACATGTTGAATTAGTATTTATATTGTTGCCATTTGGCCTTTTTATCAGTTTATTGTTGTGCCTGTTGCACTCTTTTACCTTGTCATGTGTCTCCAATGAGGCTATGCTGGCCCTTGGCAACTCTCTTCATGGACTGTGATGCACTGTTACCTTGCCATGTGTCTCCAATGGGGCTATGCTGGCCCTTGGCAACTCTCTTCATGGACTGTGATGCACTGTGTTACCTTGCCATGTGTCTCCAATGGGGCTATGCTGGCCCTTGGCAACTCTCTTCATGGACTGTGATGCACTGTGTTACCTTGCCATGTGTCTCCAATGGGGCTATGCTGGCCCTTGGCAACTCTCTTCATGGACTGTGATGCACTGTGTTACCTTGACATGTGTCTCCAATGGGGCTATGCTGGCCCTTGGCAACTCTCTTCATGGACTGTGATGCACTGTGTTACCTTGCCATGTGTCTCCAATGGGGCTATGCTGGCCCTTGGCAACTCTCTTCATGGACTGTGATGCACTGTGTTACCTTGCCATGTGTCTCCAATGGGGCTATGCTGGCCCTTGGCAACTCTCTTCATGGACTGTGATGCACTGTGTTACCTTGCCATGTGTCTCCAATGGGGCTATGCTGGCCCTTGGCAACTCTCTTCATGGACTGTGATGCACTGTGTTACCTTGTCATGTGTCTCCAATGGGGCTATGCTGGCCCTTGGCAACTCTCTTCATGGACTGTGATGCACTGTGTTACCTTGCCATGTGTCTCCAATGGGGCTATGCTGGCCCTTGGCAACTCTCTTCATGGACTGTGATGCACTGTGTTACCTTGCCATGTGTCTCCAATGGGGCTATGCTGGCCCTTGGCAACTCTCTTCATGGACTGTGATGCACTGTGTTACCTTGTCATGTGTCTCCAATGGGGCTATGCTGGCCCTTGGCAACTCTCTTCATGGACTGTGATGCACTGTGTTACCTTGCCATGTGTCTCCAATGGGGCTATGCTGGCCCTTGGCAACTCTCTTCATGGACTGTGATGCACTGTGTTACCTTGTCATATGGCTCATATATTCCTTATTTTTACAAGATTATTTATAAACGTTGTGTATGTTTTCTTACATACTAATAAAATACATTTTATTTCACAAATCTTTGTCCTCATTCTTCCTGTTATTTTTTGAAAGCTCTAGTTTATGTTGTTTATCCTTAAAGGGACCTAACAAATATATTTGTTATAATGAAATCATATATGTAAGACAATAGTAAATGACTTTAAGATTAACATCTCCAATGTAATCTTATTATTTGTGTTTATATTATTTTCTCTTAGCTCTATCATTGCCTGATTATGATTAGCAGAGTAATTTCTTTATATATGTATATATATTTTTGTATTTGTGTATATATGTATATTTAAATGTTCAGATCCATGTGTGTATTTATAAACTCTGCATGAATTGATGCACCTTTACCAAATGATCTGAGTATTGATACAATGATATAATCCCTGTAAAGTGTTCATTTTATTTAAATAGTATTGACTATGTGTATGCTCTTTTTAAAAACAAAATAATGTCCCTTTAAGTGATGTTGATCACTATTGTAAATGAATGTATTTCCATTTGTAAAGCGTTTTTGTCCTTTTTACAAGAACAAGGACATATAGTTTTATTAATAAACAATCTTATTGTAATGTTGACAGCACCTGTATTTCATTTTCAAATCTATATTATTGTCAAAGTGTAACCAAATCAATCTCTGTGTGTAATGCAAATAATGTAGATGATGAATATTAGTTAACTAATATGTTAACAAAATACATCTCCTCCCATATATGGCTATAGGTAGGCTGACAATAATTAAACTTGAATAAATGACACGTTTAATCAATACATGTATAACTATTGTTATTCAACAACAATCCAAACATATCTTAAAACATCAATGGCATATGTATTTCTCATGTGTATCTTTTAAATGTTAAAGATATACACCATAGCTATAGTTCAAGGGACAGTCAAGTCCGAAAAGATGATTCATGATTTGGTGACATTCCTAGATAGCAATCTACACACATACTAGTTCCTAAAATATAAATACGTTTCTTAGTGATATGCCAAGATGTCACTGAGTCCTTGTATTGTCTGCGTTTTTTCAGCGATCTCGGATGCGCCATGTTGCTTAAGACGTCACCTGCCAGGCTGTCCAATGATTCCTTGTATTGACTGACGTTCTTACGTGATCAGGAATATGCCTTTTATTGGATTGCGTTTTGACGCGATCAAGGATGCGCCTTTTTTTTTTGTGCGTTCTTACGTGATCAATAATGTGCCTTTCATTGGATGGCGTTCTTACGTGATCAAGGAAGCGCCATGTTAAGACGGAACATGTAAAGGTAAAAAAACGTGTGATTGGATTGCGTAGTCCCGCAATATTTGTGCACGTTAAAAACGTTTGTGACTGCATGCAATTTTAAAAAGCTTGCGAATATGTATTATTTGCATCATGTTACATTGTTGACCCGTAGCTGATAAAGACCAACACATTCTCTTTTGCTGGATGTCTGGTTGAATCAACGAACGAAAGCAAAATGTTTTCATGCATAGGATATTTATAGGCAAGTGCAAATCTCTCCAGTCCATGTTTAATATGTTTGTCAACAATGTTCCTTTTTCTGAAAAATTACTGTTGTGTTTAATGTTGAACATATCTAAATAATAAATATGCGCTATTGTGTTTGAATAAAGTAATCAATATGCATTTATCATATGCTAAATATATGATGCCGACTTCTTCTAAATGTAATTTCGTTGTATATTTTATGAAAGGTTCATTAGACACTCACATTATAAATAAAAATATTTGATTTTGTCTCTAGTTAGATAGTCCATTGTTTAACCAATCGGTTTATTTTGTCTTGTGTTGTAAGAAAATGTAAGTAATTTTCTTACTCCTCGCAAAGCCAATGAGTTTCATGTGAGTACCATCTCCAGCTTTGTCCAGTTTGTGTAAAGGGTCTTTTCATATGTTAATGATGGGGTATTGTGTTGTTTTACGGTTGTAATGGTGGTTCATCTATATTTTCAATATAGCTAACCCTATTTTATTTGCAAGTGTTTGAAGCTTTTTAATATTGATATCAGTATATGTTAATCTTGTTGTTTGTAGTAGTGTCTATTACATACAGTTATGTAAAAAATATAGGATACTGTCCCTTGAATGCAAATGTTGTTTTTTGTATCATGTATGAGATCCACATAGTTTAATCTTCAAATATATTTTTGTTAGCATATTTCCCCCCCCCCCACTCCTAAAAGGACTTTAAACCATATTCATTGTTAAAATAAAAATATTTACAATAAAATATTAACACAATAATGTCTCTTAAAGAAAATAGACTTTATTTAACACGTCAATATAAATGTGATTTTAAATTTTTTTTTTTGACAAAGTACATGTAGATATACCAACAAGCTTAAAATATGTGTTAGCATATGTAATGTTGTTAAAGGGACAGTTTAGAAAAAAATTTTTTTTTAAATTATTCGAAAAGTCAATTCTGTAATATCAAGGATATCAAATGTTTCTCAACAATTGAACATTTGTCTGGGTTTATTTAAATTTGCTATCTAAACCTATGAGGTTGGTGTGCTCATTTCTTAAATCTTGAAGAGTGCTTGTAATCATTATACAATTTGAGCACTAGAGGGCATTTGGATAGCATTTGTATATGTAAAACCTTGTGCTCATACAGCATATTATTGACCATGTATTGATCATTGATATCTAAAATGTTGTTATGTCAGAACAACAAATAAGTGGTCATTTTTCATAGTCATAGATACAAGGGTAAGCACATAAGTCACACATGTATTTCTCCATGTTTTGTTGTTTCAAACTTTATAATGCGTAATACAGTGTTTTCTTTGTAATCAATAATTTTCTGACTGTCCCTTTAAGCTGTGTTATTGGCATTCAAACAGTAATATGCCATCATGGATAATTGTTATGGTAATTTAGTTAGCGATTCGGGAAACAGTTTGGACATCACATCACAGAAACCAATCAATATCATGAACAAGGATAGGTATGTGATGATGTGGTTTTCACACACTTATAACCCACACTCTGCAAAGAATCTTCCTCCATGGACCCGGTCCCATAGAAGTCGATTATATACAGAGTGTGGTCCACAAGTGTATGAAAACCACATCATCACATACCTATCCATTACACAAAAAAAATATTTGAAGATGGAAAAAAATACTTACTTCCTCTTCCTTCCCCTCTTCCCACGGGGCTGAGGCTCTGGGAGAGGCAACTGCCGACTCCGAAGAGTCCTCCTTGGAGCTGTTGTGGGAGGAGTGGAAGGAAGAGTACTGGGACGACCAAGGTGAGGAGTAGATGGCTGAGGAGGAGGAGAAGATGGATGAGGAGGAGAAAATGGCTGAGGAGGAGGAGGAGTAGATGGCTGAGGAGGAGGATGAGATGGGCCGGCAGGAGGAGATGGCCCAGCAGCAAGAGGCCCAGCAACAAGAGGCCCAGCAACAGGAGGTAGACCAGCATGCGCCTCCCGGAAAAATGTGAACATTTCCTGATGAAGATTAAACATTCTTGTTTGTCCTTCTTGTATTCTATTCAATATATTGATTATTTCATTTTGGCCTTGAATTATTTGATTCTGCCCATCAAGTATTCTGCGTCGTCCTTCTATGTTTTCTATCCGGGAGGTACGCATCTGGTCTATGTACTCCAGTAGAACCCGCACCTCCGCTATTTCTTCTTGTTGTGCCTGTTGAACCCGTGCACGGCGGGGTGCCCGTGCACGGCGGAGTGCGGGTCTTTGAGGGACCTCGGGTTCCGCGGGTTCAGCGGGATCCTCCTGTGCTTCCGGGGCCTCTTCATCTCCCGTGCGCTGTTCGTCACGGGGGGCCTCTTCCCTCCGAAGTGGGAATTCCTCACCACCACTCTCATCCTGGGGAGATGCAGGAGGCTGTGCTGCCTCGTCCCCAGACTCTGTATATAAATAAAAAAAAAAAAAATATATATATATATATATTAGCATATTTGCAAATCAAGGTTTAAATGACTTAGCTTACGATACAATTACAAATGCAGAATCATTAATCCACTTTGAAATCTAACAAACAATCAATACGATTTCCGCTTTTTCTAAACCGTGTTTGTGATATCTGGTCAATGTGAATGTTTTTGCGTTTGTTTTCAGTCTGTTTAAATGCACACCTAACCTATAGCCTAGATACTGATGTAACCGCAAAGTAATAGAATGCGTGTAAACAGCGTAATAGCATTAATCTGATCCTTAACACATGAAACCCAATGTTTTATCTTTCATGATTTAGAAGCATACATTTAGTATCAACTTTCGAATGTACTTTTCTTATCTAATTAGCTTCATTCTCTGGATATTCTTTGCTGAAAAGCATATCTAAATATGCTTATAAGATGCTGATTGTTAGCTGAATATAGCTGCCTCCTGTGATTGTTTCACCGTGTGCATGGCTATTTCTTCATTAAAATATATCTCAAGAATGAATCAAATTAGGTAATATAAGTACATTTGAATGTTTTGTCAAATTGTATTCGCTACCTCAATCATGAAAGTAAATGTTTGCGTATAGTGTCCATTGAAATACATTCGTATGTGAAATTATTGTTCAATGAGCTTACCGTCAGATGAGAGTGGCAGGTTCCCGGTATCGATTCCTCCGATACCGACTACTTCCACCTCGGAGATGCTGGGCCGCAACATTTCCTCCCATCTGCAGTACTCCATTTCAAGGGCAGGGCCGCCACCGGTCCCTGCGGCATGTCGGGCCTCCAGGCTTAACTTTTTTTTAAGTTCAAGTTTACAGTCCCGGTACCGATGTTTGATAGAATCCATATCCCGGTTCCGGCCACCCACTGCATTGACTGCATTCCTAATCTCGTTCCAGAGCCTCCTCCTGTCAGTCGGGGTAGTCTTCTGGTGCTGCAGCATCCTATGCCTGGCCATATAGGCCTCTACGAGGGCCTCCTTCTCCTCCATCGTAAACCTCGCCTCCCTAGTCGCCTTGGCCTTCCCCTGTGACGATGCCCTCTGTTTCCCGGACTGTGAAGCCCTACTCTGACCGCCACTGGGCCCAGCCACTTGGTCATCTTGAACCAAGTGGCTGGGTCCACCCACCGCTTCCACCCCCGCTTCCTGCCCCCCTTCCTGCCCTGTTCCTCTCCCCCTCCCTCTACTCCCCCCTCTACCTGTCCCCTGCCTGGCCTCCATCTCCTCCCTAAACTAAACCCCAAATAATCAAACAAAAAGTGAGTGTGATGAAATGAAAGGGGGTCAAAATAAAGAACTAAAAAGACAAAAAAGGTGCTTAAAGTGTGAGGGATGTAAACAAAACAAAGAGGGTAAGGAGTATTTAAATAAACGAAAAGAATAAGACTAAAAGGAGGATATGTAAACTAAATGTAACTAGGGGATGGGTATGGGATGGGTATGGGGTATGGGATAAGAGTAAATGGGATGAAAGGGAATGGGACTACAAGGAATGGGGTATGGAGTGTAGTATGAGGGGGTAGGGGGTATGGAGTGTATGTAGTGTTATTGATAAGTGTATGTATGTATTGAATGTGTTTGCGTGTAAATGTGTTAAGTGTACAGAAAAATCACTCGCTCGCTAACTCACACTACTTCTAATTCTCAATAACAAACACTCCCACTAACGCTCACTAACTACCACTAACTGACGCTCACACTAACAACTATCACTAATAACTCCCACTAACTCACTCACGCTCCCACTAACAGACTCTCTCCCACTCCCACTAACTCACTCACTCTCACGCTAACACTACCAACTGACTCTCTCACGCTAACATTACCAACTGACTCTCTCACGCTAACACTACCAACTGACTCTCTCACGCTAACACTAACTCACTCTCAAAAATTCTCAAACTCTCTATTCTTAAACCTCCAATCTCCAAAGACCCACCAGCAACACAGTCAAAGAAGCCATGCTTGTGTGGTGCTTATATACCCTGTGTAAATGTTTAATGATGTCCCAATTTCCATTGTAATTAGTGTTCAGGTGTGCTTTATTAGCAATTAATATTATTGCAATGTGTATTAGGTGTGTGAATTTGCGCATGCTCATTTAGAGTTGGTATTTGTGGAATGTGTAGAATGCGATGATGTCATAGTGTTCGTTTTCGCTTTCATTGTCCAAAAGTATTCTTTTTAAATGTGAATTTGCGATGGTGTGTTCTTCGTGAAGTGTTGTATATGTATGTTTTTCATAATATATAATGATATTGAATGCAATTTTGTTTCTAGTGTATGTATATATTTTTTAATCCTTGTTGTTATTGTGCGATTTTCCGCATCTTAAAGTATATGCGTATTCCCCGTATAAATAGTATTAAAACTTCCCCCGCTTGTGAATGTGTAATGCTTGTGTGCTTTGTTGATTGATTGTTGTTGTGACATTTGCGGCGTGTTATTGTTGTGCATGATGTGGTATGCGTCATATGACCGAGCTGTGCGTATTCTCGCGAGATCGAGTGTTAGGTGAAAAAAGGCAATTTATTTGCTTTCCCATTGATCTCTATGGGAGACTGTCTAACGCGGGCAGGATTACGCGTGTGACATACACGCGTTAGGAGCATCGTTAGATGGTCTTATATTAACTCTAAATACCGGAGTCAAACAATGACGTGCGTTAGACATAAACACGCGTGGCGTTAACAGCCCATCTACCGCCGAACTCTAAATCTAGCCGATAGTTAATTGAACTCCTCACAGACTGAGGAGTTCAATTTAATATCTCCTCATGATGCTTAAGGACTAATGTCCATTGGGGTTGGTCTTGGGCAACAACTTTCCGACGGGCATGAACCCTCTACCTCATGAGGCAAACTTTATTAGTGATTCTAACCCTCAAGTCTGTGAATCTCTTACTCACCTGCATGGGAGTCCTCTGAATGCCTGCCACTTCATTAACACTGATAGCGACAGACATCCAGATGACATATTTTTATTGGGTACTCGTTGACTTCTTCTTCTTGTTCCCAAAAAGCTTCTGATAATGTTTAACCACGTTGACCAGTGCTGAACTCTCCATCTGTGAACCTGGGACCCACCATGTCCACAGCTGCTGACTGAGAACTGACAAAAATGTGTATGTGCAATGTCCTTTTATATGTGGAATGAAACATCATGGGATAGATCAAATGGCATGGTATAGATCAAAGGACATGGTATATGTAAATCTCATTGGATAAAATAATATATATTGATATCCTGTTTCTAGGACCATATTGACTCGTCATGTTTGTGTGAGAAGCTCTTATTGGCCGTGACTTAAGGGGTCTTGTATTTCTATCTATTTAAAACATACTTATTTTAAATTTTGCTAATAGTATGCATCTGTGATATAGAAATAATATACTGCATACAGCTAACTTGTCTTGAAGTATCACTATTTTAGTAGAATATAAAAGTATATCCCCCCCCCCCCTACACATCGATAAGTGTTTGTTTGTATTTTTTAAACATGTATTCTAAACCATTTATTATAACTTAAACCATACTGTATGTGTAACATTGCACAACAAGTATTTTGTATACGTATAGAATGTATGCAAACACAGATTGTTAAAATTGTCTAACATCTTTATGAATATAAAATATATATATATATATATATATATATATATATATATATATATATATATATATATATATATATATATATATATATACACACACTGTTTTAAAGTTGCACAAATCCTTGTGGAGTAGTGACAATGGGGGAAACGGATTTGTCAAAAAAGGAGAAATACGCATCTCGTTTGTGCTAAGTGACAGCAGGAAGGATTCACTTATAGATCCAAAGCTTTCCAACGAGCAGATCGGTCATTTCAGTAATAGACCCTATATGCTGGTTAAACTGATTGCTGCATGATTACAATACCATCTGTGCTGTGTTTTTAGGGGCTCACTTCCAACCTCACGTGTTAGCCGATCCATGCTGCCAACAACTTTCCTAGAGGTGCAGGGGAGCATGGTACACAGCAAACCAACTGTTGCTCACACAGGTGAGTTCTCCACTGCGGACTGACGTGTTTCACCCCTCCCCTTGTGGGCTTGCATGGGGATTAGTCAGATATTGCTTACATTGACACACTTTCCTTAAATAGCTTGTCATTTGGTCTAATACAACCAACTTTATTAAAGGCAAACATACATTGTTGCAACTAAAATACAATATTGCAAATACATCATATGTTTTGCCTACTTTTGAGCATGGCCTTCAAGTAAGACTAAATTAAACTTGTATATATTTGCAGATTATTTACAGAAAGTGACTAAACAAAGATATTCATTATAAAGGTTAATCTGAAATTCTCTTGAGAGATTCCTTTTCAAAATTATACCATCATTCAGTTATTCAGAATAACATACAGGTAGAGGTTCTTTTGGACGGCTTTAGACAAGGTGTTTAAAGAGAACTTGCATATTCAATTTTTTTCAATTAAACCTCCAGGTGTTAATGTATTTAAAACCTATATCCACTTTGCTTCCTTCAGGAGTATCAATATTTCCTCCTCTCCTTCTACTCTTAATAAGTTCAATACCAATCACTGATAAAAAATCAATGCTTGATCCATGCTTTTCTAGAAAAATTTTTCCTATGGTTATATCGATGTTCCCATTTTTAATATAATTTCTGTGTTCCCTAATTCTCTTATCTCTTGTGGTTTTACCCATGTAGAAACGGGGGCATGAGCAGTAAAGGAGCTCACCCCTGTGGTATTGCAATTAATCCATTGTTTGATTTTAAACACATGATTTACATTTGTAAAAAATGTTTTCTTCAGACTACTACAATACACACATTTCCCACAGGGGTGACTTCCCACTCTAGGCTGTGCAGCTGTCATCCCATTTTTTGCAGGGGTTCCCTTTTCATATTCACTTAGAACTAAACTATCTCTTAGGCTTAATGCCCTCTTTGCCATCAACAGTGGATAGTCTGGGATAATTCCATCAAGGGATTTACCTGCCTGGAGAATATGCCATTTTTTCTTGAGGATAGTTCTGACCTTACCCCAATGCCTATTGAATTTAGTAATAATCCTTACTGGACTATCCTCTACCTTCTTTGTTTCTCTTTAAACAGAAGTGTAGTTCCTGCCTAGAGCTTTTTCCTAGCTCTTATGCATGCACACTTGTATCTGCCTATTTGAGTAACCCCTTGCTTTGAATCTACTTGCCATCTCTTCAGCTTGTTTTTCAAAGGATGCTTCTGTGCAGCAGTTCCTTTTAAGTCTAAGGAACTGTCCCCTAGGAATACAATCCTTTAATGCTTGTGGATGGTGACTTTTAGCAGGCAGCAAATTATTTGTTGCTGACAATTTGGAAAGAACAAGAGAGGCACCTGTGTGTATCGATAATGAAATGCAACAATCACAATCAATGATCCCTAGTCAGGGTGCTCACATTTGTGAAGAGGCACAAGCTGAATATTTGACAACAACCCAGCTCACTGATCGGCCTGGATACAGGAACAAGATGGCATCAAATCTGAAGAATATAAACAGACAGGGCGCCTGTGTGTACCAGTAATGTGACCAGGTGGTATTGCTGTAAAATCCCTAATCAGGGTACTCACATTTGTGAAGAGCACTCAGTGCTATCAGATGCAGGCTGGATATTTTACAGCAACCTAGCTCACTGAACAAACCGATGACTGGAACACTTGAGCACAGGAACCCTGGAGCACTGGGGTGCCATAAATTGGAAAATGCAAAAAATTCTGTATTGATGCTGCAGTAAGTACAGCCAGGAACTCCCTAAGGGAGTGCTGGGTGATTGATTGGTAGGCAAGGTTGCAATGATGCCTGATGAAACAGCATTTTGAAGCGCTGCAATTTGTAAGGAGGGTTGCTAGCATTCCCTACCTTTATGGTTTCTTTGTTTTTATCCATATTTTGTTTTTTAATAAATCATAACAATTTTATTCCACATTGGAACCTTGCTTTACTTGCCTACCAATCATCCACCACTCCCTTAGGGAGTTCCTGGCTCCTCCCTTCTCTCTCTCTCTCTCTCTCTCTCTCTCTCTCTCTCTCTCTCTCTCTCTCTCTCGACCCCTTCACACCCTGCCATGCCCCTTTCACGCCGGCCATGCCCACTTCTGCCGCAGATCAGCTAGGAAGTAGGACTCAAAGGCCAGGTGTGTTTGTCCTCATGCTGTCTCTACTGCGCATGACAGCTTTGGACAAACACTCTTGGCCTTTTATATAATAGGATGGGGCCTTTAGAGCTAAGTGGTGAAGTCATCACAGTTAGAGGCCAATTCCAGAGGCATGAGGTCTAATTTACATATGCATGAAATAAGCATGTTATTGTATTATCTTTATAGTCCAAATCCTAACATGTTAAAACTCACATAATTAGCCTTTCAATAACCTAAAAATGACATTCTAGCAGTTGTCAGAAAAATGCCTGGTTGATTTCATGTTCTAAAGTGGTTGTAAATTCTGTTTTCTCTTACATTGGCCCCTTCATCCTGGTTGTGCCCCTATTGTTTGTCCTCCTTGATCTTTTTAGAGGACTGGGGTCAGTTGGATGTCCTGCAGCATTCCTGCCTGTTGTGTAATATTGTGTAGTACACTGCAGGCTATGATGATCTTCACCACCTTCTGAGGGCTTTATTGTAGGGCTCCTCCAGACCTATTGAAATTGCATATTGAGGAGCCCAAACAACCTTTCCACAACAACCCTGGTTTGTTTGTGAGCCCAATTGTAAAGCTCCTGTGGTTTGTCGGTGGGGTTACGTACAGGTGCTATGAGCCAATTTCTGCTCATGTAACCTGAATAACCTATTGATTATAAAAAAAGAAAGCAAAAAATAAAATCTCATCAGAATTACACATGTCCAATACACAAGTCGAATTATCTTGAACATTCTACGGTGCACATTTCATTAATTAAAAATCCAACCTTTAAAATGCACTAATTTTTTTTTAAATTTGAACCCTTAAAAACGCAATAAACATGCATAAATGTGTTTTGACATATGCAGTTATGCCCCCCAAGTATAAATATTTTGTAAAAGAAATACGCAAACATTTCATGAGCATTGCTAAACGTTTTATAATCAGTTATTCATTAAGCTAGTGCTAAGCTAGTGATGTTATTAATTGAAAGAGTCTTTTAAAATGCAAACATGTTGTCAATGTTTATTTTGGACTGAGCTACACTTTCCCTTTAACTATCTTGTAGCCTATCACCTTCAATATTAAAGGGACAGTCTACACCAGAATTTGTATTGTTTTAAAAGATCATCCCTTTTTATTACCCATTCCCTAGTTTTGCATAACCAACACAGTTATATAAATACACTTTTTACCTCTGTGATTATCTTATATCTAAGGCTCTGCAAACTACCCCCTTATTTTTTTTGACGGACTTGCATTTTAGCCAATCGGTGCTGGCTCCTAGGAACTCCACATGCATGAGCACAGTGTTATCTATATGACACACATGAACTAACACCCTCTAGTGATGAAAACCTGTCCAAATGCCCTGAGAGAAGAGGCGGCCTTCAAGGGCTTAGAAATTTAGAATATGAACCGCTTAGGTTTAGCTTTTAACTAAGAATACCAAGCGAACAAAGCAAAATTGGTGATAAAAGTAAATTGGAAAATTGTTTAAAATGACATGTCCTATCTGAATCATGAGAGTTTATTTTGGACTAGACTGTCCCTTTAATGTTTGTAGCTAAACCTGTCTAAACACATTTGCTGAAAGACAATGAAATTGCTAGAAATCATTATAGAGATGCACATTTGTAAGCGTATCTTTTGCTTACAATCCAATAAACACACATGCAATTGTAATAGTCAACTAAATGTGGTTATCTAACCTTTACAGTGGGTATTCAATAAGTGCGCCTGCCAAAAAAAGGTGCAAGTAATTTATAAAATAATGAAATAAAACATATAATGGATAAATAATGAATTGCAAAGAAATAATAATACAATAGAAATAAAAATGTAAAAGCAAAAGTGCATCAACCAAAGTTCAGTTAGGTAGTCATTAAGTGATACACTTGTATAAAAAGGACGATGTCTGTATTCCAGGACTGAAACAGGCTGCTCTCCTTAAGAGAATGGCCATCCACTTCAGAATCCTGTGAATAAATCAAAGAAGGCGTCTCATAGCATAATAGTTTGTTTTCATCATAGGTACAATCAGAAACAAAGTACACTCACATTTGGCGAAGCACCAAAAAGTGCTTTAAAAGCAGGCCAGATCTTTAAGAGTGACCCGGCTAACTCGCCTCCCACAGGGATGATAATCAGGTTTCCAGCTTCAAACGGTGGATCCAAAATGGGGCGTTATATCAATAATACCAACTGTTTATCATAAACGTCCCAATAAGTGTGCTTTAAAGCAATGGAATAATAAATTATGTTTTATTGTTACACAATCGTACAGTAACACGTTTCTCAGTTAAGAACAGTTTCCTCAGGCTGATGATTTTACACTGAGTATTCCAGCCTTTTAAATACACATGGATCCAATCACCCATACACAGTTGCGTAGAGTGGGTTGTCAGCGCCCAGGGCAAGATAAGAATTTGCGCCCCCCTAACCCATTAGCACGGAGTCTCTTCCACCAGTACAGTAGGTATTGGCAAATTTACTTTGAATCTAGGAGCCAGCTCAACAATGTAGGAGACAGGTTTTTGTTTTAAAACAAACAAAGCTTTATTTTTAACAGCAATAATAACAGATCTTCAAATTCAACGGTCTGACAAACACCCAGACGCCAAAGCAAAATTCCTTATAGAAGTAATTAAAGTAAAATGCATTTAATGCTAGTATACACAGATTTTTTTTTTTTAATCGCCTGATTTTAATTTTTGCAATTTTTTTTTAACAGAATTGAAATCTATATTGAAATCTCTCTCAATAGACAGTATTGCTAGGTTACTCAGTCTTTCTTGGCTTATTGTAGATCTCTGATACGATTTGATTAATTTAAGTTTTGAGAAACTTCTTTCACAACTAGCAGTTGAAACAGTGATAGTTAGAAAGATTCTTAATATCACATCAAAGTTAGTCAAACTCTCTTGCAGCTTCCACTTGTACACCCACCGAAGCAAATCTAAAGCTGACCAGTTAGCAATATGCTCATTGGGATTTACTTCCTTATACAAGGCAAGGTGGTGCCGAAGCCGATTTATCTAGTTTATCTAGTTTATCATAGCTGCAGCATTCAACTCTGTGTACTTGGCACATGTGTGCATTTGTTCATTGATAAAATCATCTTTTTCAGTATCCAACAATGTCTGGATTAGCAGGAAAGCAAATAGCTGGTCAAGCATATTAATCTGAATTGTACGTTTTCTAATTTTTGTCATAAGCTTATCAATTGCTTCCAGTTGTTCTCTGTGTGTTTCTTGTACTAAGGTCAAGCCAGCATCACAACTCTGCTCACCAGGCATCTTCTTATGTTTTCCAACTCTTCTCTCTGTCGAAATGTTGAATGTTTCGCACACCTGCAGAGCTTTCTCAGTTGCCTTTGACACTACAAAGTCTAATTTTTCCTGGCAAAATAAAGCTAATGCTTTCAACTTTTGTACACATTGATCAAGCGCAAGTCCTCCTTGCTGCATGTAGATCTGAGCATCATTCACTTCGGTCAGTACTGGGCTCCAAAAATACAGGAATGAGAAAAAAGGATAGGTCATGATGCAAGCTAAAAGACTTCCTGCATCACCTTTTGGTTTCAGCGGTTTCTGGCCCATCTCAACACTTCCAAAGCGTCTATTTCCTCTGTGTGCTCAGCAAGTACACGTACAGCTTCATGCTTTGAACTCCATCTTGTGTTACAAGATCGCTTTACGCGAATTGGTACATGTTCCTTAAAAACATCCCACCTTTGGGTAGAGCTTGAGAAGAATGTGTACACCTTTTCCAGAGTGTCAGTCACAGACTGTGTCCCAACTGCATGCACACCAGCAAGATCTAGCGAATGATTGTTACATGGCACAAAAACACTGCTTTGGGATTTATATCCAAAATACATTTTTGTACACCACTAATGTGTCCAGCCATAGTTGCAGCATTGTCGTATCCTTGGCCGTAGCAGTGCTCCAGTTTAAGGCCATCTGCTTGCAACTTGTCACAAATCTGTTTTGTAATGACATCAGCTGATTTCCCATGTAACTGAATAAAGTCAATGAAAGACTCTACCATGTTAACTTTGGTATTTTCAATGTGCACGTATCGAACCACTTGGGACATTTGGTCAGTGTTAGAAATATCCATAGTGTGATCAAACATGATAGCAAAATACTTTGCCTTGGTGATGTTTTGAAAAATGGCTGATGAACTCATTCTGGCTCTGTGGAGAGAGATAGGAAACAACATAGCCATCTGTGTTTTGAACTTTGTCAAGGTGCTATTTCGCAACTGGGTCATATTTGGCAAGTAACTTGAAAGTTTCAAGGAAATTTCCACAGTTAGAATTCGTGTTTAGATCTTCTACGTGGCCACGTAAGGGTAAGGTTTGTTTGGCTAGATACAGCACACAATCGAGTACTCTGCCTAAGATTGCCTTCCATTTCTCAAATGACCTCTGTTGTGCAAGCTGGGCAGCAACATCAATAATCTCTTGTTTCTGTAGCCGCATTTCAAATGATTTCCACATTGTAAATGCACTTAGGTGATATGAACTGCGCTCATGCTCTAGTAATCTGGGGTTTAGCTTTCTCCATGCTTTAAATCCACTTGACTTTCCAAAATAACTTTTCCCTTTGGCCTTCTGAAAAAGCAAACAAGGAAAGCAATATGCAGCACTATTTACAGGAGAAAACATCAACCAGGTCCTTAACATAGTCTCGCCATTGTCCAAATTCATGTAGAACCAGTCCTTGGAAAATGACCTGCCATCACTATCTTTTGAAAACAATGCATCCTTATTCTGCAGTTCCACTGTCCCTCTCTTGACAAGTTCAGATTTTAAAGTTTCATCCACAGTAGTAGTAAGAGTATGGAGGTTATGTCAAACTCATTTTGACAGGTGGATACGCCCCTAACCCCGCCCCCTTTCTACTCCCACTTTCACGCCCCTTTTTAATATCAATTTGATGATTTTGATATAAATTTGATATTAAATTGATATTAAAAAAGTGTTTTAATATGAATTCGATATTAAATTGATATAAAATTGATGTCAAAATCCAGGATTTGGATTAAAAGGTTTTAAGAGATGTATTAAGCTTATTTTGATATTGTTGATTTCTCTTGTTAAGTGTATCCAGTCCACGGATCATCCATTACTTATGGGATATTAACTCCTCCCCAACAGGAAGTGCAAGAGGATTCACCCAGCAGAGCTGCTATATAGCTCCTCCCCTAACTGCCATTACCAGTCATTCTCTTGCACCCAACGACTAGATAGGATGTGTGAGAGGACTATGGTGATTATATTTAGTTTTATACCTTCAATCAAAAGTTTGTTATTTTATAATAGCACCGGAGTGTGTTATTCCTTCTCTGGTAGAATTTGAAGAAGAATCTACCTGAGTTTTTACTATGATTTTAGCCGGCGTAGTTAAGATCATATTGCTGTTTCTCGGCCATCTGAGGAGAGGTAAACTTCAGATCAGGGGACAGCGGGCAGATTAATCTGCAAAGAGGTATGTAGCAGCTTATTATTTTCTGACAATGGAATTGATGAGAAAATTCTGCCATACCGATATAATGTAAACTCAGCCTTTAATGCAGTAGCAGCAACTGGTATCAGGCTGTCATGTATGTATATTTTACACTTCAGTATTCTGGGGAATGGCACTTCACTGGAATTATACTGTGTGCATAAGACTTTAGCCTAATTTGCAGGGACTGGCAACAGGCTCTTTAATAACACTTAATTTATGTTAAACGTTTTTTGCTGGCATGTAAAATCGTTTCATTTTCTGAGGTACTCGGTGAATAAAATGTTTTGGGCATTATTTTTTCCACTTGGCAGTTGTTTTATTTAATTTATGACAGTTTACTGATCTCTCTCACTGTTGTGTGTGAGGGGGAGGTCAAAAAATTCAGTCAGAAGCTCATTGTATTTCCTGCATGATCCGGTTCATCTCTACAGAACTCAGGGGTCTTCAAAACTTGTTTTGAGGGAGGTAATCATTCACAGCAGAGCTTTGAGATTGTAGTTGACTGTGATAAAAAACGTTTATTTCTGTAACTTTTTTTTCTGCTATCAGGGTTAGTTATCCTTCGCTAATGGGAACAAGCCTTTGCTAAAATTGTGTTTTTTACAAAGATTTGATGCTATAACCTTTCAGTTTATTAACTTTCAACTGTCATAACTCTTTCTGTGCTTCTTATAGGCACAGTACGTTTTCATATTATAGTAAATTACTTGAAAAGTATTTCCAAGTTGCTAGTTTATTTGCTAGTGTGTTAAACATGTCTGATACAGAGGAAGACATCTGTGCTATATGTGCTAATGCCAAAGTGGAGCCCAATAGAAATTTATGTACTAACTGTATTGATGCTACTTTAAATAAAAGTCAATCTGTACAAATTGAACACATTTCACCAAACAACGAGGGGAGAGTTATGCCGACTAACTCGCCTCACGTGTCAGTACCTGCATCTCCCGCTCGGGGGGTGCGTGATATTGTGGCGCCGAGTACATCTGGGCGGCCATTACAAATCACATTACAGGATATGGCTACTGTTATGACTGAAGTTTTGGCTAAATTACCAGAACTAAGAGGTAAGCGTGATCACTCTGGGGTGAGAACAGAGTGCGCTGATAATGTTAGGGCCATGTCAGATACTGCGTCACAACTTGCAGAACATGAGGACGGAGAGCTTCATTCTGCAGCTGACGGTTCTGATCCAAACAGATTGGATTCAGATATTTCAAATTTTAAATTTAAGCTGGAAAACCTCCGTGTATTACTAGGGGAGGTGTTAGCGGCTCTGAATGATTGTAACACAGTTGCAATACCAGAAAAAATGTGTAGGTTGGATAAATATTTTGCGGTACCGTCGAGTACTGACATTTTTCCTATACCTAAGAGACTTACTGAAATTGTTACTAAGGAGTGGGATAGACCCGGTGTGCCGTTCTCACCCCCTCCGATATTTAGAAAGATGTTTCCAATAGACACCACCACACGGGACTTATGGCAAACGATCCCTAAGGTGGAGGGAGCAGTTTCTACTTTAGCTAAGCGTACCACTATCCCGGTGGAGGATAGCTGTGCCTTTTCAGATCCAATGGATAAAAAGTTAGAGGGTTACCTTAAGAAAATGTTTGTTCAACAAGGTTTTATATTGCAACCCCTTGCATGCATTGCGCCTGTCACGGCTGCAGCAGCATTTTGGTTTGAGTCTCTGGAAGGGACACTTGAATCAGCTCCATTAGATGAGATTACACACAGGCTTAAAGCTCTTAAGTTAGCTAACTCATTTATTTCAGATGCCGTAGTACATTTAACTAAGCTTACGGCTAAGAATTCCGGATTCGCCATTCAGGCGCGCAGAGCACTGTGGCTAAAATCCTGGTCAGCTGACGTTACTTCTAAGTCTAAATTACTTAATATACCTTTCAAAGGGCAGACCTTATTCGGGCCCGGATTGAAAGAAATTATCGCTGACATTACAGGAGGTAAAGGCCATGCCCTGCCTCAAGACAGAGCCAAACCTAAGGCTAGACAATCTAATTTTCGTTCCTTTCGGAATTTCAAAGCAGGAGCAGCATCAACTTCCTCTGCTCCAAAACAAGAAGGATCTGTTGCTCGCTACAGACAAGGCTGGAGACCTAACCAGTCCTGGAACAAGGGCAAGCAGGCCAGGAAACCTGCTGGTGCCCCTAAAACAGCATGAATTGAGGGCCCCCGATCCGGGAACGGATCTAGTGGGGGGCAGACTTTCTCTCTTCGCCCAGGCTTGGGCAAGAGATGTCCAGGATCCCTGGGCGCTAGAGATAATATCTCAGGGATACCTTCTGGACTTCAAATACTCTCCGCCAAGAGAGAGATTTCATCTGTCAAGGTTGTCAACAAACCAAATAAAGAAAGAGGCGTTTCTACGCTGCGTACAAGAGCTTTTATTAATGGGAGTAATCCATCCAGTTCCACGGTCGGAACAGGGACAAGGGTTTTACTCAAATCTGTTTGTGGTTCCCAAAAAAAGAGGGAACTTTCAGGCCAATCCTGGATTTAAAGATCCTAAACAAATTCCTAAGAGTTCCATCGTTCAAAATGGAGACTATTCGGACAATTTTACCCATGATCCAAAAGGGTCAGTACATGACCACAGTGGATTTAAAGGATGCTTACCTTCGCATACCGATTCACAAAGATCATTACCGGTATCTAAGGTTTGCCTTTCTAGACAGGCATTACCAGTTTGTAGCTCTTCCATTCGGATTGGCTACGGCTCCGAGAATCTTCACAAAGGTTCTGGGTGCTCTTCTGGCGGTACTAAGACCGCAAGGAATTGCGGTAGCTCCGTACCTAGACGACATTCTGATACAAGCTTCAAGCTTTCAAACTGCCAAGTCTCATACAGAGTTAGTACTGGAATTTCTAAGGTCGCATGGATGGAAGGTTAACGAAAAGAAGAGTTCTCTCTTTCCACTCACAAGAGTTCCCTTCTTGGGGACTCTTATAGATTCTGTAGAAATGAAGATTTACCTGACAGAAGACAGGTTAACAAAGCTTCAAAATGCATGCCGTGTCCTTCATTCCATTCAACACCCGTCAGTAGCTCAATGCATGGAGGTGATCGGCTTAATGGTAGCAGCAATGGACATAGTACCCTTTGCACGCCTACATCTCAGACCGCTGCAATTGTGCATGCTAAGTCAGTGGAATGGGGATTACTCAGACTTGTCCCCTACTCTGAATCTGGATCAAGAGACCAGAAATTCTCTTCTATGGTGGCTTTCTCGGCCACATCTGTCCAGGGGGATGCCATTCAGCAGGCCGGACTGGACAATTGTAACAACAGACGCCAGCCTACTAGGTTGGGGCGCTGTCTGGTATTCTCTGAAGGCTCAGGGACAATGGAATCAGGAGGAGAGTCTCCTACCAATAAACATTCTGGAATTGAGAGCAGTTCTCAATGCCCTTCTGGCTTGGCCCCAGTTAACAACTCGGGGGTTCATCAGGTTTCAGTCGGACAACATCACGACTGTAGCTTACATCAACCATCAGGGAGGGACAAGAAGCTCCCTAGCAATGATGGAAGTATCAAAGATAATTCGCTGGGCAGAGTCTCACTCTTGCCACCTGTCAGCAATCCACATCCCGGGAGTGGAGAACTGGGAGGCGGATTTCTTAAGTCGTCAGACTTTTCATCCGGGGGAGTGGGAACTTCATCCGGAGGTCTTTGCCCAAATACTTTGACGTTGGGGCAAACCAGAGATAGATCTCATGGCGTCTCGACAGAACGCCAAGCTTCCTCGTTACGGGTCCAGATCCAGGGATCCGGGAGCGGTTCTGATAGATGCTTTGACAGCACCTTGGACCTTCGGGATGGCTCATGTGTTTCCACCCTTCCCGATGCTTCCTCGATTGATTGCCAGAATCAAACAGGAGAGAGCATCAGTGATTCTAATAGCGCCTACATGGCCACGCAGGACTTGGTATGCAGATCTAGTGGACATGTCATCCTGTCCACCTTGGTCGCTACCTCTGAAACAGGACCTTCTGATCCAGGGTCCCTTCAAACATCAAAATCTAATTTCTCTGAAGCTGACTGCTTGGAAATTGAACGCTTGATTTTATCAAAACGTGGTTTTTCTGAGTCAGTTATTGATACCTTAATACAGGCTAGGAAGCCTGTTACCAGAAAGATTTACCATAAGATATGGCGCAAATACTTATATTGGTGCGAATCCAAGAGTTACCCATGGAGTAAGGTTAGGATTCCGAGGATATTGTCTTTTCTACAAGAAGGTTTAGAAAAGGGTTTATCCGCTAGTTCCTTAAAGGGACAGATTTCAGCTCTGTCCATTCTTTTACACAAACGTCTGTCAGAAGTTCCGGACGTTCAAGCTTTATGTCAGGCTTTAGCTAGGATCAAGCCTGTGTTTAAAACTGTTGCTCCACCATGGAGTTTGAACTTAGTTCTTAATGTTTTACTGGGGGTTCCGTTTGAACCCCTTCATTCCATTGATATCAAGTTGTTATCTTGGAAAGTTCTGTTTTTAATGGCGATTTCCTCGGCTCGAAGAGTCTCTGAGTTATCTGCCTTACATTGTGATTCTCCTTATCTGATTTTTCATTCAGACAAGGTAGTTCTGCGTACTAAACCTGGGTTCCTACCTAAGGTGGTCACTAACAGGAATATCAATCAAGAGATTGTGGTTCCATCTTTGTGTCCTAATCCTTCTTCGAAAAAGGAACGTCTGCTACACAATCTAGATGTAGTCCGTGCCCTGAAATTTTATCTACAGGCAACTAAGGATTTTCGACAAACGTCTTCCCTGTTTGTCGTTTATTCTGGTCAGAGGAGAGGTCAAAAAGCTTCGGCTACCTCTCTCTCCTTTTGGCTTCGTAGCATAATACGGTTAGCCTATGAGACTGCTGGACAGCAGCCTCCTGAAAGAATTACAGCACATTCTACTAGAGCTGTGGCTTCCACTTGGGCCTTTAAGAATGAGGCTTCTGTTGAACAGATTTGCAAGGCTGCAACTTGGTCTTCTCTTTATACTTTTTCCAAATTTTACAAATTTGACACTTTTGCTTCTTCGGAGGCTGTTTTTGGGAGAAAGGTTCTTCAGGCAGTGGTTCCTTCCGTATAAAGAGCCTGCCTGTCCCTCCCGTCATCCGTGTACTTTAGCTTTGGTATTGGTATCCCATAAGTAATGGATGATCCGTGGACTGGATACACTTAACAAGAGAAAACATAATTTATGCTTACCTGATAAATTTATTTCTCTTGTAGTGTATCCAGTCCACGGCCCGCCCTGTCACTTTAAGGCAGGTAATTTTTCCATTAAACTACAGTCACCACTGCACCCTATGGTTTTCCTTTCTCTGCATGTTTTCGGTCGAATGACTGGTAATGGCAGTTAGGGGAGGAGCTATATAGCAGCTCTGCTGGGTGAATCCTCTTGCACTTCCTGTTGGGGAGGAGTTAATATCCCATAAGTAATGGATGATCCGTGGACTGGATACACTACAAGAGAAATAAATTTATCAGGTAAGCATAAATTATGTTATTTTGATTTATAAAAATTATAAAAGTTTAATGTTTTATTATAAAAGGTGTAAATTATAATTTGATATAGTATTCTATTAAAAAAGTAGATATAAAAGCTTAATATATATCCTCTATAATGTTCAATAGGTTTAATAAGGCATGTCAGGGACTTGTCTTTTACCAGAAATGCTAACGTTATGTTAGGGCGTCTTTTAACCAAAAACAATGAGGCGTGTCAGGACTTATCTTTTTCTCAGAAAATGTTACGCGGCATGTTAGGACATGTCTTTTACTCAAAACAGACTAATACCTCACACGTATTTATTAAAAAAACAACAACATATAAATCAATGTTTTATGAAAAAAACAATGTATTCTGCCTAAAAAATGGAGTCTAACGGACATCGTGGACTTTTGTATTAAGAAAATTATATCATAATCCTACAAACCCCGGATCATTAGGCGGTGTTGAAAATCTGTAAATCAGCAAGATGTTTATAAGCTACATAAACCGGCCAGGTGTATTTTTGAAAGAAATAAAATATATGCACCTTCTTTAGATATACAATGGCAAGCTGACCTGGTATCCATAATAGATTACCATAAATATGACGGTATAAAGTGTATTCTAACCGTTTGTTTTTCTAAATACGCTTGGGGTATTGGATTACATAATAAAACTGGACCAAGCATCGCAAAGGCTTTGAAACAATATTCAAAGATGGTCGTGTACCTATGAAAATACAGACTGATAAAGGCAAAGAACCATACAGAAGTTATTGAAAAAATTTAAAATTCAACATTTTGTCAAACTGTGTTAAAGCAGCAATCGTAGAATGATTTAACCAGAGGCGGTTTCTAAGCACTCATTCCTAGTAACATTGTTAACAATTCATTTTTAATCGTATTAATTTAAAATAAAGACCTCTAATATCAAACAGTACCTATATTAAACCAAGTCTCATCATCCCCGTTTCCTGGCCGATAACAGCTCCCTCGGCTTCAGGTGACAGGGATAATGGACTGCTAGAGTTTAAAACCAAAGGGTGCACCTAGGTGCACAAACACACAAACTAGTTTCGGCTGCAATGTCAGCCTTTCTCAATGTGAGCCGACAAACCGAGGCCCGGGTGCCACCCCTTTTAAATAGCACATCATTATACCTAAAAGTCAATCCGATACTGTACAATGAAGCCACCCTCATAAGATACCAATCATGACCGTAATCTCTATGACTCAAGGAGGTGTGCAAAAATTAGGTAATCCTATTGGCTGTAATGCGTTGTTAATCCTATTGGCTGCAGAGCGCCATTAGTGTCAGTGACGTAGCCTTTGTTTATAGTAACACGCAAAGATCGTATCTACCTTCATTCACTTAGGCATATAGTTGTATGGTATAAATTGGGGCTAGATCAGAAACAATGCATATATTGAGCCCTACATGTCCTATGTTGTTAAAGCAAAAACATGATTAATCACAATCAATCATAATGGGTAATGAACCTTTCCTTTGTAGAAATACGTGTAAGATGCTGTGTGTGCATCTAGTCTGCATTATATGGAGTTGGTTCTGCTCTTATATAACTTAAAGGAACGTATTAGGCAACATGCATATGCAATGCACCTTACTAGTGTGAACACACATATAAGAGTTGCTTAGCAACAGAATACATATATACCATATATCTAGTCCAATCTTATAAATAAAGATCATAAAAGCAGTATGTAGATTGTGCGCAAGGCAAAATTGTACGTATAGATCCAATTCCAGCAAATAGTGAAATTAAGTAAGGCATGATGTAAGAGATCTAACATAATGGTGGCTATATAGTAATTGAAAGGCATGTATAGGTACAAATAGTGCAATGGGCGGCAGTAGACACCACTACAATATTATCAGTCTGAAACCTTACAAAAGGGATACACCTTTATATACTGACTGAGTTCTGTCAGAGGCCATCATTAAATGTATAATATCAGTTAATTATAATGCATTTATATCCCAATATTCCCAAAGTAAAATTTTATATATTCCATCAGTTAAGGGATAATAAGAGTGAACTCTGATACATTCAGACTGATAAAGATACCTGTAACAAGGTATCAAAATTCATATGAGACAAGTGAGTAGTGTAACCCTGCGCTGGGAAAGGTAATTAGTAAACCAAGGAAAACAGGAGAAACCCTTATCTCCAAATAACTACCAGAAAAAAATAATTTAAACAGCCTCTTCCTCAAAAGAGAGAAAAGGGGCTTTTAAAAACCTTGGCGCTGCAGATTGCGGCTAAAACTAATAATAAAGAAATATGCTCTGTTATAAGTCAAGGTGCACAAAGTAAAAACTTGGCCTCAGATTGGATAACAATATAAAAAAATAATATATTTATTTGATACAATGTTTAAAAGCTGATCAGCGGGGAAATGGATTAAAAAATGTAACAAATCTTTGCAATATATATTTGCACAAGAAATTACAGTACAAATGACTAAAGTCATATGACCCACATCAATATAAATAAAGTGACATAAAGCAGAATTATTTACAATTCAGAAAGAAATAATTCTTAAAGAAATACCCCAAAATTATTGGCCTCATTCATCCCATGTGGTATGACTGTGTTAAGTTTAAAAATCGAGCCAGTTTATTTTTGCAACAGGATTTTCTCACTGTTTCCCCCTCTAATCCTGAGTTTAACCTGTTCCAGGCCCCAGCATTTAAATGAGGTAGTTTTTCCAGAATGGCACTGAAGGAAATGTTTGGCTACACTTGTTAAATGTTTACCTTTTTCTGCGTCTTTAAGTGCATTGCGAATATTGCTTAAATGTTCAGTAATTCTAGTGCTCAGTTTACGTGTTGTCATTCCTGTATAGATTATATTACAAGAACAAGATAAGCAGTAAATTACATTTTCACTTTGGCAATTAATATGGCTTCTGATTTTCCAGTTCTTGGAAAATCTATCAGTGATGGTATCCTTTTTGACCATATACTGGCATATTTTACAGTGCCCACAGGGAGTAGAGCCTTGGTAAATGGGTTTTTTGTTTCTATTCCTGTTAAAGTGACTTGGTTAGACTATCCATCAAATTATTTGCGCGTCTAAAAGTGTATGAGGGTTTATCAGGTAATAGTGTCTTAAGTTTTTCATCACTTGTTAGAATATGCCAATATCTATTGATGATAGTCGTCACTTTGACAATTATATGTGGATATGAATCTGATTGTGTTGGGTCTGAGAAGTTCAGACCTATCTTTGGCTAATGCTTTCTGATAGGCTCTGGCTAACAGTTCTTTTAGTGTAGCCACGTTTCAGTAACCTTTCTTTGAGTTCACAAGCTGATTTTTTAAAAGAATCAATATCTGTGCAATTCCTTCTTATTCATAAATACTCTCCATATGGAAGGCTATGAATAGTGGATGGATGATGACTACTAGCGTGCAATATGTTATTGGTGGCAGTTGGTTTTCTATAGGTTTCTGTCACTAATTTGTCATCATGTTTGACAATAGTCAGATCTAAAAATTCGACTTTATCCTTGCTAGTGTTATAAGTAAAAAATCAAATGGATTAGTGTTCAATAATTTGACAAAATCGTCCAATGTTTCTATTGGACCCTCCCATATGAGTAGAATATTGTCTATGTACCTGGACCAGTGAGAGATGTATTGAGTGTATTGGTTCATTGTTTCATCAAACACTATCATCTCTTCCCACCAGCCCAGGTACATATTCGCATAAGTTGGAGCACACAATGTACCCATAGAGGTACCACATGTTTGTAAATTTTTTTATAATGAAAGACAAAGTAGTTGTATGTAAGGACAAACTTCAATAGTCTAATGATGAAATCTTTAGTAGTTACATCCATATCGGTGTCTTTGTTCAAAAAGTGGGCAACCCCTTTAATCCCCCATTCAGTCTTGATGCTTGTGTAAAGTGATTCAACATCGCATGTTACAAGTATTGAATGTTGTGTGACTTGTATGTTTTGCATTTTGTTTAAAATATGCATGGTGTCCCTAGTGTTAGAGGGCAAAGCATCTACAACACTTCTAAGTCTTGCATCCATTTTTACACATCACAACACACAGGTATATAAACATATTAAACATATTAATTCATAGTTATAATAATACATACCACAGAACCATACATTGTAAACCGGTAGAAGTGACGCAAGAAAATGCACTTGTCTGGAAAAATATTTACGGCTCCTTGCCAAAAACTAAAAAGGTTAAACCTGTTTTGAAAATTGGTGACCACGTCAGGATTTCAAAACATAAGGGCACGTTCACAGAAGGTTATGAGAAAGCAGTATGTTTATGTTAAATGGAGGGGCTATCCGGATACATTTAACAGCTAGATTCCCAAAAGTCAGTTAACCGATATATAGAACAATGGAAACATCACAACATTTTTCCTAAAAATCGGATATCTAGTTTTACAACAAAGTTAGTTAAACCCGTTCTATTAAAAGGAGAATGGGAAGTAGCTCTGACGGAGATACAATATCCCCATACGTGGGACACCCTAGATGCTGCTGATTCTAGAATAATTGTTACGGCACCAAACAAATTCACTACGCCGTTAGCCTTAAAAGCCAGCTATTATAAAGATATAAGCGATTTAATAAAAACTATCAATGAAAAATTTGTATCTCTCCAAGCCATTAACGTAGATGTAAAGCTTAAATGCGATGAAATGGGAAGAGCTGTGCGTATCTTAGGCAACTCTACCATCTCAACCTCAGAAAGGTTGGCGCATATATTGGAAATTAACAATCAAGGTGTAAAGAATGATGGTGGCAAAATACATTGCGATATAAATGACGGCTTCTACACACTCTATCTACACAGACATCATAGAACACCAACGTGTGGGTGACTGATATGTAGCAATAATGAAATCATCACTCAACGGTACACCAAGCCAGACTACATACCTGTAAACAATCATCATTTTGACCGTTTAACAATTGAAATTAAGAATGATCAGAACAAGAACGTGGGATTTAAATACGGAAAGGCAATCATTAAGCTACACTTTAGGCCGCGCAAGAACAACTTGTACTAAAAGAATGGTGGCTGTTAAGATTTATGGTGACCCAACTGTTTACAGTAATTATTATAGGACACAAGCTGGTAATGGTCTACTAGGTTTTCACGGTAGTTCGTACATGTATGGCCGCGGATTAGGTGGTATATTTCGTAATCTTTTTAGGATGGCTATGCCACTTTTTCAACGTGGACTAGATATAGTGAAACCGCATATGAAAACAGCCGCACAAGGTATAGCAAAGGATGTTGTGGGTCGTGTTTCAACAGCTGTTATGAATAAAATGAATAGCGGTCCACAAGAGGGATCTGGTGTTTATATCAGTAACAAGAGAAAACCAAAAAGGAAGCGTCGAGTTACTTTTTCACAATTCATAAGCAAAAAGGTGATACGCAGGCCCAAAAAGAAACAGAAAACATCAAGATGCTCAGTGGATGACATCTTTTAGAAATACTGATCAAAATATGGCTTTCATACACAACGGATCATAAGAATGTACCAAATCAGAACTCGACATATTTCAAATACAGCCGACACAAACGGGTATAGAAAAATCACTGTATGTCGAAATACAGCCACTCACAGCTATAACTGAAAATGCACCCCTGGAATTTTATATAGCAGGAAGTGGCGATCATTATTTTGACCTGAACAACACTATATAACAGTATATGTGTAAAATAGTCAAACAAGACAATACAGCGCTGCCTGCTAGAGCACGCGTTAGCCTCATCAACTATCCACTAGCCATGCTATTTAACCAAGTTGATGTTACATTAGGAGACAGACTCATCTCACAATCAAATAACCTATACGCTTACCGGTAGTACATTGAAACAATTCTCAACTACAGCTCAGATGCTTTATCCACACAGTTTACACCAGGATTGTTTTATAAAGATGTGGAAAAAAACACAGCGCTGAGATCTGATACACAAAACTGCTGTAAAGAAGGTTTCCCCACAAAACCTTAATTGTAGTACAGGAAAAATTACAATATCTGCAAAGCCTGCAAATAGGTAATAGATTACAGCTGTGCTGCTTAAAAGGTAGCTTAATGTGTAAAGAATGGCTTTTTGCAAAGACCCTATATAGGTAAAATATAATATTTTAATTGAACTAGTTGGTTAAAAGAAAATATATATATATATATATATATATATATATCACTATCACTGTGCACAGGGATAATAATAAAAACACAAAATTGCACATCAAAAAAAGCATAAACAGCACAAAGCACATACTCATGCCATATATAACAGTATAACAGTGTAGCATATGTTTGCAAAGCAAGAGTCCGGTTTTTGTTGTAACAGAGAAGCAGTCTTATTATTTAGCAGTCTTATTCAGCTGTTAGGAGTTAGTTGGTTAGTTGTATGTGAATGCCTGGTTAAGCAGTTTCGTCGTTGGCTAATATTAGCTGCAATAGTTTGAAGTCCTAAAGCTGCAGAAGATGGATGAGAGAAAGGAAAGGGGAAATCCTTTAAAGCATATAAAATTCAAAACGGCAAGTTGTACATTTTATATTTACACCGGAAGCCATATGTTATCCTCCTGGGATCGTGTCAGAACCTCGGATCCGCTGTTTTTCCTCTCTTGGTCTCTGTAGTGTTAGCGTTTTGCAAAGTGCCGCTCCTGAAATGAGTTCGGATGAACTCCTGCAGTGTCAATTTCCTGAAAGCTTCAGATGAATTAATGTCTCACGAATAGAGCTACGGATGCCTGGAAGTCTCACAAAGAGAGCAAAGCGTTTCAGCTGTATACAGCCTTTGTCAAGCTTGGTGTTCATTATGCCTAAGGACTGGGGTTTTATACCTTACACTTAAAGCGGTATGCCTTACACACAATAACATTTAAAAGGGACATATCAATTCAAAGTGTTCTCTATTATTTACAATATATAATGTCTTTACAAAAGCCTTCACACGTTCTGATTTCGATTATAAAAGATGATAGATGTATTAATCCAATTAGAAAATCTAAAAAAAATTTCTATAAATGTTTATAAATAGGTAAAAAAATTCATTTGAGCTAAAAATTAAAAATTGATTATAAGGTTTTAAGAGTGAACCAGAATATCATGTATTTGAGCAAAAAACTGCAATGAGTATAGATTTGTCTATAAGGGTCTTTCTGAAATTGAGATTTAAATCCAGATATTGATTTAAATTAGATTCCACAGTTAAATTCCCATAAACTTCATAATAAAATTCATAATAAAAATTCATAATAATAATTAGCAATAAAAATGAGGATATTTGGGTTTAATATTTCTTTTAGAGTCTATTTCTCTTGGAGTCTAGTTTTTATTTTGTATTTTTTACCTAGACCCCCTCTGAGGAAGCGTTCTGTGAAACGCGCATCAGGGGTCCAGCAGGAGTAGCCGTGTCTCTCCTGTTTGTTGTTTTTAAACTGCTTGCCTGAGTTGAAAATAATATATACATGCCTCAATTTTATTTATTAATCTATGGTACCCACTCTAACAATTACTAATACTTAAAAGTAATATCAGCCCTCGGATTGTAAGGGCTTAGTTTACTTTAGGGAACTTCAGTGGGTACTTATATATTACTACTATGAAAACTTGAGCTATTTTGTATTTACCTATTAACCAGGTTTAAGTGTTATTAACTCACTTGCCTATGTCACAGCGTGAATGTTTGTTCCTAGTTGATTTAAATAAAGATTAAAATGTATGAATGCTATGGAACTTTTTAATAACATAACATTATAAGAATTATCTGAATTTCATTTGAAATACTTTTTGATGAGTTAAGACATTTCAATTTTGTGGAGTTCGTTGCTACAAACTTAGTTGTATCCTAATACAATTAGTTTATCTAGTTGTCTCGATCTTCAATGTAATTGATTTACATTTAGATTTAAAGAGATTATAAATTAAAATTTCTCCAAATTCATATATTTTTATTTCAAGTGACAATTTAAATCTAATTCCAGATTCAGACCACGGGGGTTAGAGACCCCAATTGGAAAATCCATTTCCCTTCCCTTTTTAATATTTCATTTGTGTAGGTCTCCTCCCCTCCAATGGTTTGATATCATATCTATTCCTATGAATCTAAAATGTTTCAGATTCACATTGTTGCAAGTTGCAAAATGTTTAGGGACTGGGAGATCTTTATTCCTTTCCTTGTCATAGTGTTCAATGGATAGTATGTGTTCTCTTATCCTGTCTCTCAGGGGTCCCCTACATATTGAGCCCCACAATTACATTCGATAGCATAAACTACATTCTTGTCTATACATTTAATCATTTGGTTGATCTTGAAGGTTTCACCTGTTGAATTTGATTTGATGTCTTTCTTTTTCATTCCATACTTGCAAGACTTGCAATTATGGCATGGAAAGAAACCTTTTAGTTCCTTCCCCCATAGATCCTTTTTCTTTGTATCTATTTTCTTTTTAAGATCTCAAATACAGCTCAGATGCTTTATCCACACAGTTTACAGCAGAATTGTTTTATAAAGATGCAGCAGGGTTACACGATAATTGTGAACTAGATGGTGATAATAGTGGTTTTGTAAAGAGAATGTATTTTAGAGCTTGGTAAAACTATTGAATTGCTAGGTCATCTACAAAGTGATCTATTTTTCCAAGAAAAATTGTTATTGAATGGACTCGATCTGAAAATAAAACTTATAAGGAATAAAGATGCTTTTTCTATTATGAGCGCTGAAGCAGAACAGTATAAAGTTCAAATCTTAAAAGCCTCTTTTTGTCAAGAATACAGATATCCCCGGCTGTACGCATAGGTCATGCGCAAGGACTCTTAACAGGAAATGCAAAATACGCTTTGGACAGTCAGTTTAAAGGTCTATTCCATGGCCGCTGGCTCACATGTCTGCAATCAGGAAAATTTATTTCTTGGACAACTACCAAAAACCGCAGTTATTGGATTTGTTGATAACGACGCTTTCTCTGGCGCTTATGACAGGAATCCCTTATGTTTCAAACATAACTGTGAATTTTGCTGCGTTGTATCTGGATGGTGAACAAATACCAACAAAACCTTTTCAACCAGACTTTGAAAATGGAAACGCTATACGTGAATACATATTAGTCAACATTGCTGGGAAACAAAATTCTGATGCTGGAATACTCATTAATAGAGAAGAGTATGTACGTGGTTACACACTTTTTGCCTTTGATTTGTCACCGGACCAAGAGTGTGGTTCACACTACTCTCTTATACGCAGTGGTAATCTCAGATCTGAAATCCAATTTTCAAGACCACTTGAGAGAACAATTAATATGATTATAGTGTATTTGACAATATTATTGAAATTAATCAAAGAAGAGAAGTATTGTACGACTATCTATAAACAAAGTTGAACACTTTGGAAATAACAAGAATCCTAACCAAAGATCCTTATACACGTTCAGTATTTGACGTTGTATACCCGTGTGATTTATTACCAAAACAAAGACTAAGAAATAGCCCTATAGGTTTTATTATTAACACTGACCCTTCCACACATGCTGGTGAACATTGGGTAGCAATTTATTTTGATCAAAAGGGTGTTGGGTATTTTTTTGATTCGTGTGGAATTTCACCGTACAACAACGTGTTTCCTAAATCATTTTTAAATTTTTTAAAAAGGAATACAACTTGAATAGTATTTCAGAATAAACAGATACAAGATACATTCTCTGTGGTGTCTGGTCAATATTGTATTTTTTTATGCATTGTATGTCTAAGGGTATGAGTTTTGATAAAGTACTCCATTTCTTTTCATCAGACTTAAAAAAGAATGACAAAATAGTCTCCCAATATGTATGACGTTGTAAATTAAATTTGAGAATAAATCCTTTTTGCAATGAATATGTACAAACATGTAGAAGTTGTTATAACAAAACATGTACGGACGTGTAAATTTTGCTATAACAAATTATTATTGCACCTCTTGTAATGAATGTTATAATCCAAGTATGTATTTAATGTGTATTTAAAAATTAACACACTTTATTTTTTTCACAAACAAAATACTTTAAGCTTTATTAACAATTAAGATAAAAACAACTTTATAATGAATATTATATCTCAATGTATAAAATCATGTATTTGCCATGTATTAATACATGTTATGTTATATTTTTTTTTATATAAACATGGATACATTTTAAGCTTTACCCCAAATATATGATTAATGATAAAGCAAGGTATGCAATATTTGCTAGATTTTTCAGAATTTACAAACTCAACCATGTTGAAGGATTAAACAGTGATTTAGGTCTTTTCTTCTGCATCAGGTAACCCTGAGGTGTAAATAGACCCCTGGTGGGTGTTGGAGGTAATGGTAAAATATCATGTTGCGGTAATGTCTCTGGTAAATGGGTAACATCCCTAATCTCCATTTTTAGATGATCAAAGGTATCCCGGTTTCTAACATTACCAACAACTGACTATGGAATATTCAGTTCAGCCATAGCTTTCATAAGTCTCCCAACCTTGCAGTGTTTTGCGCATGGGCACTTTGTGACTTTGTGTAGCGCAGCGTACTAAGTCTATGTTTGAACTGATGATTATTTGGTTTTTGTAAATAAACTCCCCATTATCATTCCAACTAGTTATATCTTTGGCTTGTACCATTTTAGAAAGAAGTAGTTCAGCATTTTTCTTAAACCGGTCATGCACATTGTTAACAACTTCATGAAATATTCTATCACCTTTTTCAAAGGATGCATCAGTTGCATTATGATCGGTGGGGGTAGATTCTCCCGGGGGTATTAATAGTGTTAACACAGAGTTTTCTCTAGCGTCTTGCTTTGCATACAACAAATATTTCTGTAATACGGTGTACTTTTTTATTTTCACATCCTCTGGTAAATCAGAATTATTTAATATTTCAACATCCAAATGGTTTGTCACAGCCCTACAAATGTCTATCTCATTTTGTTGTGGTTGTTGTAAGCGGTCCAACTGTTTTGGGACAAGATATATTTTTTGAGCATTCTCCTTCAGCTCTTAGTAAAGAGTGATGTAAGTATAGGAAGAGCAAATCCTAAAAAAGGCGCTAAAAATCCACCCCTCTGTGTCACCAAAATCTTCTTTTTACCCAGAGCAACTGCTTTATAAGAGTTTTTATAATTTTCCGCCACTTTTCAAGGTGTTCTTTCTGTTGCT
The DNA here is from genome assembly GCF_027579735.1 of Bombina bombina. NCBI lineage: Eukaryota > Metazoa > Chordata > Amphibia > Anura > Bombinatoridae > Bombina > Bombina bombina. Next base: position 876,738,159 of record NC_069500.1, read on the forward strand.
GTGTCAAAGGCAATCTACCTTTAAGAATGTTCAGGGCTATTTCACATATAGAGGTGATTAAATCATTAGCGGCACCGTGTAAAATAGTCTTTCTTTGTTGAGGTGTTGCACGTCTTAAGGTTTTTAAAACCTTGCAATTGCAGATTAGTCTGCTAGACATGTTTACACACGCTAATGGTTGACAATGTATGACTAATAGATTAAAATGTACCCTTTTTTAAATCAGACTGCATACAGTTTTTAAATGTATGCAGCGGGTATATCAGGTGGAAAGAGAGCGGTTCTTAACCTGTACTCATCGGGTGTAGCGGTTCTTAAGTGTACTAATAAATAACCAAATGGTAATCGAGTGGCATCTTCAAAAGCTTCTAGAAGAAATGTGACTTTCCCGGGTACATTTGTTTTGCCAAAGTGTTGATTTGTAACTTATCCCATGGGTTTTTAAAGAGAACCATATAGTTTGTGTTTAGTGTGATAGTTGTGTGTTTTTTTTCTACCCTGGCAAAATACATTTTGTACAAGATACAGAATACCCAGATTTCTGTGATGTACGTATTTTGTAAAAGCTTTTTCAATTTCACAACTATCACTGGCAACCTCCATCAGAACATCAACAATTGTTAAATTAATTTTACTAGGTGGAAATAAATCCTCATCGACAAATGTATTTGGTAGACCCTTTATAAATTTTATATATGGAAAAGACTTTAACAGTTCATCATACAATCTCTGCCAACAGGAAACAAACCAAACAATATTATCAGGTCTGTGGGACAGAAGCATGTCAGAGTGATGTAACAGTTGTCTAACAAAATAACTTTTTCCAGAATTTGAAGGACCTGCTAAAATACAGGAAAAGGGATGTTGCAAACGTGTGTCCATGATTCTCAATTAGTAACCAAATGGTAGCGTTGTAAAGTCCTCTGATAAGTCTTTGTGTAAACACACTTTTGTGTTTTCCTCAGTGGGCGTGTCTCAACTTGCCAGTATTGTTTGTTTCTGACAATATACTTCTGCTCGGTGAAAAGTTTCTTTTGTGTGTCTACTCGAGAATTTGAAGGGTAATCCAACACTAGATCTTTTAAACCCTCAAAATTGATTATGTTGGTGTTAGCAGAGTTCAGAGTTATACCCTTTACTTTTAAATTAGTTCTTCCATTATTCAGTTTGTACCCGTAAGTTTTGGGACTTGCAGATACAAACTCTGTGTGTACCTGGTGGTAGTTCGCTAGTTAATTCACCTAGATAGTCACCTAAAGTTGGATTCCTTGCTAACAAAAATTACAGTCTGTGTCGTGGTAGAGACACCTCTCCTGCAGTCCGTCCAAAACTCTGTACAATTCAAGTCTGGCATAAGCTGTAGTAAAACAAGCGATAAAGATGTTAGTATTGTTGTTAACTGTATAACGTTCTTTAGAGTACTTCCAGCTAAGCATAGCTGTTTCATCATCTAGGAAATGTAAAGCAGAGACTTCATAATAAGGCTGAAAAACATACTTTAATAACTCTTCAGGGTCTGTCACTATTCTGGTGTTGGGTAAATTACTCCTTTGACCAAATTTGCCCCACAAAGAATTAAACAATTTAGAGATCTGTCTTTTTGCAGGATTTACCGCTATCTGATCGGATCGCAATTCTACATGCTCTTTTTCTTTTGTAATTTCTAATGTATTGGCTTTTTTTTTATCATCATCTGTACACCAACCCGGATACCCAGAGGCTTCCTGTTTATCTCTCAGATGTACCTTAATGTAATCTTCAAACAGCCAAATTTCATAGATTTTTGAAATTTTGTACCCCTTTTCTACAGCTACCTGAATTTCATTCGTACACCATGTACCCGTCAGCACATGCTGTTCATCACCATGTTCGCACTGTGCCGTGTTATCGGTGGCGCAGGTCAGACATAGCGGGAACATGAGTTTACTGTTTCATTTCAAAGGTAGAACAGGAAAAACAAACCTCTGGGTGGAATCATTTGTACTTTAGCAATACCAAAGTAAAAATTAATGTTCCTGAAATTCTCATAAATGATTCGTGGATGACCCACGGGGTAAGCTTTTGTCTTTTTTACACATGGGTATAAACTGGTAAAATCATAGTAGTGCATGCTTTCACCCGGCTCTGTTTTGTGGTACAGTTTAATGGCATTTGTGCGCCCACCGTAAAGAGCGTCTCTGGGGTCCAGGGGCTGTGGGAACTGCTTTTCAATAAGAAAAGCATGCAGTTCAGTGTCTGAGGATAACATATCTTTCCACTAGTGTTCACAAAGCTCGCAGACCTCAAAGCCGCATGACAGTAAGAAGTGTTTTTTAATGAGATGTTTGTAATATAATTGTCCGTAGGTGGTACCTGTGGCATCGTTTACATCATTTTCATAGTAACAAACAGGACAACCATGGTAAAAACATCCCTGAAATTCAAATGCCGTAGGGATGTTGTTTATCACGCCGTAACCGTTCAAATAGTATTTACCCACTTTTTGTTCACCCTTATGTAAAGCGTGTTGTATGTTAATATTTTCCTTATGTGAGATGTACATAAGCCACTGTATGGAAGATGTAGAGTACCGTTTTTGTGTCTTGTGATAATTATCACAAGGGACTATGGCGATGGTGTTTTCAGGTAAAAAGTTGAACCTGTACATAATCATGCATACAGATACTAGTGTAGTCAGTTGGAAAGGGTCAATACAGTACACAACAAAATCCTGCTCACCATTTTCTTTGTAAATAACATCTTCTTTGAGTGTCCATGACGCTGTTTCTAAAACATACACAAGCCAATCTTAAAACCTCTACATCCTGCTTACAATATGTTTTAAGTTCATTCTGAAAATCAAATGTTTTATGTTTGTTCTCATCGTACCATTTCAAAAAATCTGATTTCTCTTCAGGCATCATGTATTCAACACCGTACTGATCTACATCGGGCATAGGGCCTGTATAGTTCTGATTCTCAACTGTGTTAAAAAAATGAGGAAAATAGCCTTTAGATTCTTTAAAACATAAGGCTTTTGGTAGTTTGCTCATTGGCAAAAAATTTAGAGAATCTATAAAACGTATGTGTAAGTCAAACACCGTGACACACAACAGTTTACAACCTTGAGCCAACAACTTGACATCTACTTTCTCTCTTACCACAACTGTTGCACCACAAAATAAGAATCATACCTATCACCGTTATGCGCTATAAACGTGTGTTTAGAAAATTTGCTTCTAATGAAATGTCTGACAAAATCTTGCACACAATCAGCACCTTGAAACTCCCACGCTAATGCACCATCTATAGCATAAACATAATTTGGTTTGTGTACACCTGTTTCTTACGTACATTCAAAATCATAAACTATGTAAGTAGTGTTTGGTGTTGGGGGGTTGTAAGGCCTCATGTAACACCTCATGTAACACAGGTGGGTGTCAAGCTCATCAATCTTACAACAGCAAACCTTACAGGCTGGCGGGGCACATTTATGACCATCTTTCCTAACATAACCACAACATTTCTCACAATATTCTTTGGCAACACAATCAACCTTACCCCCTCTTGCTAATTCAACGTGCAAAGTCAAACACATCTGGGAGCGAACAAAAACAAGACAACTGGCACAGCGATCTATTTCAGATGTAATGTCAACACTATTCTTTCTGTGACAAGCCCTACAAAAGTATCTACATGTTTGTTTGTTCTTATGATGAAAAACAGTGTGACAATATGGACAGAAGAAATCTTAAAATGTTTTTAATACCGTAGTAATGTTTATCATGGTACAAAAATAATGCCAGGAACCCTGATTATGAAAGTATTTTTATTGTAACATTCAAATGCTTTTCAAAAGTGTGAATATCACTAAGGGCTCCATGTACTAAGCAGTCAGCGAGCTACCCGCAACAAATCTCACGTCAAAACTCGCAAACTGATATGTACAAAGCCGTCAATTATGTTAAAACTCGCATCTTTAAAATTGCGAGCGTACTTATCCGCCAAACCTCGCTACCTCTCCATTTTTTACTGTAATTAGACACATTTGACCACCAACTCGCCAAAAACGAATGTACTAAAAAATCTATTTGTACGCTCGCGTCAATCTCCGCCCCCACCTCGTTATTTTTGCCTTGCCACCTTTTAGGTGGCGGGCAAGGTACAAAACAATAGGAAAGCCACTCTAGACGCCAGTCTATACATATATAAAAGGCAGTAATATCAGCATTGTACTTACATTGTTCATTTCAGCAGCTATGGAGAGAATTCTGTTTTTGTTTATTCTCCGTTTGATGCAAATCCGGGCTAGAAGACAGAATACTGGAAATGTAGCTAATCCTATCGTTAGGAGAGTTCGTGTCCCCCGTGTATTCCTTCCACGGGTTGGTTTGCACGGCCTTTCTGACCGAGAGATCATACAAAGATTCCGGCTTGATCGTGAATCGATATTACACCTGTATCGAGAGATTGAAGATCATTTGGAGCCGATGACTGCTCATTCACAAGCTATTCCGGGACTTCTGAAACTATTAGCTGCATTGCATTTTTTTGCAACAGGCTCCTTTCAGGCAGTTTCTAGCGTCATTATTGGAATGAGTCAATCTGCTTTTTCACGCCACTTATCCAAAGTAATAGGGGCTATGATGGTTATTTTTCATCGATATGTTTGTTTGCCATCTACCCCTGAAGAATGGCAATCTATCAAGTCAAATTTCTATAGGATGGCTGGGATGCCCAATGTCCTAGGTGCCATAGACTGTACCCATGTTGCTGTAAGACCACTTCAAGCTCGTGAGGAGATCTATAGGAATAGAAAGCATTTCCATTCCTTGAATGTCCAGATGGTCTGTGACCCCCAACATGAGGATTATCAGTGTCCGTTCTAACTTTCCTGGCTCCTGTCATGATTCTTACATCTTAAGGCAGACTGGGTTATACCGGAAGTTTGAGGACGGAAATATGCCTGACGGATGGCTTCTAGGTAAGCATAACTGGCGTCTAATTTGTCTCTCATTTCAATGTACAAAAATTGCGCCCAATTTGTCGACTGTAATCTGTATAGTTTAAATTTGTATTGTATAGTTCTGAATCTTTATAATTATTCTTATATTAATATTTATATTTATTATATCTTCTATTAGGAGATGGAGGGTACTCATGTACAGAATGGCTGTTGACTCCCTATAACAACCCACAGACCAGAAGTCAAGTACGTTTCAATGAAGCTCACCGATCTACCAGGGGGATTATTGAGAGGACTTTCGGTATTTTGAAAATGCGGTTTCGATGTCTTTATCGTTCTGGTGGTGCTATGCAGTATGCACCAGAGAAAGTTGCAAAAATTATATTGGTTTGCTGCATACTGCCCAATATTGCAATTAAAAGAGGCTGTCCATTAGAAGATGAAGATCCAATAGATGCTGATGATTTACCAGAAGAAATATGTGTAGAACAAGCTAATAGGCGTGGAAATGCAACAAGGGACATGGTTTCAGAACAATAATTTGAAGATTAAAGTTTCAGTTGATCAATAAAAAACTTTCTTTATTAACTTGTCTCCATTTTTTTTTTAAGAATTAAGGTTATTAAAAATCACTCATGATAAACAGTTAAATACATAACAGTTGTTGCTCTTCAATTATCAAAGGTTTCAAATAAATAAAGTTTATGATCAAAGTTATTACAGACAATATATTATAGGTAATACATTGTCTTTGTGACATCACACTAGTGTCTACAGCTGCTCTCACTCTTTTACATAATGTGATTAGTGTAATGTAATCCCTCCATAGCTGATGCTAATTCATTTTATTGTGTCATTGAATTGTAGCTGTAACAAGCGACAGTATATTCAACAGTGCTTTATGTTATCAGATAGGATTTTTGAGTTAAAAAAGACTTGCTAATTTGATTTGTTTTATTCTAACCTGAATTTTTAACAGCTACTAGGTTTTCCCATATTCAAATAAATACCTTAAGTGCTTACTCTTAACACTTATTTTCTTAACCTTTATAATATATTTTTCCATTCAAGATTTGTTAAAAGAATAGTGGCATATAGAAAATAATGGCAAATAAATTATTTTATTACAAAATTACAATCTTTAAACATTATATATTAACAATTGTAAACCAAAGTAACTTCTAATACATATAAACACATCTGAAAAAAAAGAAATTGTTTAGAAACAAAATAACAATTGTAAACCAAAATAAATTTTAATACATATAAACACATATGAAACAAAGAAAATGTTTATAAAAAAATAACAATTGTAAACCAAAGTACATTTTAATACATATAAACACATCTTAAAAAATTAAATGTTTAGAAACAAATTAAAAATTGTAAACCAAAATAAATTTTAATACATATAAACACATCTGAAACAAATCAAATGTTTAGAAACAAAATAACTATTGTAAACCAAAGTAAATTTTAATACATATCAACACATATGAAACAAAGAAAATGTATAGAAAACAAATATCATTAGTAATAACTATAAACATCGATATTTACAAACCTTCATAAAATACATTAATCTACATATACATTATATTTTTTTCTATTTTTCGGGGATACATATCTATATCAATGCGCTAATGATTGACATAACGATTAATCACGTCATCGTCAAACATGTCGCGTCCTGAACCTTTTGGTGCTGGAGAATTGGTGATATTAGTTTATGCCATGGATAAATATTTCCCTAAATGGATTGGTGGTGTGAGGGGAGTGAGACAGGAATGCAGAGACAAAATTATATACGAGATGCTGAGAAGAATGCATCGTATTTCAAAAATTAAAAGAACAAGACGACAGTGTCTTAGAAAATATAGTGATTTGAAGAGAAGAGAACCGAAGTACTATAAATCGATTCGAAGATTGATAAGGACATGTAAGTTTCAAAATTATATATGAAATAATTTTTTATAATATAAAAAAAGGGTTTATTTTTGAACTGCGTCATCATTGACGAATCCAGGACAATATTATTTTCTGAGTGTTACTTTGACTATATTAGTATATACAATTGCAAAAAGTTACAAAAGTAAGCATGCAGAACTGAGTTAGTAGATTAAAATTTAACTACTTAAAAGGTTAGAAAACTTAGCATACAAAAAGTTAGTAGAGTAAAATATAACTATTAGTATATACCATTGAAACATGCAGAACTGAGTTAGTAGGATAAAATATAAATATATTACTATATACCATTGAAACATGTTAGAAAAGTAAGCATGCAGAACTGAATGTTTTGAAAACAAAAAATTACTTGGAATAATTAAAAAAAAAAATTATTCCCAATTTTTTTTATATATATGTTTATAGATATGAGAAGTAGGAGAATGAAGTGTGCACACCCACCACGCTACCTAAGGTCAATGTTGGTGCAAACACCCAGAAGTGAAGCTCTTTCTCCACCTTTGCCAATAACACTATTGGATATTGAATTATCTCCAAATCCATATGAAATTTTTCATAAAAAGACACAGACAGGTAATGACTTATTATTTAAATTTTAAATCATATAGTTTAGGTTTTGGCTTAAAAAGTTTTAGCATGCAATATTAATCAAGTTGCTAATTTACTTTTTATTATCATTTTTTTCCTCATTATCTTTCTATCTTTATTTGAAAAAGAAGGCATCTAAGCTAAGGAGCCAGCCAATTTTTGGTTGAGCACCATGGACAGCACTTTTTGATTGGTTCTGTCCAATTAGCAAGTACAACACAGTTGGTTCACCAAAAATGGGTTGGCATCTAAACTTACATTCTTGCTTTTCAAATAAAGATACAAAAAGAATGAAGTATAATCGAAAGTTTATTTAAATTGCATGCACTATCTGAATCATGAAACTTGTTGGGTTCTATGTCCCTTTTAATGATTATTATTATTGTTTTAAATAATATATCCTAGGTTTTTGATTTAATAGTTTTCTATCTTTATCTTTGTAATTACGTTCATAGATATTACCATGGAAGACATGGAAAATAGTATGGAAATGGAAGAATTTCAAAATCCTGATAGTGTGCCAATATTTGAATCCTTGACTTCAGATGATACTCAACCAAGGATAGAAGTTTTACCAACAATGATGGTAGATAAAGGTATGTTTCATACTCAGTAATCTTAAATCTAAGAAAATCAAAATTTTAACTAATACATATTGTATATTTCAAATAGGAGTTGGCTCAGATGAAAGCTTTAAAGGAGTGGACATAAGTGTAGAAGCTAATATAGTAGATAACCTAGATAACAGCACATCAGGAGGTAATATTTGTGATGAAAAACCCTATCATACATTGAATATGTATATGAAAATTGAATTAAAATTTGCTTTGCATTTATTTTTCTACAGATTTATCTTCAACATCAACTATTGAAACTGCAGACAAAAGTACTCAGAGTTGTCTTGAAGATCATGTTAAACAAAAAATTTCTAAAATTAGGGCAACTTTGGGAATGTTAATGGAGCAAGTAGATTTTTTATACCGTAAATATGTTATTTGATTTCATTTTATGTTTTGTCATGATGATTGTCAGAAGAATGACAATTAATAACTGAGAAAAACTTTTGTGTTGAAGAATCAAAACTTATTTTGAATTTATGTAAATAAACTTTTTTTTTGGGCTTAAAAAAATTTGTCTTTATTAAATAATAACATTTTAAACTTAAAGAACACAAATAACTTATTAAACAATATCGATGAAAAAAAATGAACAGTGACTAATATAGTGTTATAAATAATAAATTAAATGTTCACTCCAGACGTGGCCTCTTTGGGTCTGTTGTACCCTCCCTTTCACTGACAATAGCCAACAGAGATTGTAATGTCCTTTCACTGATGGTTAAAGCTCTGTTAATTTGCTGTTTTTTCTCTTCATCCATCCGCCTCTGCCACTGGAACATTTCTCTTTGCAGCTGTAATTTCTGCATTTCAATCTCATTCCTTTGCATTTCTATTTCAACATTTTTTTCGGACAGAGCAGCCCAGCGGTCAATATTAGTGTTAATCATATTTTGAAGTTCTCTGTGGTCCTCTCTGTATTGCCTTGCAAGTGTCAACATTTCCCTCAATGCAACATCGGCCAATAGTCCTTCTGCCGGTGTATTGTCAATATTTAGACCACCTGTTTGCAGTGCAATTGGTGGTGCCTGTGTTTCAACAGGTTCCTCAAGGTTTTCCGGTGTGTGAATTTCATCTGGTTGCGCATCTCCAAAATCGTCAAGAATATCTGGAGTCTCACTTCCATCATGCCCTCCTGGTGGTTCATCTTGAATGGGATTTTCCACTATCGGCATGAGATTGATAGTGATCTCCCTTGATGAGTTTTCTTCTTCTAGATCAAGACATAACAAATTGTTAGTAAATAAAAATAAAATGTTCTAAAAACACTAGCAGAAATAGAATAGAAGGAGAGAGCAGATACAACCGTCATACACCAATTTAAGTTATATTATATATATATATATATACATATGTGATACATACCATCAAATAATGGAGATAAATGTCAAGTCAATCGCTGGAAAAGACGTCCCAAATCACCTATAAAAAAATAAATAACATAAAAATAAATAAATAAATAAAATAAAAAGTTTTTTTAGTCAATGTAACCATATATTCAAACGCTATTACATTCAGTGAAATTTCTATTTTGAAAATTATTAATGGAAATGTACTTTGCAATTAACTGGACACTGAAGTAAAACTAATATTTTTGAGAATAAGATATATAGCATGGAATTTCAATCAACTTTCTTATGTAATACTATGATCAATTCTCAAAAAGAAAATAATGCTAAATTTTAAAACCATTAGAAAGTTACTTAAAATTGCATGCATGCTCTACACGAATCCTCATTTAAAAAAAAATTGTACTGTGTCCCTTTCATGAAAATCTATGATCATTGCTATTTGTCCTTCAAATTACATTCCATCTGTAAAAGATCTCGAACTAGAATACGTCAATAATGACATTTGACATTTAAAAAAAAAAATAAAAAAAATAAAAAATTGAGAGATAAAAGAGATAAAACACACAACATTGAAATTATTCATTTGTAAAGTACTTTCCAGTTGCTCTACCAACACCAGTTTCTGGAGTGCTGGTCCTTAGATCAGGAAGTGTGTCCGCCGAGGAAGTTGTGTGTGTAACATTAGATGTGGAGCGTATTAATTGTCCATGTGTAAAACTGGCCGAAGGTCTGGAAACAGCTGAACTGGGTGGTCTGTAAACTGCAGAAGATGAAGTAGAACAAGTGGGCACTTCGTTACTCCTCACAGGCTCTGCTTGTGTTGTTGGCGTCGCTTTAAAAAAAAAAAAAATACGTTGGGTTTATTTTTATTTCTAGTTGAAACTGAAAGCTAAAAGTGTTAATAATAATAATTACAGCAGTGAATGCAGGCTCAATCACCAACCACCTTTTTTTATGATTTTGAAAGAGAATGCAGTTATAAACATCTTTATAATTTACTTATATTAGCTAATTTTTTTATTCTCTTGATATTCTTTGTTGAAAAGCATTTGATTGCTGCACAAAGAAGCCTCGTGTGATTGGCTCAACATGTGTATTTATTTTTCTTCAACTAAGAATATCTAGAAAATGAAGCCAAAGAAATAATGGAAGTAATTTGTAATGTTGTTTAAATTTCAATTCTCTATCTGAATCATTAAAAAAAGATTTTGGGTTTAGTGGCCCTTTAAAGGGACATGAACAAATATAATTTCCTTTACAAATTGCATAAGAAAATGCTTTTTAAAAAATATTTAATTGTATTATGTTTTTGCCTTCATTGGATTTTTATACTTTGATGAAAAGCAAATCTATACAGGCACAGTAAATGATCATTGGTTGATGCACATAGATGGTTCATGTGACTGCGTCAACTATGTGCATAGCTATATCTGAAAAAAGTATATGTTTATAAAGCGGAGAACAATTTTGAAAGATGTTAAAAATAATATTCTATAGTCAAATAACGCAACATGGAAGTCAATAGATCAGAAATGTAAGAAGGCATGTGATCTGGGGTTAGTCTCATGATTAATGTCGGACATACAACAATATTATTTTAATAGTTTCCAATTACATTATTTCTATTGTCATTATCTCTTTAAGGTTTCTATGCAATACTGGTTTGAAAATAAACACATGGGTGTTATCTTTAGGGATCACTATATTAATAATCAACAAATCTTTAGTTCCGTTTAAAAAAAAGGCAGTATAACAACCCTATTATTGTACAATCCCTTATACATATATGCAACACAAATGATTACAGTATTTGGGGCCTAAATGGCTTGTACAATCCCTTATACATATATGCGACATAAATGATTACAGTATTTGGGGCCTAAATGGCCTATATAGATTCGGATACTGAAGCGTAAGAAGTCAGATAATGTTATTTTAAAGAAATATATATTGGAGACAATGACCTATCATAATTTTTAAAAAAACATTTACGTCAACTATGTTGTACATTTACCTCTTAAATCACTGTCACAATCATCCGTTATGCCAGTGATGATCTCTGGTCCCAGACGCTGAACAAGCTTCTGCTCATAATCATTGAGGTCTGCCACATATGCTGGTCCACCTCCGGTAGCACGTGCCAAATTTTTTTCTCTGGCCAATTTAGCTTTGGCGAAGCGTTTAATGTCGTTGTAACGCTTCTTCAGCTGATCGACATCCTTTTTTCCTGGGCACTAACAGCGTCGCTGATCCTTTGCCAGATCTGCTTCCTCCTAGAAAAATTTGTCTGTTTGACACGACATCCAAACAAATAATCATAAGAGTCAATAATCATGTCAATCAAAACGACATTTTGTTGATAAGAAAAGTGAGGATTCTTGGATTTTGAAGCGGTTTCAGATCCAGATGAAGCCATATCGAAATTGTAAATAAAGATCACAAAAACGAGCGCTCTGTAATTACTCTCCAAAAATTTTGGAACAATAATAAAGTTGTTTAGAAAAGTTGTACATTTATAGGAGCAAAATTCTATTCCCGCAACTACTATGACGTTCATGACACCTTACATGTCACGTGTTAACAATTGGCCAGACAATTCAACTGAAAGTTAAGTACATCAGCTTAGTCGCGGCGAGCGAGGCGTCAAATTTATCAATATTCCGCCACTGCTCGCGGCGGGCTAGACGTGTCTATTTATTGTGGGATTATTAGTACATAGCTACAGCGGACACTATTTCGCCCGCGGCGAGTAACGGCAAGTTTAGCCGCGTCTAAAATGACGGATGAATTGACGGCTTAGTACATGGAGCCCTTAAAGTAACAAGCCTATCATCCGGTATGTGTAGTATTTTGTGCATCTCCCTGGCTTGTTCGATTTAGTACGGCGTCAGTAGTGAAACTTTTGTCATCCTAAAAGAGCTTTGAGACTGGCTGCCAGACACAAATTTATTATCATAGTTGTTAAAATTAAACAAATATTGTCTTTTTGTATTTAAGATGGTGCTATAGGTAATGGAACACAACTTTCTACGTCTCAAAATACCCCCTGCTCTCTTTCTAACAATAATGACATCAAGCCTTAAACAGCAATTACCAATACACTTGGCATTACTCTGCAACAACCCTGCAACATGACTTAAAAAAGAATCAGGATTTAAACAATCCACATCCCTTCTCAAAGAATACAAAGGTCTCTCCAGTTCATCACCTAACCGCAACTGCACTAGATCACCAGCCCTTATTTCAGTACGGATATTACTCATTATATTTTCTACTGCATCATACACAATCTGTACAGCCTCTTCAAATGAATTTAACCTTTCCAGGCTAATAAATCTGAAATGTTCATAGAACATGGTTGTACGAAAATGATTAAGCTGTCTTTCATAGCTGACTGTGTGTTATAAAAAAACAGCGTCATGGTTCTGTTCAGGGGTGTGTTCAACATCTGGTTCTGTAAGAGCTTGACTATGTACGGATTCTGGTTGAAGCTGTGAATGTGTTTCTGATGCTGTATGTGTATTGTGAGATGTTGGCTCACCTACAGAATCTTGTTGTATGGGTAATTGATTAGTGTTAAACCTTGATGGTGTAGATCGCCGCAGACGGCTCACCCTTCTCAACATCATTATTGCTTTTTTCACACTTCTTACCCTGTACAATCTTTTTAGTCGTCTAGCTGTCCTATAGTTCAACCCGTGTCCAACTATTGATAGTCACGCGGCCCCGGTCTTATGATCATCCTGTTTCTGCTGAAAATCTACATCAACATTGTTCATGACATTAAAAGAGGTAAAATAGTGAAAAACAATTTATGAAATTGCGCTGAAAGTTATCAAAATTATGTTGTAGTGTGTTCAAGTCCTTTCTTAAGTCGGCGCAGTTTAAACACCGCTTATCCGTTAAACACGCATCATTTGAATTGCGTGTGGTGTTTGTGAGACTCTGCAAGGGCATTCTACGTTTTGTCACTTTAGAAATCTTATTTTCTGTTCTTGGCTTTTTTCTTTGCCTATTTTCACCTGGGCGCTTCATTTTGTCTCTTTGACCCTCAGCTGCTGGCTCTTCACATTCCTCCATCACTATTGCATTGGCTGATGCAATAAAAATTTGGCTAAATATTTGTGTAAATACATAATTTAAAGTTTTTTTTTTAAAAAACAATTCTTAAAAATTATAAGAGTAAAAATATAATAATATTAAGGTTATTTAATATGAGGAATTTAGTCCCTTAATCTGACTTGTAAAGTGCAAATATATGTATATCTATGCAATATTATTTGATTTCATCCCAGAGTGGAAATTTAGCTATGTCCATAAAATATAGCTGTTTATTTACACAGCTTTTATGGCTCATTTAGGAATTGACAATTAAATTCTAATTAATCCAGAAATATATACTTATACTTCTTGACCATGCAAGACATAACTATATGAAATCTGGCTTATTATTTTAGCTAAAAGGGTTTACAATATGCAATTTGTAGTTATGGGATTAGATGTTTCTATATGAGATTAATAGGCAGAATTGAGTAGATTATAGCCTAAAATATTGCATAAATATACATATAGATGAGAAAATGATAAATAGCCCAATGTAATAAGACTTTTAAAAATACTGTTGGATTCCAAATATACAATTAGATCAGCTAAAAACATGAAATTACACAATATTCAATGCATAGGCCTAATACAATTAACATTTGCTTATAAAACAAATATACACTTATACAATTCATGATAACCTGTTATTTACCACCTCCAACAGAGCATGGTAAACAAAAGGCTTTACGGCTTTTGTTCTTGAAACAGGGCATTAAAGGCAAAGGGCCAATGTCTTTCGATTGCCGGGTAAGTTCATCAGAATATCATATTAGCAGATATACACTCACCCCCCCCCACACACACACAAACACACATATATATATATATATATATATATATATATATATATATATATATATATATATATATATATATATATATATATAGCTAAAACATAAACAATTTCCCAAACTATAACACACTTCATTTTTTTTCGTCTTTTCTTTTACATTTTCTTTGGTCTGTGCTACGTGTACGTCCGCTGTTAGTGATTTTTTTTCGTTCGCTTAGGTGTTTCTGAGAAAAAAGGATATTTAGAATTAGTATTTTACAGCGATATTAAGAGAGATATTCGCTTAGGCCGCTTTAATCTAACCATTTATTACAAGAGACTGCGTCTCCTCCTCATCCCACACTATCTGTTTTATGTCGGTGTTAAAATCCATTTTCCTTTCCATAACATTTTTACAAGGCACGGGTGGTGGCATATACGCTTTCATATTATTAACATACGGCGTTGTAAACAGGTCTGTATCATCAGAAACGTATGCACCTATTAAAATAAATTATAAAGCTATGTATATATAGCGGCTTAACTTAAAGACATAAACACATGAAATACTGGTTTGCATAGCTTAAAACCATACAGATTAGCAAAACAAATCTTACCATTACTGTTATTATCATTGGCCTGTTTTGATGTCACCACAGCACCAGTTGTAGTAAGGTCTTGTAATTGTTCTGTTTCTTCGACCGCCGCCAAAAATCGTGCATCAAATCGCTGCGAATAGAAAACCTATGGAAATGTTGCGGAATTCTGTGCATTTGCCGTGTTCTTCGACACAATTGGAAGCTTTTTCAAAGTTATCAAAAAATGACCACTTACGCTCGCGTCTTATCCAAAGCAGCGTACCTAGTTTTCAATCCGCCGCCTTAGAGGTCGTGGATGCTATAGTAGTCAATGGTAATCGGAAAACAGAAATCTTATGTTCGATGCTGCTAGAGTGAAGCATATCACCTAATACAATTCAATGGAAAGCATTATTAAATATGTATACCTTATTATAAATACCATTCCCTTCCTGTAATTCAAAGTTTGTAAAAAGAAAAGCACATTCACACAAAGGATAGCAAGAGAATGAAAACACTGCACAGCAATAATGCTATCAATTAATTATACACAATAAAAATTAGCCTATCAATTAATTATGCACAATACAAATTAGGGTATCAATTATGCACAACACCTGCATATTTACATAGGCATGACATGAACTCTGATTTTATGTTTGGCAGCATCTTAGAGGCTTAAAAGGTCAGTCCCTCATATTACTTTTATAATAATGTCACGGTTTTCATTCAGTTGCTAGGATCCTTTTTTGGATATAAAATGCCCTTTAAAATTGTGCTTTGTTACATTTATGTCCCTTTTTAACTTTGCGCTTTCAAAATACATTGAAATGATTTTTAAATGGTATTAGGAATCTCATAAAGGATATCAATATTTCACATCATAATGTTCGACATTGCATTCTTTTTGTTACTTAGGATTGCAAATGTTAATACAACACTTTATTTAATATTTAATCTTAAAAACACAGCAATAACTGACCTTTTTAACCTTCATAATGCTGCCATCCAAACACAAAAAAATCAGAAATAACATTGAAACTAGAGCCAAATACTCGTGTTTTTTCATAATTAATTTTGTTAATTGCACAAACACACCTGCATTTCTTACAGCTGATAAACACACCTGGATGGCTTAATCAGATATTCATTTGGACATCCCATCGTGCTCGTCAAATGACGCAAGAAATAACACAAATACGTTTTTTTGGAATAAGTTAGTCAATTTAATTGCGCGTAAAATGACGTGATAGTAATCAAAATGTGCTAGTCATTTGTTAGTTAATGATTGGCGCATCATTTATTCAATTACTGAAAACGTTCACATCTGTGAAACTAGGCGTTATAAAAGGGGCTCTTCAATCACTACATTTTATTATTTGGTGTTGCTTTGAGGATGGACATCCTCAATGTTGTCAACTTTGTTCTTTTATTAAGGAGACGCAGGGCAAGACGGGTGTTTATGGCTGCGGTGCGACAGGACGCAACAAGTGCCAAGGGTTTTCTACCCAAGGATTGGGCTACATGCCCTCAGTGACAGAGAGGTGGTCCGTCGATTTCAACTGGATAGGGCCTCTATTGAGAGGCTCTATGTTAAGATCGCTGACTCTCTCGAGCCACTCACTGGAAGAACTAGGGCAATCCCTGGGATGGTTAAATTGCTTGGGGTCCTCTATTTCTTGGCAACTGGGTCATTCCAGGCTGTGACAGGTCTAGGCGTTGGTATGAGCCAGGCAACCTTCTCATGTCATCTGAAGGTTGTCCTGGATGCTTTGTACTGACCCCTAGCCCATCATGTCCACTTCCCAAATACACCGGAGGAGTGGCATGCTGTCAAGCTCCAGTTCTACCTTAGAGCTTGATTGCCAAGGGTATTGGGGCCATAGACTGCACCCACGTCTTGGTGCAGCCTCCCAGTGGTCAAGAGGAGCCCTACCGGGATAGGAAATTCAACCACTCGCTGAATATCCAGGTAATTTGTGATGCCAGGTTGAGGATAATGAGTGTTCGATCTGGACTCTGTCAAGGCTTAGTCAGATATCTAGGAAATATGGATATAAGCTAAGTAAATATATGGTCCTCAGCTGCTGAGACAAAGCTAGATGTATGGGTGTAGCAAAAAGATACTGGGACACCACATAAATTACAAGTATAGTAAACGTAGCACCCTTGTATCACCAGGCTGTAATTCATGTGGAGGAAGAAGTAAGCGACTTAACCCTATTGCTGCCACCTGTGCATTATTCAAGCACTGAAAGAATGCAGCAGGGAAAATACTCTAAATATTCCTAGAGAGCAAAGTACTAAATGTAAATATAGGGATACATGTATCTGTAAACGTAGTTCATGAACATATTGGATAGACAGACTCTAACGTTTGTAGAATTCAACAAGCTGTTTCAATATTTGAGAGAGAAATTATCATATGTGCAGTGGTTATGCTGACAAAACTGAGTTCTGAAAAGCTTTGGGAGGTTTGCAGAGCCCGGTAAGTAGTTTAAAGCTTATTGTTTTAAAAAGTAGGCTGAGACTGACAGATATAGCGTGGACGTTTTACAGAAAGTCTCATAACATAAGTTCAGATCGTCAAAGTAAGAAGGCATGTGCTTGAAGGCAAAAGTTACCAGATAAATCAAGTAGCGGTTATGTATAAATAAAACTCTCTGCAATGACGGCATTCTGGTGGTGGCAACAGCATGCGTTGATTGGTGTGCTGTCTGGCTGACCCCGGGTGCCGATGCATGCTGTCTGACTGTGCCACTAGCTCCTTGCGATGACCTCCCCCTGCTTCCAACTCATCTCCTCTTCCTCTCTGTCTCCCCATCTGAACTTTCCCCCTGTTCTTCTTCTCTTCTAGCGGGCACCCACGTGACATCCACGGACGCATCGTCATCATCAACCGCTTCACTTGTATCTGACAACTCATCAAAGTAAGCAGCAGCGGGTACAACATCATCATCATCATCACACCGTACGTCCATGTGTGTAATGCTGCCTGACTGAGACATATCCCTGTTATCTACATCCTCTGGCAATAATGGTTGTGCATCACTCATTTCTTCCAACTGATGTGTAAATAACAACTCTGACAGATCAAGTGAAGCGGCTGTGGTGCTAGTGTTGGTGGTGGCGGCAGGCGGGTGAGTGGTAACTTGAGAGGTGCCCGAAGCTAAGCTGGAGGAGGATGGTGCGTCAAGGTTCCGAGCGGAAGCTGTAGAAGATTGGGTGTCCTGTGTTAGCCAGTCAACTATGTCCTCAGAACTTTTCGAGTTCAGGGTACGTGGCCTCTGAACACTGGGCATTATTCTAGGGCCAAAGGGAATCGCAGCACCACGGCGGCCCCTGCGGGGTGGCCTGCCTCTGTCTGTCATTTTTTTTTCGATTAGTGGTACTATGCGTGCAAGCTACTGTGACAACAGATATGAGTGGCACTGTGCACTGGCAGAAGTTGGCAGAGTAGACGCTGTAGGCCTGACACACACGCTTGCAGACAACTAACTGCTATTCAATCTATTACAGTCAAAATTGTATTTTTTTTTAAATGTACACTACTGTTACACCAGATATGAGTTGCACTGGTGTGACACTGTGCCCTGGCAGGCCCTGAAACGCACACGTGTGAAGGAAGCTGATTGCTATTTCACAGTCAAATTTCTAGTTTTTTTTTAACCCCTTAAGGACCAAGGCCATTTTTCAATTTCTTTCCCTTAAGGACCAGGGCTATTTTTACATTTCTGCGGTGTTTGTGTTTAGCTGTAATTTTCCTCTTACTCATTTACTGTACCCACACATTATATACCGTTTTTCTCGTCACTAAATGGACTTTCTAAAGATACCATTATTTTCCTCATATCTTATAATTTATTATTAAAAATATTATAAAATATGAGGAAAAAATGGAAAAAACACACTTTTTCTAACTTTGACCCCCAAAATCTGTTACACATCTACAACCACCAAAAAACAACCATGCTAAATAGTTTCTAAATTTTGTCCTGAGTTTAGAAATACCCAATGTTAACATGTGCTTTGCTTTTTTGTAAGTTATAGGGAAATAAATACAGGAAGCACTTTGCTATTTCAAAACCACTTTTTTTCAAAATGAGCGCTAGTTACATTAGAACCCTGATATCTTTCAGGAATCCCTGAATATCCCTTGACATGTATATATTTTTTTTAGAAGACATCCCAAAGAATTGATCTAGGCCCATTTTGGTATATTTCATGCCACCATTTCACCGCCAGATGCGATCAAATAAAAATTTTTTTTTCACTTTTTCACAAACTTTAGGTTTCTCACAGAAATTATTTACAAACAATTTATGCAATTATGGCATAAATGGTTGTAAATTCTTCTCTGGGATCCCCTTTGTTCAGAAATAGCAGACTTATATGGCTTTGGCATTGCTTTTTGGTAATTAGAAGGCTGCTAAATGCCACTGCGCACCACATGTGTTTTATGCCCAGCAGTGAAGGGGTTAATTAGGGAGCTTGTAGAGTTAATTTTAGCTTAAGTGTAGTGTAGTAGACAACCCAAAGTATTGATCTAGTCCCATTTTGGTATATTTAATGCCACCATTTCACCGCCAAATGCGATCAAATTTAAATAAAACTTAAATTTTTTCACAATTTTAGGTTTCTCACTGAAATTATTTACAAACAGCTTGTGCAATTATGGCACAAATGGTTGTAAATGCTTCTCTGGGATGCCCTTTGTTAAGAATAGCAGACATATATGACTTTG
The DNA here is from genome assembly GCF_027579735.1 of Bombina bombina. Taxonomy (NCBI): domain Eukaryota; kingdom Metazoa; phylum Chordata; class Amphibia; order Anura; family Bombinatoridae; genus Bombina; species Bombina bombina. Next base: position 876,757,827 of record NC_069500.1, read on the forward strand.
GCATTGCTTTCTGGTAATTAGAAGGCCGCTAAATGCTGCTGCGCATCACACGTGTATTATGGCTAGCAGTGAAGGGGTTTATTAGGTAGTTTGTAGGGAGCTTGCAGGTTTAATTTTAGCTTTAGTGTAGAGATCAGCCTCCCACTTGACACATAAGACCCCCTGATCCCTCCCAAACAGCTCCCTTCCCTCCCCCACCCCACAATTGTCCCCGCCATCTTAAGTACTGGCAGAAAGTCTTCCAGTACTAAAATAAAAGGTTTTTACATTTTTACATATGCTGTGGTGTAGCATCCCCCCTTAGCCCCAACCTCCCTGATCCCCCCAAAACAGCTCTCTAACCCTCCCCATCTGCCTTATTGGTGGCCATCTTGGGTACTGGCAGCTGTCTGCCAGTACCCAGTTTGAAAAATAAGTATTTTTTTCTGTTTTTATTTTTTTTTTCTTTAGTGTAGCTTCCCCCCCACCACCTGCCTGATCTTTTTTTTTATTATTTTTTTTTAAATTTTTATTCTTTTTTTTTTTATTTTTATTTCTTTTTTTGTTTTTTTCTTTTTTTTAATTTGTATTCCTTTTTTTAAAAAAAATTTTATTCCTATTTTTTTTTTAAATTTTACACCAACTTTTTCTGTAGTGTAGCGGTTCCCACCCGCTCCCTCCCCGTGCACGCCCCCGCCCTCCTCCACATCACTGATGGCTGCCACCCGCCTCCCACACAGGCTCCCACCCACCAACGATACTGGCCATCGATGTCCGGTGCAGAGAGGGCCACAGAGTGGCTCTCTCTGCATCGGATGGCCAAGGGGTGTTATTGCAGGATGCATTGATATCGAGGCATCACTGCAATAACCTGAAAGGGAGCAGGATCGCTTCCAGCGGCTTTAAAGACCTAATGTCGTATAGGGTACGTCGCTGGTCTTTTAAGGCCAGGTTGTGTGCGACGTACCCTGTATGACACATGTCGTTAAGGGGTTAATGTACACTACTGTTACACCAGATATTAGTTGCACTGGTGTGACACTGTGCCCTGGCAGGCCCTGAAGCGCACATGTGTGAAGGAAACTGACTGCTATTATTTCACAGTCAAAAAAGTGTTGGTTTTTTTAAATGTACACTATTGTTACACCAGATATGAGTGGTGGCACTGGGCAAGTGGGCACAGTATACGCTGTGAGCCTGACACACACGCTGGCAGGCAGGCAACTGCAATTAGATTACACAGGAAAAAAAAAAAGCAGACTGATGTTCTAGCCCTAAAAAGGGCAGAGCTCAGCAGAGATCAGATGAGTCCTTCAGGACTGTAGTGGACGCTGAATACACTAGCCTAGCTATCGATTTCCCTATTAAATCAGCAGCAGCTACATTGTCCCTCCTCTCACTAAGAATGCAGCTTCCAAATGAATCTAAAATGGATGCTGTCCAGGAGGTGGGAGAGTCTGGGAGGGAGGGTCTGCTGCTGATTGGCTGGAATGTGTCTGCTGACTGGGAGGTACAGGGTCAAAGTTTACTCAATGATGACGAATAGGGGGCGGACCGAACATCGCATATGTTCGCCCGCCGTGGCAAACGCGAACAAGCTATGTTCGCCAGCGAACTATTCGGGACATCACTAAAATTTGAATGTTGCTTAAAATTTAATGCTCAATCTTAATCACAAAATAAACAAATAGGGTTCATTGTCCCGTTAAATGTTCAATTTTTAAAAAATAATTTTGGTTGTTGGTGTTCACTTTCCTTTTATTATTTTACTTTTTCTTTTTTTTTAATTGTGAAAATTATTATATTTACACAATTTAAGAAAAGATACATATAAATGAATATCATATGTTAACAATTATTAGTTAAATTATAATTGATTCCAGTAAACTTTATTCTAATTGAGTTGTTTATCCAAAAGCTCAATATTATATTTTAATTTCAAAATGTGTTATGTTTATTAAATTTAACCTTTTAATAATAAGAGTAGATAATATCTTACACCTGCATTGAGTTTGAACATCAGTCATTTGTAACGTGGAAATCAAGTAATAACAAACACATTTATTAATAATTATTAAATATTTTTTTTATTTAAAAATAAAACACAAAAACATTGATTAATAATTTTAAAATATTTGTCATATTTTTAAATTAAAAATAATAAAAACATAAAAACATACGTATATACACAATAAAACAAATACAAAAAAGCAAATTATAAATAACTAAGGAAATATATAATAAAACTAATATTAAAAATCTGCTTATTAAAAACCCTAATAAAATGAGCAACTTAAAACACCCTAATCCTTTCTTTTTTTCGGTGATGGAGAGGGGGGGGGGTGATTTCTCCCTTGTTCCCCTTCTCCCAAATGTTAAAAGCAAGTGCTGATTAAAAACCCTGTTGTCTTTGTCTGCCCTCTCCCGACGCTGGCGTTCTAACAGATTTTCATCTGCTTTGGCCCTGTCAAACTCTATTTTTTCCCTATCGAAGATTAATCTATCACTATCCCTCTGCCTTTCATAATTTAATCTATCCCTCTCTAACTCTAATCTTGCACTATCCCTATGCCGTTCATATACAAATCTTTCCCTCTCTAAATCTATTCTAGCTGAATCTATCCTCAACCTTTCCCTCTCTATATCTAACCTGTCCCTATCTACTGTAATGCCCCTCTATAGTATCTGCTCCTGTTGCTCAACAGATAACCTTAATGCCCCATGCAACTCAGTGTTCTTCCCGGTACTGCCTGGCCAGATGTAACATTTCCCCAACTGCCTCATTGATGGGAGGCAGTTCGTGGCCAGGATCAGCACGGCCATAAGCTGATGGGGCATGACCAACAGGGGCAGGAGGGGGCACCAGGGTCCAGAGCAGCTGTGTCTTCTGGGTCAGGAGGGGCAGAATGGATGAGAGATTCCATATCTGATGTTTCCTGGGAGATTCCTTGTTCCTTGGATTTGGGATATTGTGTCTCTCCCAGGGACGACTCCTCCATCGCATCTCTCATCACGCGAAGACAACAGTCGATCTCCTCCAAAACCTCAAATGCATGTTCGATATCTAAAGAAATGAAAAATTAAATATATATTGTTATGTAACTTAATGTAATTTGAAGGATTAAATGCATATGATATTAAACATATATCCTAAATAAATCATATCAAGATCGAAAATGTAAGACACTCTATTTTAACATTAATGTTTTCTATAGTTTATCTTAAATGGATAAAATAAATACAAATGTGGATATACATTTTTAATTTTAAAGGGGCTTATTATAAAACATATATCATATTCAACATTGTATTAAATTATTCACCATACAACAGCATTTTCAACACATCAATTTTCTTAATTGAACAATTTGTGCATCAACAATCGTAGCATTAATCTGTCATGCCATCTATACATGTCACATAGTATAACATCTATACAGAGCAGTATTCGTAGCCATTCTCACTGTGAAAAAGCGTGTGTCCAGTTACCATGGAAACGGCTAAACACATTGCCGTTCCGGGTCTGTGATGAATCTTTATAGTGAGACAGATTGTGATTAATATGTTACATGTGCAGCAATCTTAATATCCTAATGTGAAAATATACTCTCAACAGTGTGCTTAATAGAATATTGTATAGCCAGTTGCCATGGATACGGCTAAACATAATGCCGTACCCTATCCAAAGTGACTTGGGATTTGTGTCATACTAGTGATATATTATCAAGTGTCGGACAAAATAACTGTCTATTCCCATTTCACCCTATGACCTACTAGTTCTATACAAACATACTGTGATAAACATAAATGTAAAAAGGTTCTTGTTGTACTATTATGCTCAATTAAGATACCATAATCTAACAACAATACTGAAAAAACATACAAAAAAGGAAGAAAAGGAGGTACTAAAAGGCTATTTCGTATTCAGATGTTACCTAAATTTTGCCCATATAATACTTGTGCTATGCAAATGAATTCAGTATAGTAATCAGATGATGCTAATGGAGTATAGATAAAATAGAGAACCAAAGGCTAGTAATATATCTACTAGTCCCCGCTATATGCTACTAATGATGTATCATTCTAATCCTATGAAATCATTGTTAGTCATATTACTCAAATGGTATTATCTATAGATATCAAACCATAGCTCCATATTTGTGCATGATCAAAGAATACGTAATTCTACAAACTTATTACTGTGTAAAAAGTAAACAGACATGCTTAAGTGTCCACCCTTACAGACTTGGTATCCTATATCCTATGGTCAGAGAAAGCGAATTGAGTGTCTTCAACCCAGGTTCGAGACTTCTACACAGAGAGATATACAAGATGTTCCCACTCCTGTGTACTGTAGGCACCAAGTGAGCCCAGACACTCATGGGATATCGGCACTCACAACGCAAATACAGAGTCACTGCTCTCCCAGGGGTGCACTCCAAGTATGTATCGCGTTACTCTGATCTAAAGGAATACCTTAAAGTCTGGGGTTGTATTGAGTCCACCAAGATGGATTGTACCCAACCGTTAGATCCATTGCGCTTCATGTCTTAACAGAATCCTATTTCTATCGCCCCCCCCCCCCCGTTCCATGATCGGAACATGGTCTATAAGGATGTATTGGATAGACGAGATGGAATGTCCCCTTCTGGCACAATGCCTTGCAACGGGTTGATCTGAATCTCCCTGGCATAGTGCTGTTCTGATGGCGTGCCTGTGGTTAGCCATGCATTCCCTTAGTGTTCCCGATGTTTTTCCCACATAAAAGTTGGAACACAGGCAGAACATCATGTACACAACATGGGTTGTGGTACATGTAATAGAATGTCTGATGACAAAATTACGGTTTGTGTGTGGATGATGGAAAGACTTGGTGCTGATTAAACCATTACAGGTGGTACACCCAAGGCAATGATCTAAAGGAATACCTTAAAGTCTGGGGTTGTATTGAGTCCACCAAGATGGATTGTACCCAACCGATAAATCCATTGCGCTTCATGTCTTAACAGAATCCTATTTCTATCGCCCTCCCCGTTCCATGATCGGAACGTGGTCTATAAAGATGTATCGGATAGACGAGATGGAATGTCCCCTTCTGGCACAATGCCATGCAATGGGTTGATCTTAGTGGTCCCAATGTTTTTCCCACATAAAAATTGGAACACGGGCAGAACAGCCGATACACAACATGGGTTGTGGTACATGTAATAGAATGTCTGATGACAAAATTACGGTTCATGTGTGGATGATGGAAAGAATTGGTGCCGATTAAACCATTACAGGTGGTACACCCAAGGCAATGGTATGAACCTTTAACGTTGCTCCTTGTTCCAGTAATGTAGCTCTGCTTAAGGTTCGTCTTGACCAGCAGGTCTTTCAGGTTGGTATTTCTTTTATAACCAACCATCGGCTGCAATTTGGAGGCAAAGGGCAATCTAGGATCAAAAGACATGAAAGGCCAATGCTTATGAAGTATCTGTTCCTTTTTTGTTGTACAGGGTGTAAATACTGTTGACATGTTCAATTTATCAGATATATCTTTCTTTGGTTTGTCTTGGATAAGTTCCACTTGTGTCAATGATGATACTTCATCAATCTCTTTAACTAGACTTGGTTTATATCCTCTTTCAAGGAACTTGTCACCCGTTCCAGTCAGCTGGGAAACCCCTGACACTACGTTTGAATTATTATGCATTGTCCTGATACATTGAGATTTAACAATGCCTTTCAACAGAGCAGGGGGTGACAACTGTCTGCCCTAAGAATAGAGTTACGGTCAGTTGGCTTGTTGTAAAGGGTTGTACACAAAGGTCTAGAAAGTTGATGTGTTCGTGAAAAGTCATCTTAAATCTGACAGTGATGTTGGTACTATTGAAGTTGCAAAACGAGTTATGGAGTTCCCCCTGGCCCCCTCTCCACACCAAAAAAATGTCATCAATATATCTATGGTAGCAAATGATGGACTCATCACACTTGCCCCACAGATAAAGGTAAGGTATATTCCACCGGCGGTCCTTCATAAAGAGGATTGCCCATAAGATGTTCCTTAATGGCGCTCAATCCACTACTATGGGGGATAATAGTGTATAAACTATTGACATCCAGGGTGGCCAAAATGTCACCCTGTTGTATTGTTACCCTCTGCAGTCATCTGATAAAGTCATTGGTATCCAAAATGAATGACCGAATGTTCTTGACCACAGGTTGCAATAAAATGTCTACGCACTGTGCCACTGGTTGTAGCAATGATTGTACAGCAGACACTATGGGTCGGCCAGGTGGGTGGTCTAACCTTCTGTGAATTTTTGGGATGGTATATAGGATTGGAATCCTTCAAAACTTAGTTGTACAAAATTTTAGAATATGTTCTGAAAATATACCCTTACTCAAATCCTAATCTTATAAAATTATCAAGCTGATGTTTATAAACACTTGTCAGGTCAGTTGGCAGGGGAGTGTAAGTATGAAGATCTGCTGTCTGTTCTGTAGTCAGAATAGTTTAAAAGGATAATGGCACCGCCCTTGTCTGCGGGCCTAATGACTACAGAAGAGTCTACCTGAAGAGTATGAATGGCATCTCGTTCTTCTTTAGGTAAATTATGTTTCCATGGGGTCTAGGCCCTTTCATTGTCTAAATCCTGCGTAACCAGGCGTATAAAAGTTCTGGGACTGCAATTAGCAGGTTTAAAGGAACTTGGTATACTGCATTGTTGTTCAATAGGAATCTTAGGGTTGATTGTCTCTGTATTCTGAAAGAATTCTTTTATTTTCAAACTTCTATTTAGTTTGTAAATATCAAATTTTTTATCAAACTCAGATGTAGGAGTACTAGGAACAGAGGATAATCCTCTATTGAGTACCTTATGTTCATTGTTTGTAAGGATATGTGTGCTAAGGTTAATAACTATATCCTCTGGCGTCCTCGTCTGGGGGGTCTGTGCCTGGTACCTCGCCCGCCTAATGTGGGGTCTATTGTGCCTTCCCCACGTGACCTTGTATATATGTTTTATGCTGCAAGACAATGAAACATATAACCTAAAAAGTCAATTACAAACTATTAAATCTGTATACCTTTAATAAAACAAAAAATATATATAATTGATTTACATTTAATGCATTATTAGATATAGATAAAAAAAAAAGTGCTTTGAATGGAGTATGCTCCAAATTTGTTTTTCAAAATCAGGGATTACATATTTTGTGCACAGTTTTGCACCTAACTTGTCGCAATGATAAATATAGAAAGACAAGAAAAGAACTACATAACAGGTGCAATTAGCAGCTAGCTCCCACTATTGTAAATTAAATATTTTATTTCCTATTCTTTTCAAATAGTGATAGATCTCCAATAAATACATATTCTCTGATTATGTTATATTTGAAACTTCTATGTGTGTGTGTGTGTGTGTGTGTATACATAGTAAAATATGTACAGTATATACAATTCTTTAAAAAAAATAATTCCCTCTCCATTTTGCTAAGAATATGTCGCTACTTGCTATCTTTAAAATTCAAATAAAATAAAAAAATTACATCTATATACAATCATGTGCTGACAAGGTATGTGCTATGTTTGTGGACTGTACTGCAATGATATAAATAAAGTTGGGAAAAGCCCGAATCGCTGCAACATTGATGACTGTTAGTTAACATCAGTCCGATCCACTTCGCACTGTACTTGACGCGCATGTTTTAGAAGTGTTTTTTTTTTAATAATTATGGCGAGCGTATTAAGGTCCGTGGCCGCAATGTATTTTAGTAGGCTTACCATCTGTAGTGAAACAGTTTGTGCTGTCTATTTCGCCAGCGATTGCAAGCAGTTCAGCTAAAGCATTTTCATTTGTTATATTCAGGAGTTGAGACTGTGTCATGTAACCTGTCAACATAAATTATCTTGTCATCTCTTAAATTATTGTAATTAGCTGTACATATAGAAATAAGTTTTTTTTTAAAATGGCTTACAGGCTTGAGTAAAGGGCTGAACGATAGATTCTTCAAAACTCTGCTGCATGTTGTTAGCCTAAAATCAGTGGAAAAATAGTTAGGAATATTTCACTGTTAAATCAGAATTAATATACACATTTAATTTTATACTATAAGGGACGTAAAACAGTATGATAATTTAAGATAAAGAAATACACATGCTATGACAACATGAAAAAGTATAAGTAACATTGATTACTTATTGTAGAATTGAATAATATAAAGGAGTTGTTGTTGCACGTATTGTCATACCAGTAGGGTTGGTAAAATTATAAGTTTAAAAAAAAAAGAAAAAGAGAGAAAATATTTTACTAGTAAATCATAATTAATATACACATTTAATTTTACACTATAAAGAACTTTAAACATGATAACTTTCAGATAAATAAATACACATGCTACGACAACATGAATTAATATAAGGAACATTCATTACACATTTCATTTTATACTATAAAAATCTTAACGGTATGATAACTTTCACATACAGATTCCATTTTTAGAAATATAAATAGTTTAGATTCTTCAAAACTCTGCTGCATATTGTTATCCTAATAAAGTTAGGACATTTTTCACTGTTAAATCATAATTAATATACATATTTCATTTTATACTATAAAACAAAAACCATAAGAAAATAAATAAAAAAAAGAATAAAAATGTAAAGATATGTGATTTTACTAGTAAAACCTAATTAATATACACATTTCATTTTATACTATAATGAACTTTAGACACAGACATACATATGCTATGACAACATGGAAAAAAATAGAATTGAATAATATAAGAGCTGTTTTTTAAACATTTTTTGTAAATAAAAAAAAATAACAACATAGCTTACCGTTGAATACTGTTGTTAAGAAGCATCGTGTTTTAAGCGCTCCATAGTACTTTTAAGGATGTTAAGGAGACTTCTACTGTTAACAGGGGAAGGCTCCCATGTTATATAAGACAGCCAGAAGGCCAAATTTTAAGTTTCACACTCACAAAGTTAATGTGTAAGTGTGTATAAATAATTTTAAATATAATGATTTTGTGAGAATATCAAAATCTGCTCAATATCAAGTACATTTATAACTAATTTAATGAAATGTATGGATAACGTGCTGAGTTAAGGTTAAGTTTTTTTTTTAAAAGATAAGACAGTTTCGGGACGTGTTATGCTGACTCAGCCTTGTGTAAAGACGTGTGTTTATTTTAATCAATGACTTAACATTGTGAGATATAAGCAGCCTGTTCATAGTGTGCTGGCATGGAAATAGAGAAGATTGTGTAATACTGAATTAAGTTATTTCATTCACAGAAATCTTATAACAAACATTATCAATATTATACTTTTACCCTGTTTTAATACGAATTTGATATTAAATTGATATCAAAATTTGATATCAATGTGTTATGCCGACTCAGCCTTGTGTAAAGACGTGTGTTTTATTTTTTTTAATTTTAACTAACAATCTGCTAATTTAACCTTAAGTTTTTTTTTGTTTTTTTTTGTGAGAATTACAATCTGCTACTTTATCATGTGCATTCAGAGAATTTTATACTTTTATAACATTTCTGGTATAAGACACGTCCCTGACATGCCTTATTAAACCTATTGAACATACAGGGAGTGCAGAATTATTAGGCAAATGAGTATTTTGACCACATCATCCTCTTTATGCATGTTGTCTTACTCCAAGCTGTATAGGCTCGAAAGCCTACTACCAATTAAGTATAATTGGTGATGTGCATCTCTGTAATGAGAAGGGGTGTGGTCTAATGACATCAACACCCTATATCAGGTGTGCATAATTATTAGGCAACTTCCTTTCCTTTGGCAAAATGGGTCAAAAGAAGGACTTGACAGGCTCAGAAAAGTCAAAAATAGTGAGATATCTTGCAGAGGGATGCAGCACTCTTAAAATTGCAAAGCTTCTGAAGCGTGATCATCGAACAATCAAGCGTTTCATTCAAAATAGTCAACAGGGTCGTAAGAAGCGTGTGGAAAAACCAAGGCGCAAAATAACTGCCCATGAACTGAGAAAAGTCAAGCGTGCAGCTGCCAAGATGCCACTTGCCACCAGTTTGGCCATATTTCAGAGCTGCAACATCACTGGAGTGCCCAAAAGCACAAGGTGTGCAATACTCAGAGACATGGCCAAGGTAAGAAAAGCTGAAAGACGACCACCACTGAACAAGACACACAAGCTGAAACGTCAAGACTGGGCCAAGAAATATCTCAAGACTGATTTTTCTAAGGTTTTATGGACTGATGAAATGAGAGTGAGTCTTGATGGGCCAGATGGATGGGCCCGTGGCTGGATTGGTAAAGGGCAGAGAGCTCCAGTCCGACTCAGACGCCAGCAAGGTGGAGGTGGAGTACTGGTTTGGGCTGGTATCATCAAAGATGAGCTTGTGGGGCCTTTTCGGGTTGAGGATGGAGTGAAGCTCAACTCCCAGTCCTACTGCCAGTTTCTGGAAGACACCTTCTTCAAGCAGTGGTACAGGAAGAAGTCTGCATCCTTCAAGAAAAACATGATTTTCATGCAGGACAATGCTCCATCACACGCGTCCAAGTACTCCACAGCGTGGCTGGCAAGTAAGGGTATAAAAGAAGAAAATCTAATGACATGGCCTCCTTGTTCACCTGATCTAAACCCCATTGAGAACCTGTGGTCCATCATCAAATTTGAGATTTACAAGGAGGGAAAACAGTACACCTCTCTGAACAGTGTCTGGGAGGCTGTGGTTGCTGCTGCACGCAATGTTGATGGTGAACAGATCAAAACACTGACAGAATCCATGGATGGCAGGCTTTTGAGTGTCCTTGCAAAGGTGGCTATATTGGTCACTGATTTGTTTTTGTTTTGTTTTTGAATGTCAGAAATGTATATTTGTGAATGTTGAGATGTTATATTGGTTTCACTGGTAAAAATAAATAATTGAAATGGGTATATATTTGTTTTTTGTTAAGTTGCCTAATAATTATGCACAGTAATAGTCACCTGCACACACAGATATCCCCCTAAAATAGCTAAAACTAAAAACAAACTAAAAACTACTTCCATAAATATTCAGCTTTGATATTAATGATTTTTTTGGGTTCATTGAGAACATGGTTGTTGTTCAATAATAAAATTAATTCTCAAAAATACAACTTGCCTAATAATTCTGCACTCCCTGTATATTAAGCTTTTATTTCTACTTTTTTAATAGAATACTATATCAAATTCTAATTTACACCTTTTATAATTAAATAACATTAAACTTTTATAATCTTTTTGTAAATCAAAATATCAACAATATTAAATTAAGCTTAATACATCTCTTAAAACCTTTTAATCCAAATCCTGGATTTTGATATCAATTTTATATCAATTTAATATCAAATTTGTATTAACACTTTTTTCATATCAATTTAATATCAAATTTATATAAAAATCATCTTTTTATATCGATTTTATATGAAATTGATATTAAAAAGGGGCATAAAAGTGGGAGTAGAAAGGGGGTGGGGTTAGGGGCGTGTCCACCTGTCAAAATGAGTTTGACATAACCTCCATACTCTTACTACTCACAGTTTAAGGCCAATAACCAATATCATTGAAAACTCTTAGGTCAATACTCTCTGGTAGAATATTTGGCTGAGCAGAAGTAGAAGCATCCTCAGGCAAAGCTGTCTCTGCTTCTAAAGGAAGAATAGGAATGTCCAGAGTAATTCCAGGATCAGGAACTTCAGGCTCCTGTGGTTCTGGTGATGAGCCTGGGGCTGGTGCACTTTCAGCAGTGTTCACAAGAAACCTGTCAAGGCTTCCAGCTATCTTCGATAGTTGCTTATGCTCTATCTTTCTCCTCCCTGCCTTGTGCACCCAATTCTTTTTTGGCTGACATGGCTGATGTGTAGTATTCTGCGAAAAACTTTATATTCTAATCTTTCTCTGAGAAGAGTTAAACCAGTTATTATGTACCTCCAACTGTATACCTCACTCCCCTAAACAATAGATAATGGGGACTCAATAAACCATTCTTTAATAATTTTATGAATTATAGTTCATTTGGATCTGGTTCCAATAATCAGGCTAAATAGATAGTAAAGAGAGTTTAATAGTTCCATCTGCTTATCAAAAACACTATACGTTACTTATAACTCTAAATACCTGGACATTCATAAGCACAAATAAACACTGATACAATGACTGAAAAAAAGAATCACTTATATTTTGTATCTTTTAAGGGTATCCTAAATCTTTCCATGTTACTTAAAATCAATCCTTCAATACATTCACTGATTAAAAATCATTCATACTATAGTACCTTTCATACTGGTTTACATAAACCAACTCTTAAAAAACTACTCAATAAAAATCCCTATTTTCTTGGGCAAATGACTCTATTCCTAAAACCATACAAATTGATAAATTTCCTTTTAACCTTCCCTATAAAGCTACTTTCTATAAACCAATTTGTACCAAACAAAGTTGCAATGTCTCGTTATCCAAATGTCTTAATTAAAACTTTGACGTTTTAAGACATTTAAATAAATCCAGTTTTATTTATTCCCTAAAATAATCCAGCATTATTCAACAGCTTTATGATTCAGATAGAGCGTGCAATTTTAATCAACTTTCTAATTTACTCCTATTATCAATTTTTCTTCGTTCTCTTGCTATCTGTATTTGAAAAAGAAGGCATCTAAGCTAAGCTGTCAGACAATTTTTGGTTCAGTCCCTGGACAGCACTTGTTTATTGGTGGGGGAATGTAAGATATACAATTGCATGCTGACAAACAGTATGTTCTGAAAATGCACATCTATAATGCATGTGCAAGTAAAACAATATTTGTTAAATAACTATATTCTCAGAAATATTCAATCCAGACAGTTATTGAAAATAATGGATTAGCTTGTTTTTTAACAGATCTTTAAACATAATTAAATCACCCATAAATTAATTCATAATAAAAAACCCAGTATTTTAATATACATTCATTGATAATTGTGCTTGCTTTTGCGGAAAAATAACTCCTTAGAATGACTAAAGCTCAAGTTCTGTACCTAAGCACGCTACAAAATGTTGCAAATTAATTGACCCGTCTACATACTACACAGTGATTGCTTAGAACAGTGCATAAATGTATTTGTATCTATTATAAAGGCATTAGGGCACTATGACACTAACAAGACAGAGTATATGCTCAAAGTAAGGTGCATTGAGTTGTATGAAGTCGTGACACCCCTGCCCCTAATCCCTTTGTGACACCCTTAGCCATAATGCCACCTGACACCAATGTACTTTGTGATTTGCTCAGTCTTAGTTTCATATGATATCCTCAAATATATATATATATATATATATATATATATATATAATATATATATATATATATATATATATATATATATATAATTTTCCAACAAAAGATTGCACTCTCAGGTCTTTTTAAACAAAGAAAATCACTTTTTTTCGGAGACTATGTCCCCTTCATCCCCTTCATTTGGGATATAGTCTCCGAAAATGTTACATTATTAAAGAGTGATTTTCTTTGTTTAAAAAGACCGGAGCATTTGTTGGACTATAGCATCATATCATTACACCGAGGCAGATATCCAGAGGAGTGTCGGACTGAAGACAGGTTTGAGATATAGATATAGAAATAGATATTCCAAAACAGAGTAATACAGTGCTAGTAAATATAGATATCCACTTTTAAATGTCAGTACTGTCTCTCGAGTACAAGTATCTCCTTGTTTTATTCCCAAATATCATTGAAAAGACCCGTGAGTGCCCTCCTGTTTCCTTTTTGTCTAAGTTTTTTTCTTTATTTGTATAAATGAAATCACTTATAAGTTGACATTTCGGCTGATAAAGACAGCCTTTTTCAAGACCATCTATAATTTAAACATGCAATACGTTATTCAAAGGTGCTACAAACACTGTGCACATTAGATTCTTATATACCAATTTTTAATGAACCCAGATAAAACCCCACCAAAATCACACAAAGGCACAAAATTATATTTTTTTAATCCTTAATTATAAAGGTAAAATATATGCACAGACATATATAAATATCAGTGCCATTTCATCGAGTAGTGTCATATGATAAAATGGAGAAATGTTCTATAATAATTGTATGTTATTTCATCTCAATAAAATTTATTTAAAAAAATAATAATATAAATATATATATATATATAGTTTTTTTTTAAATAAATTTTATTGAGGTGAAATAACATACAATTATTATAGAACATTTCTCCATCTTATCATATTATCAAAAGACAGATATGTAATAACATAAGTATTGTAAATTAGGACATCCTATAAATTCTGTCATAGAGAAAAGGATCGTCTCTAAGTGTCTTGTGGCATCTCATTTTTAAATGTTTAACTTGTATATGTGCTCATATATCCCCTTTGACTATATTTAGACAGCTTATGGAGTTTTATCCCCAAGTAGTAAGTTAGGGCCTCTCATGGGCCTCTAAGGGGAATTTTAGGGGGATCAGGGAAAAAAAAAGTAAAATAGGATTTCCAAAGGATGCATTTTCCTATGATTATTAAATAAGCAAATTGTGTGTGTGTGTGTGGGGGTGAGCTAATGTTAGGAAATATGTTGAATACAAGCTCACATGAAGATATACATTGCAACATAGGAATTAAGGTATTAAACAGGTATATATGCATTATTGGATTGCAACATAGTAAAAAAGGATTCACCCTAGCTTTAAATAATGGATGCTATGATTGTTACTTAACTTATAGGAGAGAGGACAGATGGTGCTCTATAGTTGTTCCCAGATTTCCATATAGAAAGAATCTTACCTAGGGAGTGTGCTAAACCGGTGATGATATCACATGTTAAACGTGTGACAAACGCTACCTATCTACAAATTCCAACTCAATCACATTGATCACAAAAATAGGTATATGGAGGGATACTCTAATTATATATTGTGTCTCTGAGGGTGTAAGAGTGTATAAAGATACAGATATGGGTCTTTGTGAGCTATGTGACTATGGTTAATGCTATAGGGTAAGTCAGTAGGAGCCTGCAATGGTTGGTATCACAAGGTAATATGCACGTTTTAGCTCATGAAATAGTTCAATCTGGAGAGCTATGCCAAATTGAGTTAGCCATCTATGTGAGATGAGAGCCTTCTAGGTATAAATACTTTCTACCCACTTATAATGTAGAATACAATAATGAAAAACATTCCGTTATGCCTCGGCCGCTGACAGAGCACAATCCTAATACTATAATCTGTCCCAATACTTAGTAGGTTAAGGTAAATATGCAATTTTATATGAAAGTAAACAGATATACTCCTGTATATAGTCGATTAAGGAATAGTTACACATACAATTTAAAGGGACAGTCTACACCAGCATTTTTATTTTTTTAAAAGATAGATAATCCCTTTATTACCATTTCCCAGTTTTGCATAACCAACATAGTTATAATAATATACTTTTAACCTCTGTGATTATCTTGTATCTAAGCCTCTGCAAACTGACCCTTTTTTCAGTTCTTTTGACAGACTTGCAGTCTAGCAGTCTAGCCAATCAGTGCCTGCTCCCAGATTACTTCCCGTGCACGAGCACAGTGTTATCTATATGAAATACGTGAACTAACACCCTCTAGTGGTGAAAAACTGTTAAAATGAAATCTGAAAGAGGTGGGCTTCAAGGTCTAAGAAATTAGCATATGAACCTCCTTGGTTAAGCTTTCAACTAAGAATACCAAAAGAACAAAGCAAAATTGGTGATAAAAGTAAATTGGAAAATTGCTTAAAATTACATGCTCTATCTGAATCATGAAAGTTTATTTTGGCCTAGACTGTCCCTTTAAGTATGCTGAGATTGACTAAACTTATATAGTGTAGTATAAAGGAGAACTGCGTTATGTGCTACAACGTACACATCTAGAATCTCTGGTGTGTTACACTGAATTTGTGCAGGTGATGCATTAAGCTTACCTATTTAAATGATCTAGAAGTATGTGCTGTGAAGGGCTCAAGTGTGTAGACTCATCTACCCGTGGATTAGCTTCAAAGGCAGATTATCACTTTATATTAACTCTTATAAGCACTCCCTGATAAAGCATATAAGTATGAGTTTAACAACACATAAGTTATTAACTTTCAATACCAAATAGGGAGCTCCTTCTGGTCAATATAGCTGGCAAATATTATGGTCTTCATAATAGAGCATAGTAAGAAAATCAATAAAACCTTAAAAAATAGAAAACACCAGACATAACACCTAAGATATTATTACAGCAGTTAACCGGTAACAAGGGTGACCCATCTAAGGCATAACCTAAGGAAACCTCTATAGGTATGTTTAAATCAGCTGAATCAACAGATATATTGAGACGTAGCCTGCAATAGTCAAACCTTGGATAAACTGAGTTTCAAACCCACATGTCCTTTAGTCAATATTCTAAGAGTGGCTTTAGAAGTCTTAGGATAAATAGACTACTAAGCAAAGTGCCTCGTGAGGCTTATCATTTAGCCCACTCCACACATTAGAAGCCTGTGTCTCAGTTGTGATACGCTTCTCTATAGGACCCAAGAAGTTGGACTCTGAAATTGGTAGGGAAGATATAGCCGATCCACAGTAGTAAGCTTCTGTAGCTTTGAGTTCCATGTGAGACACATTGATTCCTCTATGGGATCTGAGCCACCTGTAAAATTGCGGTTCGGGTTCGGATAGTTTCCTGAGGCTTCCACCATCCAAATAGCTCACTGTGGGCTCTGTTGCAATTGCCACCCCCACACTGTCAAACTCTGGTGGTGCCATCAGTACATCTTCAGAATTAATGCAGCATCCAGCTTCCTTTTGTTTATTACCCCGGGTAAACATTGCTTGAGTGAATCGCTATTGTAGGTAGCTATAGAGATAAGTATAAGGGCATCCTGTTCCACAAGCGACGCTTCAGCCGGTTGTGTTGCCATGTTGAATGTGTGCTCAAACGTAGCGCGGAAGTCCTCCAAAAGGCTGCTGATTTCCCCTATAATATATGTTGCCACATCCATATTATGATTATGAAGTATGTACCTCTGTTGAAGGCAGTAAACCAGCCGCTAGCCGGTCTTTCCACACTGGGCCACAAGATGGCTGCTTACAAAAACTCCCGTCAGCAAGATAAGCACCAGGAAAGTGAGGTGCCGTCTATCTATTGTTCCCCACATTAAGTTTAGCTGTTTAGGTCTTCTGGGCTTACAAATTTTCAGTGATGATGGAATACCTGGTCTTAAACGGATAAACGGACGCCAAGGTTACTATTTATATGTAATATAGCTGAGCTGTTATGTGTCACTTCAGCTCCAGAGCTACCTCCGCCCAATATATATATATATATATATATATATATATATATATATATATATCTATATCCACTCAAACAAATGCACTCACAGGACATTTTTTAGGGAATAACAGAGGTTACGTTTAATGAAACGTTTTTGGGTATGCACTACCATTCATCAGCATAACATAAAGTTAGACATAACACACAACTTATAGGCAGACAAATCAAATAATAATTATAACAAACCCACTCCAACCTGTGAAAAAAGCGCCAAAGTGAATAGCTGGAATGCACTCCTGCGTTCCACTGTTTCGTATCACCGGAAGGACTATTACGTCACTTCCGGTATTGCCGTTATTAACCGGCTTCAATAAGATAAATAAACTCTTAAGGTCCAAAATATAATATGTGCCAAACAGTGTAAAACAAGAAAACGAGCTATATTATGGCATAATATCATGCTTATAATACAAGCTTTAGTGATAGCCTGTATACTCATTCTCATAGTGCAAGTCTGGGTAACCATGCCAACGGAACCAAACATCCGGTTTCGTATTCCTTAGGCCAAAAAAATTAATGTGAAAAAAAAAAGAAATCTTACATATTATAAGTGTATTAGGTGTATATACACATCAACACATTACATTCTACTCATCTATATCTTAGCGTGACTTAGGTACCCATGGATGATATATTTGGGGCTTAAAGTGGTAACCATAGTAACCAAACCACAGTATTACACTGCTTTGTTATTGAATGTATATACCAAGCCACTCAAGGTGTCATAGCCTTTGGAAAATGACTATGTTTGTACATTATAAATCCCTCTCTTATCATCCTATCATATTACTTAAAAAAATAGTTAATGCCTTTTTATACAAAAATTGCAACAACTAAAGTATATTAAAATATAACACTTATGGACTTCACTATCAACTAATGTGTTGGATCACATAAAAATTGTATCCTTAAAGAACCACTATAAGCTTTTATAAGTGGTCCTAGTTCTCAGAAAGAAAGGTAGGGGGTTACAGATAGTATAATGCCTCCTTTTCATATTTACAAGCGTATTGGTTATTATTGGAAAAAATCTGTAATTTAACTGATGCACTTAAATGTTACCAATTAATAGCGATAACAAACTGACCAAGTGCATTATTATATGACCCCTGTTAATATATAGGTCTATGTACCCACACTGCCAGAGGCATACTAAGACCTGAACAGATTATCATAGATCCAAAATATAGGATATACATACATATACATGCAAAAGTCCGTATTTGCTTAGACACTGATAGCACTCACTAGATACATGTCTAGGTATTTGCTTAGACACTGATAGCACTCATTAGATACATGTCTAGGTGGATGGTTGAGTGACCCTCAAGTAGCACGGACTTGTCCACACCCCCCGGGGAATCCACTGTCCCAGGGGTTGCGGGCCACCAGAATTTGGAACAATCCGGAACCCCAAACTGTGAAGCCTCCAGACTGAACCCCCGGTATGTCTCATCAGCATGGGCTAGCACCCCAAGTACGTATCGCACCCACATGTTCTAGATCAAAAGCTTAAAGTCCGGTGTCGAATTGAGACCACCAGGATGTATTGTGCAAAGTCTGTATATCCATTGGGCTTCACGAAATAATAACTTATTTCTATCTCCGCCTCTGTCTGGCATTGGTACATGGTCGATTAGGATATATTGCATGGTGCATCCTAGCGCAGTGCCTCACCACCGGCTGGTCTGAGTCTCCTTTTTCCAGAGCTACACGAATGGCTCTCCTATGGTTTGCCATGCATTCTCTAAGTGTCCCACTCGTTTTCCCAACGTAGACACTTGAACATGGGCACAGTAATAAATATACCACATGCGTGGTAGTGCATGTCAGTGAATAGCGAATGGTATACTTTTTATTAGAGTGGGGATGGTGGTAGGTCTTGGTGTTGATAAGTCCATTACATGTAGTGCAGCCCAGGCAGCGGTATGAGCCCTTTATATTTATTTGGCTATGTTTCTGATAGCTGGATTTTGGATCAGTTCTGACCAATAGGTCCCTTAAGTTGGTACCCCTACGATATCCGATCATGGGTGCCAGGTTCTTAGCAAACTGCAGTTTTGAGTCTGACGCAACAATTGGCCAATGGGTCCTCAGTATGTGTCCTGCGTTTGCAGTAGTGGGTGCAAATGTAGTGGCCATAATCAGTTTACTCCCAGTGGTTCTCCATGGCTTTTCTACAATCAATTCCTCCTGTGACAGTATAGATACCTCTTGTAAGATGTCTCAAATTTGTTGTGGTTTATAGCCCCTCTGGAGGAACTTGTCCCCAACTCCAGGCAGCTGGGAAATCCCTGTTTCCCTATTTGTGTTATTTCTTATAGTTCTGATCATCTGTGATCTAACAATTCCCTTTAAAAGGGCCGGAGGATGACAACTTTCTGCTCTCAACAGCGAATTTCTGTCTGTTGGCTTGCTGTACAATGTTGTGCCTATTTTGTTACCCTCAATTGAAATGTTTTAGATCCAAAAAGTGTATTTCCTTTTTGCTGTAATTTAATTTGAATCTGTGGTATCGGTACTATTGATGTTGTGGAACCACTCCCCTGTTGCCTCCTACGCCAAATTAAGAACACATCTATGTACCTTCTATAGAAGGTAATAGACTCATCACATTTACCCCAAAGGTAATGTTTCTTGCATATGCCGGGGCCATACAGGAGCCCATAGCGGTACCCGCTACCTGAAGATAACATTTTTCTTCAAAACGAAAATAGTTCTTACAAAGGCACAAGTCAAGTAGCATTAATAAAAATTCAATAGACGGACCACTGTATGTCTCATTCTGTGTCAGTTGTTCCCTTACTGCTGCCAAACCAACTGAATGTGGGATGATGGTATACAAACTATTGACATCCAAGGTGACCAAAATGTCACCACCTTGGATGTCAACAGTTTTCAGGTGCCTAATGAGATCATTAGTATCCAGTACAAAGGAATGGATACCCCTGACCACTGGTTGGAGGACATCTATGTATTGCGCAATGGGTTGTAGTAATGATCGTACAGCCAACACTATCGGTCTTCCAGGGGGTTTATGAAGTGTTTTATGTATCTGCGGGATAGTATATAGAATTGGAATTCTAGGATGTGCCATAGTACAGAAATCCTGAATCTGTTCAGACATAAATCCTTGTTCAAGCCCAAATTTAATACATTTATCTACTTCTTTCTTGAAAACATATGTAGGATCGTTAGGAAGAGTTCTGTATGTGTTCTGATCAGCCAGTTGTTAGAGAATGTCACCTCTATAGTCAGAATAGTCCAACACGACTATGGCCCCGCCTTTATCGGCCGGCCTAATGACTATGGAGGGGTCATTCTGGAGAGTCCGTATGGCCTCATATTCATTTTTATCAAGATTACTCTTCCAAAGTTTATGCAATCTTTCTGTCTCAAGATCTTGTGTTATCAATCTGATGTATGTCTTTTTGCTTTGACTGCAATTGGCAGGGTCAAAGTTGCTTGTTTTTTTACATTTCAAATCCACTGGGATGTCTCCCCGATTTTCAGTATTTT
This sequence comes from Bombina bombina, assembly GCF_027579735.1. NCBI lineage: Eukaryota > Metazoa > Chordata > Amphibia > Anura > Bombinatoridae > Bombina > Bombina bombina. The sequence goes on from NC_069500.1 coordinate 876,778,672, forward strand.
GAAAAAATTCTTTGATTTTCATAGTTCTATTAAGATGATAGATATCAAATTTAAGATCTAATGCTGACATTGAGGTACTGGGTACAAATGACAACCCTTTATTAAGTACCTTATGCTCTGTAGGAGTTAGTTTACGTGAGCTTAGGTTTACAATAATGTCCTCTGCCTGCCCCTGTGAGGTGGTCTGTGCCAAATACCCCACCCTCCGTATATGGGGTCTATTGTTCCTCCCCCCCTGGATCTTGTGGTAACCCCTAAAAAATGACTAGTTGTAGAGTAGGATTTATGTTTGCAGCGCCCCATATTGTTCCTGACTAGTGCATGTAGGAGGAGAGGGGTGCGGGAGTGAGGTCAAACTTCTATCCATGTCAGAAGATTCAGCCCCACATGTGTTGACTGTCTCAAATCTGACCCTTCTGTTTCTATGTCTCCTCTGTGGTTGTACTCCCTAAGGAGTTGTAAGCCACTTGTATACCCTCCCTTGTGTATAATCAGAATTAACTGCCTCCAAGTTTCCTATTCTTAAATATCGTAAGATCACTATGATATTTTTCAATTTGCTGGGTGATCTTATTCAACCAGTTTTCCTGATGGTCACTCCTAAGTGTCTCACTATGTGCGGATTTAAATACCTGTATTTCAGTCCTAACTTTGGCCAAAATGGCCGCTACCTCCTCAATCACCAGTAAAATTAAGTCTAGTGAACATTTATTGAGGATATGACACCATTTTTCCTGAACTCAGGGTTATCACGCCCTATAGTGGGGATGTTGTGTATTCTGAAACCTCTAGGAATATGATTAATTATATAATACTCAGATAAATAACTACCATGTAGTGATAAATTTGTTTCTCTCTTTTTGAGTTTCAATAATACATGATATAAAGTAATAGGAGTCTCACCAACTGTCCTGGAGATGGGGGCAAAGAGGATTCTGTTCGCATCATCCTGGGTGTATGATACAGTCCCAATCTGTGCTACTGTGGCTTGGCAATCCGGATCTTCTACCTGAATACCATCTTCATTGGCAGCCGCCGTTTGTACACCTGCAGTAGTATCCATTGTAGGAGGAATGAAATGATGTTATCTTGTAGAAAATATAGTCCACAAAAAAGCACCAATATAAACACAAAATGTGATGAGATATTCTTTGGGGGTACCGCTGCTCACAATACAAATACAAACTCCATTTAGCATCTCAATCCACCAGTGTCAACTGCCTGGGTGCAAAAATCACTGCAAATATCCACTCAAACAAATGCACTCACAGGAATTTTTTTAGGGAATAACGGAGGTTAAGTTTAATGAAACGTTTTCGGGTATGCACTACCCTTCATCAGCATAACATAAAGTGAGACATAACACAGAACCTTATAGGTAGACAAATCAAATACTAATTATAACAAACTCACTCCAACCTGTGAAAAAAGCGCCAAAGTGAATAGCTGGAACGCACTCCTGCGTTCCACTGTTTCGTATCACCGGAAGGACTATTATGTCACTTCTGGTATCGCCGTTTTTACCCGGCTTCAATAAGTTAAATAAACTCTTAAGGTCCAAAATATAATATGTGCCAAACAGTGTAAAACAAGAAAATGAGCTATATTATGACATATTATCATGCTTATAATACAAGCCTGTATACTCATTCTCATAGTGCAAGTCTGGGTAACCATGCCAACGGAACCAAACATCCGGTTTCGTATTCCTTAGGTCAAAAAATGTAATATGTGAAAAAAAAGAAGAAATCTTACATATTATAAGTGTATTAGGTGTACAACACCAAGACCTTCCACCATCCCCACTCTAATAAAAAGTATACCATTCGCTATTCACTGACATGCACTACCACGCATGTGGTATATTTATTACTGTGCCCATGTTCAAGTGCCTACGTTGGGAAAACGAGTGGGACACTGAGAGAACGCATGGCAAACCATAGGAGAGCCATTCGTGTAGCTCTGGAAAAAGGAGACTTAGACCAGCCGGTGGTGAGGCACTGCGCTAGGATGCGCCATGGGGTATCTTCAATCATATATATCCTAATCGACCATGTACCAATGCCAGACAGAGGTGGAGATAGAAATAAATTATTTTGTGAAGCCCAATGGATATACAGACTTGGCACAATACATCCTGGTGGTCTCAATTCGACACCTGACTTTAAGCTTTTGATCTAGAACATGTGGGTGTGATACGTACTTGGGGTGCTAGCCCGTGGTGATGAGACATACCGAGGTTCAGTCTGGAGGCTTCACAGTGTGGGGTTCCGGATTGTTCCCTATTCCGGTGGCCCACAACCCCTGGGACAGTGGATGCCCCGGGGGGTGTGGATAAGTCTGCGCTACTTGGGGGACACTCAACCATCCACCTAGACATGTATCTAGTGAGTGCTATCAGCGTCTAAGAAAATACCTAGACATGTATCTAGTGAGTGCTATCAGTGTCTAAGCAAATACGGACTTTTGCATGTATATGTATGTATATCCTATATTTTGGATCTATGATAATCTGTTCAGGTCTTAGTATGCATCTGGCAGTGTGGGTACATAGACCTATATATTAACAGGGGTCACATAATAATGCACTTGGTCAGTTTATCACTATTAATTGGTAACATTTAAGTGCATCAGTTAAATTACAGATTTTTTCCAATAATAACCAATATGCTTGTAAATATGAAAAGAGGCATTATACTATCTGTAACCCCCTACCTTTCTTTCTGAGAACTAGGACCACTTATAAAAGCTTATAGTGGTTCTTTAAGGATACAATTTTTATGTGATCCAACACATTATTAGTTGATAGTGAAGTCCATAAGTGTTATATTTTAATATACTTTAGTTGTTGCAATTTTTGTATAAAAGGCATTAACTTTATTTTTTTAATTAATATGATAGGATAAGAGAGGGATTTATAATGTACAAACATTAGGGCAGATAGTAACTTTCCAAAGGCTTTGACACCTTGAGTGGCTTGGTATATACAATCAATAACAAAGCAGTGTAATACTGCGGTATGGTTACCACTTTAAGCCCCAAATATATAATCCATGGGTACCTAAGTCACGCTAAGATATAGATGAGTAGAATGTAATGTGTTGATGTGTGTATACACCTAATACACTTATAATATGTAAGTTTTTTTTCCCCCACATATTAATTTTTTGGGCCTAAGGAATACGAAACCGGATGTATTATAAGCATTATATTATGTCATAATATAGCTCGTTTTCTTGTTTTACACTGTTTGGCACATATTATATTTTGGACCTTAAGAGTTTATTTACCTTATTGAAGCCGGTTAAAAACGGCGATACTGGAAGTGACTTAATAGTCCTTCTGGTGATACGAAACAGTGGAACGCAGGAGTGTGTTCCAGCTATTCACTTTGGCGCTTTTTTTTATAATGGGTTTGTTATAATTATTTGATTTGTCTGCCTATAAGTTGTGTTATGTCACACTTTATGTTATGCTGATGAAGGGTAGTGCATACCCGAAAATGTTTCATTAAACTTAACGTCTGTTATTCCCTAAAAAAAAGTCATGTGAGTGCATTTGTTTGAGTTTATATTTGCAGTGATTTTTGCACCCAGGCAGTTGACACTGGTGGATTGAGCTGCTGAAAGGAGTATGTGTGTGTGTGTGTGTATGTATGTATGTGTGTATATATATATATATTGGTCTGATGAAGGGGTGTATTCCCCGAAACGTATCTGAATAAATCCAGTGTTGTCAAGACCAGTGAGTGCTGTCTCCTGATTTCCATAGATTATACTCTATTCTAGCACACTGGCATTTGAAATGAACTGTTTGTAGGAGTGCACCTGCTACATACAACTTTATATATATATATATATATATATATATATATATATATATATATATATATATATATAATCAATCAAGTTGTAGCAGGTGCACTCTTACAAACAGTTCATTTAAAATGCCAGTGTGCTTGAATAGAGTATAATCTATGGAAATCAGGAGACAGCACTCACTAGTCTTGACAATACTGGATTTATTCAGTGACGTTTCGGGGAATACACCCCTTCATCAGACCAAAGTACATACAATGAATCAAACATTTATACAGTTACAGAAGACCCTCCCCCAGTGCAAAAAAACACCAAAGATGTTGCCTAGGTAACCCCTGACATAAACAAACATCACCAATACATGTAACCAACTAATTAAAAAGCATCAAGTACCGCAATAGCACATATTAGATCTAATCTACTTATTGTCATATGTAGAAACAATATGGCCAAAGACTGATATCATGACAGTCACAAAGATTGACGTTATACATAATAGCAGGCTTCAAAGTGTGAGACCTATCTAGCCACAGAAGCATACAGTTGCAATCAAAATAACGGAACGGCAATCACAAAAGCTGAATATGTCCGGTATCATAATGTGAGGCATACAGCGCTGTGTGGGTAATCCCAGATACACATAGACAGTTAAATACTATTGGTGACATATATTGAATGAATTAAACTGTATATAATACGGTGGATTTCCCAAAATATCAGATATACACTTGACCATGGAATCAGATTATTGGCGAGCAATCAGCGGGCTAGAGACTCCCCGGTAGTTGCGGCCGTAATACACAAACAGAAATAACGCTTAGATCAAATGGATCACATATCAGCAAGATTGATATAAGAACATGCTGGTTAAGATATTACCTAGTGTGTAAAGCAGATCACCGAAAGTCCAAGTTCGTGCATAGCGCAACAAGTGAGTCCGACAAGTATGGGGTGCGCATGCGTATCAGTGTCCCGGCTCCACCCCCAAGAATATCCCTTAGCGTCTTGTGATACGATAGAAAAGACATGCCCCCATAAATCTAGTTACAATACTACACTGAATGGACTGGCAAGGCTAGGCACAGGGATCTGGATGACTGAAGCCTAAAATTTAATGCCACAATACAATAAAATACGTGAACACCTATATTAAGCCTGGATATCCTATACATCAACTTGAGTATCGGGGTCATAGCTCCGCCCCTCATCCTAATCATTAGCGCACTGTGATATGTGGGCAGTGACCGACCCCCCCATCTGTATAAAACTATCATACTATCAACCAATAAAGTAGAGTGCTGAAACGAGCCATAAGGACTAACAGCGCGGTCAGGGAAACTCGATATATTTCAGTATCATTCATAGAATCTATAATAGCCCAGCTGACTGTGTGTCATATATTCCAAAAACTGTGTACCATTGATCAGAGATTTAAAGCAGGCAGGGGTGTACTTATACACCTGAGTCAGATTAAGTCATATAGACACTAAAGTGAACATAACACCAGTGCTAGTATTGAGGAGTACCCGGGAGGTGGAGAGTGTCAAAGGGGGGAAGAAATATATACTAATAAACCTAACCCCTGTATACCACACACATGGGTGGCTAAATGGCGGTGGCAACCAGGGAACCTGAATTGGCATATAAGGGACACAAGAGAGACCCTAATAATGATATCCCTAAGGAAAAATTCTACACAGCTGCACCTATCATATTTGTGACAGATGGTGCTGTCCTGCTCACATATATGTCGGAACTGCACTGCAACCTGTTGAATACATTAGATTAGGGTATGTGTGTGTGTGTGTGTGTGTGTGTGTATGTGTATATATATATATATATAGATATATAGATATAGATATAGGAGAGTCCACAACCATGCAAGGATGCAATAACCACAAAGGAAATATATACATATATATATGAACAAATCTATATACAAATACTTAAATAAATGTATAGAGTACATAGGTGTGGACCCAGAGGCTTCCAAAATGGCCGCACATATTACATAAAAAGTCTAGCATCAGTAATCCTGGAACAGACCAAGTTATGGGGTCACACCAATTATGCACAGTCCTGTCCATTGGGTGGCCATATGAGAAACATAGCTACTGTGGCAACAGATCACAGCATCTGATGGAAGTACCTGTATCTCCTGGTGTCACAAGAAGCAATGCCAGTTGATGCCCATGTTGAGACCATGTGGGTGGACCGTATTCAATTTATATATCCATCCCTCCTCTTTCTGCAGTAGTAACTTGCCCCGATCACCACCACGATTGAGTGGCGGGACATGGTCAATCAGCTTGAACCTCAAATCAGCCACAGTGTGGCCCATGTCCAGGAAATGTCTGGCCACAGGTTGGTCACTCTTCCTGTTGTCTATAGCCATCCTTATGGTGCTCCTGTGGTTTGCCATCCTCTTTTTGATATCATCAGAGGTCTTTCCTATGTAAAAAAGGCCACAATTGCCATTTAACATGTAAACTACGTATTTGTACATGTAAGGTAATGTTTGATTTTGAACATCTCATTTGTGTGTGTATGTCGAAATTGACTGCATTGGAGCATTGAGTTGCATGTCACACAACTAGGGCACTTAAATGATCCCTTTTTGGTAGAAGAGGATCTTTTGCTGTAACTGTTAATAGGATCTGTCCTCATAAGAATGTCTTTTACATTTCTCCCTCTCTTATAGCCAATTCTAGGGGGGCCATATCCTCTATGGTAGCGTTGGGTCGGATTCAACAATGTCCCACTTTTCTTTCAACGTCATGCCAAATGTCCTTGTGTTAGGAGAGTAAGTAGTGATGAAGTTCATTCTAGTTTTCGGATCCTCATCAGACTGAACCGCGGTAATATCCATGCTGGCCTTCTTGATTAAATTGTTATTGTAGCCTCTGTTCCGAAATCTTTCTTCCATTTTGTTCAGTTGAGATTCCCTTCTGGTACTTGGAGAGTTATTCCGGATTACCCATAATAGTTGTGCCTTTGGGATAGCTCTTATTAGTGATCTCGGGTGAAAGCTGGAAGCATGAAGAAGTGTATTGCGATCGGTTTCTTTTTTGAACAGGGTAGTGCCCAGGCCAGTGTCTTCCTTGTAGATTCTAAGATCTAAAAAGTCTACTTCTCTGTAGCTTGACACCTCCTTCAGTTCCACCTGGTCCCCCATTGAGTTCAGGTCCGTCACCCATTTCTGAAATGATTCAATCGATCCCCACCAGACCACTATAATGTCGTTGATGTACCGCTTATAAAAGAGTACCTGTTCATGTTCATATACTTTGAAGACATTTTTTTCCATGTGTTCCATAAAGAGATTGGCAAAAGCCGGGGCCATATTTGTGCCCATTGCCATTTCCATCAGTTGAAGGTAGAATCTTTTTTCGAATATGAAGTAATTCAATTTCAGACACAGAGCCAATAGTTCAATAATGAACCCGACCGGGGGTCCCACTTACGGGTGTTTCTCCAGACATTCGGTTAAAATTTTCATACCCAAATCATGAGGGATGATGGTGTAGAGGCTCGCTACATCCAGGCTGGCCAAAACATCTCCTGGTTGTACTTCAGTTGAAGCAGTTAGGTCCTTGATTAATGCTGAAGAGTCTCTCAGGTAAGATCTCATGTTGATCACCATGGGCTGTAGAATGGAGTCTATGTAGGTTGCCAGGGGCTGTAGTAGTGATCCCCTGGCAGAGACCATAGGTTTCCCAGGTGGATGCTCCAGCTGTTTATGGACTTTAGGGAGCTTGTACAGGATGGGTCTTATCGGGTAATCCGTTATCATCCAATCTCGTAGAGCGGAGTCTATCCAATTCATCTGTGCCCCGTGTTCAATCGGGGTATCAATTTGTGCCTTGTAGGTAATGGTTGGGTCACAGGGCAATGCCCTATAGGTGGTAGTGTCAGCCAGTTGCTTCTCAATCTCCGTCTTGTAATCATGGTAGTCTTGTAAGACTATGGCACCACCCTTATCAGCTGGGCGTATAATGGAATTATCTGCCATTAGAGACCGTATCGCTTCCCAGTCAGAGGCGGTCATGTTGTTTCTATGCTTAATCTGGCAACCATCGTTAAGTTTTTGTTGTGTAATCTACCTCTTTTTTTTCTTTCGTTTCATGATCTGGTTGAATACAGTCAATGCATCCTCCGCTGGATCACTCGGCAATACAGTGTCAAACAAAATCTGTGCTGCATCTGTCACTCATGGATAAAGTTTCAACACCCTCAATTTCTGGTTGAATGGTTGCCGTGGCCGGTGTTAACCCACTTGGTTCCATGTTGTTCATTGCTTGTAGTAGTACTTAGTGCAAAGAAGACAAAACAGTCCTTCACCGTGGTGAATGTAAAATCAAAGAAACAAATGTCCCAAAATACAGCTGAGTGGTGAGTCCGACTCCAATGTAGTATACAGCGGTGGGTGCAACCAGAGGGTTGAATATTCAGCAAGTTGTAGCAGGTGCACTCTCACAAACAGTTCATTTCAAATGCCAGGGTGCTAGAATAGAGTATAATCTATGGATATCAGGAGACAGCACTCACTGGTCTTGACAATACTAGATTTATTCAGTGATATTTCGGGGAATACACCCCTTCATCAGACCAAAGTACATACAATGAATCAAACATTTATACAGTTACAGAAGACCCTCCCCAAGTGCAAAAAACTGCCAAAGATGTTGCCTAGGCAACCCCCTGACATAAACAAACATCACCAATACATTTAACCAACTAATTAAAAAGCATCAAGTACAGCAATAGCACATATTAGGTCTAATCCACTTATATACACAGAATATTTACAAATGTATAAAGCACACATGGAGATGTTAGTTATCTCACCAGGAGTTGTAAACTAAACATTTAATGTCAGCCTATGTTATGACCAATCACTGAAGATTATTAAAGCAAAGGGGAAAACTTTGAATACACATTATATACAGCATTGCAACAATATTGCAAATATTATACCAATACAAGACTATGCCGTTACAGTAATATGTGTAAAAGTCAGACAAACCCCTATCAAGGAGAACCATGATTAGCATACTACAAATTAAAAACATTATATCAATAGTTTAACTGTATTGAGATGCACAAAGAATAGCTACCTTAGCATTTAGCCGATACTCTTCTCATGCCGTCATTCAGGAAGGAATATAGCTAAAGACTGCTCCGATTTAAAATAGCCACTGTAGGGCTTATGTCATTATACAGCGTGTTCAGGAATAGGCCGAGAAATAATCTCCAGTTGCAGCCTCTCACTACGGAGATATATACTGTAAACAAGTAGTTATGAGTCCCAAAATATGTTCAACTTGAGACTGTCAGAAAACAATTGATCCACATATAATAACAAAAGAAGTTAACGTAACATACGAATTCCTGCACTCTCAGTGAACAACATATATACAATTTTTTTTGACAATTTGAAGTTATAATAAGAGCGAACCCTAGGGAGTCAAGCCTTAATATGAAATGCATATGATGTTTCCAGTAATGGTGTAAAATTGATAACGTGTTATTAGAAGAACACAAATGGGGCTAACTAAATAAAAAGAAACTATAATAACAGTCTGTAATTGCAGGTATTCAAACTGCAGTCCAGAACTTGTAAAAGATCACCAGACCAATAAGAACTGATCATGGAACTAGTTACATACAAATAATACATGTTATACATACAATTTAATTACATCTATGTTCAATGAAAAAGCATATATGGACAATTTTTTTGTACCGATTTTAAAGCTATGTAAGAGCGGTCCCTAGGGACTCAAACACTTTTACTAGGCCAACACAGTGTTCAAATAAGTGGCATGTGACTCATGAGATATTAATAGAACAGGGATAAATCTAATTGGGTATTAAGGCATTTAGAGCACATTGTGCCAGGTCGGTGTATGCACCGTGTCTCTCTTTAAAAGTTCCTCATTTCTATTACCCCCTTTTATAAGTGGGGGAACCCTGTCAATTAATATTTTTCTCATCATAGAAATGGTGTGACCGTATTTTAAAAAGTGATGTGTTACAGGCTGCTCACTCTCATTCTTGTAAGCTGCTCTGATGGCACTCTTATGATTGGCAAGACGTTCCCTGAATGAGGTACAGGTCTTGCCAACATATTTCCCACAGGGACAAATGATGACATAAATAACAAAATCTGAAGAGCATGTTAGCCTGTGTCTAATGGAATAATGTTGAATTTTGTACGGGTGCCTGAAAGTCTCATTAGTAAGCATGGTGTTGCAGGTTACGCAACTACCACATTTGTAACACCATTTTTTTCTTAGGTAACCATGTTTGCATGTCACAATGTAAATCATGTCTTACTATCATGGTACGGTGTACCTTTAAGTAGTTAAGTCCTCCCCTTTTTTCTTACCTACAAAAGGTGGGGTTGGAACACTTGCTAATTGCTTGTTTATTGAAATCGGTTAGTTTGATTCAATCCTTCTGCTGGGATTTGGTTATCTGTTCCCTCAGTTCAAGCCTCACCTTATTCCAAGGATCAACTCACCGGAGTTCCCCCACAACGTCTATGCCCAGTATCAACTTTGTATCAGCCGCTGTTTGTTACTGACAGCCTAGTGGATGTCTGACGTCATTCACTACCAACAAGGGATCCACACTGCACCTGTCTCCTCAACCTTCCAGAGCGTGTAACGTCGGCAAACGCTGACTCTGCTCCTCCTCTCTGTCAGGAGACTCGTGCTTCAGCTGGTTACAGGACTCGGAGAACACATTAACCCGCAAGTATCTTTTACTTACTCTGCATTTTTTCTGTGTATATCCACTTGCAGTTCCAGTGAACACTGCTCTATAGTAACAGACTGTCGCTCTGATTCACTGTGTATATCCTCTTGCAATTCCTGTGAACACTGCTCTATAGCAACAAAGACTGTCCGCTCTGCTTCACTGTGTATGTCTGCCTGCCTGCAGCTTCTGATATCTGTGCTCAGTGGTTACTTAAGATCTTATCCACACTAACCCCAGATACATTGTGATACTTTATACTTCTAGGGAGTTGCAGACATATTTATTCTCATTTGTATTTAGAGGTATCTATGAGAATTCATATATATTCATAAGAATCACTATTCCTTTTCAATGACAAAACATTAACCAAATATGTGCTGGTAATCAGGAATATCTACAAATATCCAATTAATTGAAATATAGGCTTTATTTCATAAAAAATTGAATCAGCTTGTGATACTAACAATCATGAACTGTAGGCTTTTACCTTTATTATAGACCATGCGTGGGGGTTTAAAATTTTTGAATGGTAAAGTTGGGTCCTCTGCAAGAATTTACCAATTCTTTGCCGACATGTTTTTAACCAGATTGCTGGCTGGCGTGTATGTAGTAATAAAATTTAAGGGAATTGCCTTCTGTGTGTTTAATTTTTACCTCGATCAATGACACTGCCTTGGTCAAAATGTTCAATATCACCCCAGACTCTCATGATATCTTACAATTTTATAACCCCTAGCAAGAAACTTCTCATGTTATTAAATTGGACTTGTTTATCTAAATTCTGAGTATTATTTCTGATTATTCTCTGTAGCAGGTCCTGGGACCCCAGACTGGGTATACCCGCTAAAGTCAGCTTCCTCCCACCAAACACCGACCTATGAACCTCCACTGGATACTTTACACCAAGACTAGATATGCAGACAAATAACAGCAGGAGGTTGCAATAAGCTCAAACATTCTGAGTCTGGGGGGGGGGGGAGGGGTTGGAGCAGGCAATACTGACTTGGGCTGTCACCTTATACTCCAACAAAACACAGGAATACCAACTCTGTATCCGTTCTATCCAGTCCTCATAGTCTCTGGGAATTCATGGAAACTGGGTAAACCTGAATCCAGGGTAAAAGTACTCCAAATGTTCCCCGGGCACCCACCTCCCAAATCATAGAATCCCCTCAAGTTCCTGGGTCCATAGTCGGTGGGGAGGAGGCTGGCCTGCATTCCTCTCCAAGTACAAAAGAAACAGAAGCTTCCGTTACACTCTAAATAGTTGGGACTTTAAGATACCCATTTTTGACTGTGGGGGATGAAAACTCTGAAACTTTAACAGTGTATTTGTCTGTGGGCTTAGAGAAAAGTTTAGTGTTTAACTTACAATGAGGCCCTAAATGTTTCTTATATATACAAAGACTTAGAAATGTAATATGTTCATTATCATATTTCATTTTATATTGTACATTTGCTAAATTAAGTTCATACTAAGAATGAAGTTCTGACTCACTGCCACCCCATATCAACAAGTCATCAATAGAACGACAATAAAGGACATATGGATTATTGTCCTTAAACACATAACAGTCCTCATACCATGACATAAATAAGTTTGCGTATGCTGGTGCTGTGGTCGAACCCATGGCAGTACCAACAAGCTGTAAATAAGAGTTTTCAAATCAAAAATAATTGTGTTTAGCAAATCTCTAAAAGATCTATTATAAATTCGTTGGGGGGTCCTGTATAGTTAGGATCAGATGACAATTTAGTTCTTATGGATTGTAGACCTAAATGATGGGAAATGATAGTGTAGAGGCTGGCCACATCTAGTGTGACCAGTAATACATTTTGTAGCAAACAGAATATTTTGTAATAATTTAATGACTTCAATGGAATCCAAAAAGAACGCCTTTGTTTTTTTTTTTGTTTTTGTTTTACCAAAAAATCTTTTTATTAAGAATCCAATAGAATGCATAGGTACAACAGTAATATTAGTACAAATATGCAATCATACAGAAAATATGGGTTTCATTTACAAGAGTAGAAAGAATATTCATTATGGATTCTTTAATTTTCCATATTTTATATAAAAAGAAATTAAAAAGAAATTAAAAAGAAAAACAAAAATAACTGTCGTTATGCCTACTCTAATGTCCATAAAACAGTCTTTGAATGTATTAAACTTTTGATGTGCTTTGGCAATTTTATGTTTAAAATTATAGATTACTAAGTAAACAGTTGACTTATTTAGTCAAGGGGAATAATGGGTGAAATAGTTTTCAAGTATGGCTCCCAGGTGAGTAGTAAGAAGCTACACATGTCGTCAAACTTAATGACATGTACCACGCTCCTTTTTATGTATATCCCCGCCCCTTTCTCCGCCCATGTTCCCGCCCCTATAATCCGCCCCTTTTTAATATTGATAATGATTTTGATATGGTAATGATATAGCTGCGTAATAAATAAAATTTATTTTTATTGATTGCATTGCTTTTGATATTGTAATGATATAGTTGCGTAATAAATAAAATGTATTTTTATTGAATAATTGTTTTATGACTGAGCGTAATGTTTTTACTTTGCTGGGGTATATGTAATAGCCAATAGGTTTTGTAGTGAATATTTTTAATACGTTTTATTTACGTTTAAGGCTATGGCCATGACAAAGAGGTAATAAACATGTTCGGACTTGCCCGCAGTACAGAATTCCTTTACTAGGGGCAAGTCAGAACATGTCGAACCCAGTAGAGTCATGTTCTGTCTTGTCGCTAGTAAAGGAATTCTGTTTTGCGGGCAAGTCCGAGCATGTTTATTACCGCTTTGTAAGTAATTTTGTGCGCATGCTTTTTTTAGGCACCTGAATTTAAGAGAGTCCAATTGTGTAATCTATTACTACAGATTAATAGTTTAAATAATAGAATAATTTAACACAGACACAAATACAAATTTCAATAGTTTTATTATGGAGAAAAAAACATTTAAACAATAACAAGCTTACAAAGATAATACAAAATAATAAGAAAAAAAAAACATTTAAAACTCAAGCATTTATTTACATGTTCAACCAAGTAGTCAGTTGTATAAGTCTACCAGTTCTTTTTTTAGGTAGTAAATAACCATGAGGACTTGTTAGACCAGGGGGGCTTAGTGAGCTGGACCTTAAAAAGAAGGCTCCCTCATCTCTTTCTTGTAAAGGGTTTTGAACATTAGTTGCTGAATTCTCATTTAACATCTTTAAACCATCAAGGTGTTCCCTGATTGTTGTATTACCAACAACACTTGATGGGATGTTCAGTTCAGCCATTGCACTCAGAAATGTATTCCAACCTTGGGGTGTCTTCCTAATTGTAACATTATTATTTTGTGTAACACCACGCACCAGATCCAGTATATTTGACCCAGGCACAACATGCTCTTTGTATACAAATTCTCCTTTGTCATTCCACCCATCAACGTGTTTAGCCTGAACCATTTTACTGAGTAGAAGCTCAGCATTCTTTTTAAACCGGGCATTTACACTACTAAGTCTTTTCTTCTGGTGGTGGATTAACAGGTGGCATTAACAGCTGTAAACTCATTTTTTCCCACTCATTTTGTTTAGCACTCACCAAGTATTTTTGCAACACAGTTGTATACCTACTTTATTTTTTCCCCATCAGATAAACCACTCTGCAAAATAGAAGTAATTTCTGCATCCAAGTTTTGCACCACGGACTCCCGAGAATTTGCTACAGAATTTGTTATATTTTGTAAACGGTCCATATCTTTTTTAGGAACAAGATACATTTTCTCACTATAATCCATTAGCGGTTAGTCAAAAGACCAGTTAGCAATGGTATAGCAAAGCCAAGCAGCGACCCAATAAATCCTCCAGACTGTTTCACTAATAGTTTCTTTTTAACAATAGATATTTTTTTGTTGCTCAAAGTTTTTATAATTTTGCGCCACTTTTTAAGTGCTCCTATTTTTCTAGTCGATAAGGGTAATTTTACCTTTTAGAGTATTGAGCTCAATCTCACATCGTCTTACATATCGTAGTGACTAGATCATTAGATGCTGAACCCAAAATCTTTTTTCTTTTAGCTGCTGATGCACTCAATAAAGCTTTAAAGCGGGCCAATTGCGATGGAGTCTTTTAGACATGTTTGCACCTCGTCAGTTACTACAATAAATGACTAAAGGCGTCAATTCTATCTCTTTTTAGTGTTTTTTTTAAAGATATACACAGCTGGTAATTCAGGGGGAAAGATACCGGTTCTTAAACGGTATTCATCAGGGGTAGTAGATCTTAAATCAACTAATAAATAACCGTAAGGTTTACTTGTGGCATCTTCAAAAGACTCTAAAAAAAATTGTGATTTACCAGGATACATTTGGTGGGCTAATGTTGTAATTTGTAACTTATCCCTAGGATTTTTAAAAAGGACCATATATTTAGTATTAATTGTTCTGCTTTTTTTACCCTGACAAAATACGTTCTGTACAAGGTACATTATACTCAGATTTCTGTGATGTACATACGTGGTGAATGCCTTTTCAATTTCAGAACGATTACACGCAGCATCCATCAAATCATCAACAGCCAGATTAGTTTTTCCAATGGGGAAAAGTGTATCATTAAAAGTGTCTGGCAAACCTTCTATAAATCTGATATAAGGCAATGTGAGTAATATTTCTTCATACATTTTTTGCCAGCATGCATAAAACCACACAATATTGTCAACCCAATGTGATAAAAGTGTACCAGCATTTTGTAGTAATTTTTTTACAAAAAAACTTTTTCCTGAATTAGAAGGCCCGGCCAAAATGCATGAAAATGGATGTTGTAGTCTGACGTCCATAGCTTAATAACCAAATGGTAGAGTTGTGAAGGCGTCTGTCAGTTGTCTCTTAGTATATACACACTTTTGAGTTTTCTGTAATTGTCTTGTCTCTATTTGCCAGTACATTTTATTTCTCACAATACCGTTGTGTCGAACTTTAATTTTTTTTCTGTTCATCAGGGTGCAAGGGATAGTCCAATACTAAATCTTTTAAACTGTCAAAGTTTACTAATTGTACATTAGCAGCATTTAGAGTGATTCCTTTAACCTTTATACATATTTTACCCGTTGTCAGTCTATAGCCATAAGTTTTTGGGCCAGCCGAAACAAATTCTGTGATGTGTGTTTCAGATGGTAATTCACTAGTCAGTTCCCGTAAATAGTCACCCAAAGGAGGCGTCCAGTCACCGGGGCTGCTGATAAAAATGACAGTGTCAGTGTCGTGGTAGAGACAACGTTCTTGCAGTCTGTCTAAAAGGTTGTACAGTTCCAGTCGTGCATAGGCGGTGGTGAAACAAGCTATGAAAATGTTTGTGTTACGTGCTAATGTGTGAGAATCCTTAGTGTATTTCCAACTGACCATAGCGGTGTCATCGTCTAAGAAATTTAAAGATGACACCGCATACTTTGGTAGAAACACAACGAAAAAGCTTGTCAGGGTTAGTTACAATACTTGCATTCTGCAAATTGCTTTTTTGCCCAAATTTACCCCATAAAGAATTTAGAAAAAGTTTGGAAATTTGCCTCTTTGCCGGATTGACCTTTATTTCATGCGGTCATGCGGTCATGTGGTCTCAGTGTGACACCCTCTTTGTCAAAGTAGTCAGATACATATTTTTGTTTTTTTACCCTCGTCTGTACACCAATCAAAGTGTCCCTGAGATGTACTTTGATGTATTCTGTGAATAATGTGCCTGTGCGCTGTTCAAAATGCCAGACTTCAAATATTTTACACAACTTGTACCCTTTCTCCAAAGCCTTTGCTATTTCAACCATACACCATGTTCCTGTCAAGGCCTGCTCTTCCTCAGTATGCTCGCAAGGTGTCAGTTGGTTGGTGCTGGCACATGCGCAGCATAACGTGATCATCAGTTTGCCATTCATTTTTACAGGGAGTACAGGAAAGAACAAAGTTCTTGGGGGATAGACTTTTACTTTAGCAACACCAAAATAATTGTCAAAAGGTTTAAAATCATCATAAATAATGACATGGTGACCAATTGGGTATGTTTTTGTTTTGTTAATGAACGGGTATAGGCTGGTAAAATCATAATAATGTATGCGCTCTTCAGGAGTTGTTTTATGGTACAATTTAATAGCATTTGTTCTACCACCATACAGAGCATCTCTTGGATTCGGGGTTGTGGAAAATTACTTTCAAGAATAAAGCCCTTTACATCTTCGTCTGATTCTAGCATAGCATTCCACTCATGCTCCCACATTTTGCGGATGTTGTAACCACGTTTTTAAGGCAATGTGTTTTAAGTATCGTTTTATGATACAACTGATATAGATAGAATCTGTGACAGTATTTGAATCTTGTGCATTGTAACACAAAGGACAACCATGGTAAAATCAGCCGTGAAATTCAAAAGCAGTGTGTACATCAGCTATAAAGGCATAACCATCTACAAAGTAATTATCCACCCTCTTCTCACCACCTCTTAAAGCATGTTGTATGGTGATACCCTCTTTGCGAGCAACATACATTAACCACTGTATAGCGGGTGTAGAAAAACGTTTTTGCTGTTTGTGGTAATTATCAGGCGGTACTACAGCTATTGTGTTTTCTGGCAACATTTTTTATTTATACATGGCCATGCATACAGATGCTAATGTTGTGAGTTGGAAGGGATCAACATCATAGGTAACTTCTACAGGGGGTTCATTTTTTATGTTTAAGCACCTTTTTCTTAGCCATGGCCATTACGCTCTTTCTAAAACACTTGCACGCCTCCTTTTAAAATTGACATCTTGTATGCAATATTTTTTTAGCTCTTCCTGAAAATTAAATTCCCTGTCTTTGTTGTCCTGATACCAATTCATGAACTCTGATTTTTCATCAGGCATCATGTGTTCATACCCATAATCTTCTACAGGAGGCATTGGGCCTATATCATTTTGATTCTGCACGGTATTAAAAAAGTGTGGAAAATGCCCTTTACACTCCTCAAAACCTAGAGCTTTTGGTAACTTGCTGAGTTTCATGGGGAGGAAGTTCAGTGAGTCAATAAACCGTATACCTAAATCTTTCACCGTTACACACAATAGTTAACCACCCTGAGCGAGTAAATCTATCTTTATCTTTTCCTTAAGCAGTTGTTGTGCCACAAAATAGGCGTCATAACGGCCGGAATTATGTGCAATAAAGGTAAAACCAGAAAATTGCTTGTTTATGAATTTTATCACAAAATCTGCAAGGCATGTTAGACCACTAAATTCCCAACACTTTTTATCACTCCCTAAAGATATGGCGTATGCGTTATTAGGGATGTGTATGCCTGTCTCCTGCGTGCACTCAGAATCATATAAAATGTAGTCATCTGACTCATCAGGACATTTAAGTGGTCGCAAGTAACACAAATGCCCTTCAAATGTTGTAATATATTCATAACAACCTCTGCACTGAAAGCCTCTACACTCACAAAAATCATGAGATTCACCAACATAACAACCACACTTGTCACAATATATTTTACTTAGACAATCAATTTTTTTAGACCGCGACAGTTTTATGTGCGTTAGTAAGCAATCCTTTGACCAACAAAACGTCCGGCATTTAGGACATCTAACCAGCTCAGAAGCATTTTTACACAATTCTTTCTGTGACAAGCCCTGCAAAAATATATACACGAGTGGTTACCTTTATGATAGAAAGGTGTGTGGCAGTATTCACAAAAATAAGATTCACTTAGGAATGCTTTTATATCTTTGACACCGTAGTAATGATTTTCATGATGAAAAACATATACAACAGTGTCTTTGCACAATTCATCAGTCTCATAATATTGCCATGACCCGCGGTTGTGGTATAACACCTTTATAGTTATATTTAAATGATTTTCAAAAGCTGTTATATCATTAAAGCTAACTAAGCGGTCATCTGCAATACCTAAAGCTTTGTGAATAGGTCTAGCCCTTTGAATTAGCACAGAGTCTGCAACATCTACCTTTTCCAAAATAGCACAAACACTAGCCGCCAGACACAAATTATTATAATTATTAAAATCAAACAAATGCCGTCTTTTAGTACCAATAACACAACTGTACCGTGTAGATCTCAGGCGTCTATGGTTTACCACACCACCAGCTCTATTGCTAACAATTAAGACAACAAGTTTTAAACTACCATCCCCCAAAAACTCAGCATTACTCTGTAAAAGATTAGCTATATCATTCAAAAAACTCTCGGCATTTGTTATCCCTAAAATAGCGAATGGAGTATAAAGGGTTATTCATTCCACCACCCTCTAATCTTAGTTGTACCATATCCCCTAGGCCCTACATTGTGCATTAAATCAGCCAGCATGCACAGCCTGCATTGCAGAATCAAAAGACTATTTGTTCAAGATTAACAAAGCGGAGATGGTCATAATACTCAACAGCGTTAAAATTATCATGCTGTCTTTGGTAATGTGCTACACGTTCCAAAAAAACATGTTGATGCGGTACAATATCTGCATTTTCCATATTACTTTGTGCCACAATCTGAGCATTTGGTATATCTATTGGTTGTTCTATATTTTGGCTTTCAATTTCATTATTTTGTATGCTATTTTCTGCATTTTCAGCAACCGGGTATTGATCTATATTTTGGTCAACAATTTGAGCATTTGATGCATCTATGGGTTGTTCTATACAGTCATTAGAGTTGTACAATTCAGGCTGTGCATGATTCTCATTTTCGGGAATGTAATTCTGTGACTCTGTAACTGGTGTATGATTCACCCCTGTGATTGGTGTATGACGAGTTTTTACCAGATTTTTCACTTTTTTTGTAACATATCTGATTTTTACGTTTACCCATGTCGAATCTTATTTTTTCTAAGCAATTTTAAACCAGTGTAAAGTGTGTTTTGAATTGTCAAATGTTAATCTTATTGCACCCCCCACTCTGTAGTCCGCAGTCATCAGTTACACTCACAAGACCTTTAAACAAATTAAACAGGTCTTTAAGGACGTCCCTTATTGAAATTCAAGTCCCTAATATATGACTGAACCAGTCAACAAAGGCTTCAGCGTCAATATCTTGGGTAAGTGTTATTTCTAAGCAGTCAGTTGTCAGTGTCTGTGGGGTTGGACTACAAATTTTATTTGTAGACCGTGTGTTAACAGAATTTACGTCAAGAAATTTTGAAAAAAAGGAAATTGCATGTTCAAGTCTATTTTTTATGTCGATTTCTTTATAAATTGGGTTATCTGTAACATTCAAACAGTCTAAGTCCAATTCAGATATTATACCTTTAATGGCTAACGTTGATTTTAATAATAATCTATATGCCGAAATAGCCCAATCACCTAAATTATCAGTAGCAATTTGTCTGTCATTTGCACATTGTAAATTTTCTACAACGGTTACAGTCTGTGAGATAGGTAATGTGGGGCTTCTCTTGTTAATAGTAATCGTAATGTCCTCTAAAGCCGTCCTAGTTTTTTAAACAGATTGGCCGCTAGAAGTATCAATGTCACACTTTTTCTTAGTAGAAAAACGGTTCTTATTTTCAGAAAATTCTTGTGTCTGGGTTGACAATTGTTGTTGTGGTTTTACATATATTGACTTACCAGTATTAATTAGATTAGTTGTGTTAACACTTTTTTGCGTCTCCTTAAAGCATCCTAAAAAGCCGCTTTTTACACTCTTTAAACACTTTGTTAATTCATGCGTCACATGCGCTGTGGATGTCGAAGCAGTCTCACTATCTTCTATGTAACGTTTGTTACACCAGTATTTTCTTGATAACTTTGAAACTGAAAAAATAAAAAATAAAAATAAAACCATTAGCTGCAGAATAAACAGTTTGTTCTATTATACATTGGTTTAAAAAAAAGTTCTAATTAAATGCCATTTCCGTGTAAAGATGAATTAGTAGTTTTGGAATAAATAAATGTAATAAATATATACCTTTTTTCACATATAAATCCTTTTGTTCTTCTTGAACGTTGTTTTCAAGCGCAACGGCTGGTACAATTGTCGCCGTATGGCTCTCGAGTGGTACAATGCTGTTTTCTTTTGTTAATGTGGATATTTCTGGGAAAATAAACAAACAATATTAATATATTTGGGAAAAAAACTATATATGTTAAGCCTCAGACATGTTCAGACTTGTTCATAGTACAGAAATTAGTATTGTATGCCATATACCCAGCTTGTAATCTTACCGTCCACATCTTGATTTATGACTTGATGCGCATCATTATCTAGTAGTTCTATATTGAAATTATCGATATAGTATTCTGAAAATGTGTATAGAAAAAAATATGAAATATATTTAAGTCTAAAGTCCATGATTTATATACCTATAATACAATTAAACAAGTACAAATAAATAAATAATATTTCTATTTACAACATGGCAGTTGTACAATAAGAGATCTGAAATATATTACATTTGTTTTTAAAAAAAAAAAAAAAATAAATAAATAAAAAAAAAAAATAAAAAAAAAAAAAAAATATATATATATATATATATATATATATATATATATATATATATATATATATATACACACATACATGTATGATACAATTTAAAATGTATTAAACATTTGACATTGTAAAAATAAATACCTTGTGTTTCTAAAGACCCACTTGTCCAGAGCACATTCATCAAAGGGGATTTCTTCAAAATGTTCCTATAAGTCAAACATACAGGCTATTTAAGGTTACTATTTTACAGGAAATGACGCCATAGGGGGCGTAAAAATAGAAAAAAAAAAAAAGTATTGTTGAAACGTACAAAACGTATAATTTTAAGCATTTATGAATGAATCTAAGTGTTTAAAACAGAGATTTTTTAAGGCCATGATACCATAGAATGTGACCAGTAAAATAAATATATTCTAAGTATTTTTTTTAACACATCTACAATTTTTATATTATAATTTTACATTTAAAAAATACGGTGATAGAACAAAATTATTATTTAACAGTACATGTCATAGAAATTTAGAAAATAATTACACATTATTTAACATTAGGCCTTAAACGTATATAATAATAGGGGATAACGTGTGAGTTGCAACCACTAATAAAAAATAAAAATAAAAAAAATAAAAACTTACCATCTTTGAGTAATGATCGCTGGCTTTGGTGACCTGTGTAGTCTTTGTAGTGTTTGATTGTGTAAAGACCTGCATGGGGAAAATGTTTTATTTAAAGCCCACCAATCAAAAAAAAAACCATGTTGACACTCCACACCTGTCAATTTCAGCAATGACCACCCAAAAAGCCAATCCTCATTCTCGCACTCCACACCTTTCATTGCCAGCAATGACCACCCCCCAAAAAGCCCGCCCTCATTCTTGCAGGCCCCACCTGTCATTGTATAAAAAAAGGACAAAAATATCCGTGTATAATATAGATTGTAGTTTATTATAGAAATAAGCGTTCAAATACATATCAATACATATGCTTTGTCACTATTTTTCTTTAACACAGTAAATGCTAAACTAAATATTTTTATAACAAGCCATACAGTTTTGAATATCTTTATATAGAGATTTACATCTTCCAAAAAAAGTTTTATATGGAAATGTCTACACTTCGTGATTGCCAAAATGTGGTTATTTAAAGGGACACTGAACCCAATTTTTTTTTCTTTTGTGATTCAGATAGAGCATGCAATTTTAAACAACTTTCTAATTTTACTGCTATTATCAATTTTTCTTCGTTCCCTTGCTATCTTTATTTGAAAAAGAAGGCATCTAAGCTATTTTTTTGGTTTAGTACCCTGGACAGCACTTGTTTATTGGTGGGCGAATTTATCCACCAATCGGCAAGAACAACCCAGGTTGTTCATCAAAAATGGTCCGGCATCTAAACTTACATTCTTGCATTTTAAATAAAGATACAAAGTGAATGAAGAAAATTTGATTATAGGAGTAAATTGGAAAGTTGCTTAAAATTGTATGCTCTATCTGATTCACAAAAGAAAAAATTTGGGTTCAGTGTCCCTTTAATTAAAAGGGGTCTCCATTTTTTTCCAAACAGTTTATTTGGAATCAATATACTGTATGTTAATAATAAGATAAATATTTACAGGAATATATACACATCTATTTTACAGCATAACTGTCCAAATAATTACTACAGGGCAACTTTACTACAATACTACAATTTCTGCAACACTGCTAAAATAATCACATGATTTTATCCAAGGAATATACTTAGCCCCATTCTCCAGTGTGTCCAAAATCAGCCATCCTTTCAGGAACAATATAAGAAAGAGAGGAGATAGTGTTCCAGTTTTTTATACCCCAATTCAATAGGGAGTGGTTTATCAAAGGCCAGTCAAATGCTATTAGGCGTGTCTTTAGTTCAGAGAGAAAGGTGTATCTGGAGGTAAGGGATTTTAATAACAGCTAGGTCAGTAAGCTATGTCACCACAGAGGGATGTCTTTCTTCTCTTTGATAAAGCCCTGTTCCATATGGGGCATTGCTCCTTAGGGTTGTCTTGACCTGTGTCTGATGATAGGGGTGGTATTCCCATCACATTATCTGGGGGGAGTTCGAGAGGAATGTTCAGTTTCTTTGCAAGGTCGTCCAGGTCATTAAAGTTCTAATATGATTTGGGATCCATTATGTGAATTTATTAAGCTAAACGGGAACCCCCAGTGGTACCTTTATGTTGTGATCCCAAAAAGCTTTGGTTATGAATCTGATTTTATTTAATCTCTGGACAGTCTGAGGACTGAGGTCCTGGAAAATTTGAAGTTTGTGCTCTCTAAAGATGATGGTTTGTCGTGTTCTGGCCGCTTGCCAGAGTTCTTCTTTTGTGGTGAACTTAAAAATCTTAAAATAACTTCCCTTGGGGGAGCTGGCGGGTGGGCGGAGGTCAAAATGCCCTGTGTATCCTCTCCACATCATCGTTCTGGAGGGGAAGAGATCATGGTGAAAGCTGTATTTTTAAATTAGGTTTTAGTTGGTCTTGGGTGATTTCCCCTGCGATGCCCGTAATCCGAAGATTGTTTCTTCTCCCCCGATTGTCAAACTCTTTGATCTTTTCTTGAAGGGATTGTATCATAGAACCCTGGATCGACAATTGTTGTGTTCAAGCTCACCAAGTTGTTAAGTGCATCCTGACCTTCTTCCAAAAATTCAATTCTTGAACCCATGTCATTAAGATCTTTTTTAAGGTCTCATTTCTTCTCTAATAAAAGATTTCAAATATGCTAAATCTGGTTTAGATGGGAGACCTGCTATTTGTGATTGAAGAGCAAGAAAAGGGTTATGGTGTGTATGTTGTATGTTCAGCTGTGACCCTGGTACAGTAGATTCTTGTGACTGAGACAACTCGCTTGCATTATTTTCTGATGCTTAAAAAAATGTTGAAACTGATGGAGTGGTCTGTGAGGGCTTATTATGCTTCTCAATCTTCTGCCCTTTTTTGCTGCACTCAGGTGGTAAATCGCCATAAAACAGGCTAACAATGGTATTGAGCCAGTTGTTTGTTCCTGTGTGTGCACTTATCTCTGTATGTATTTGTCTCCCTATGGGAAAAAGGGGCAACCAGACGTGGAGTCCTTGCTCAGTGTGCTTACAGGAATATGGCTACACCTCACTGACGAGGCCCAATGAAGTCCAAAACGATCGTGTGGGGTTGCTGTGTTCCTTGTTCAGAGAGAAATTGCCTGGTATTTCGATGCTGGACTGACCGTAATAGGCGGGATCAGACTGATATACTACAGCAAAGTTCTACTCTGTGAAAAGCATTACTGGGCTAAAAAGCTGCACCCAGGTGGTAAATCGCCATAGAATAGGCTAACAATGGTATTGAGCCAGTTGTTCGTTCCTGTGAGTGTGCTTCTCTCTGTATGGGCTTATTATGCTTTTCAGTCTTCGGCCCTTTTTTGGTAGCCATTTCTATAAACTCCAATGTGAGGGGGAAGTATCCTCAAAATGTGACAGAAACAAACTGTTGTTGAGCTTAGGAGTGTAGTATGCACTGGTTGTAGGTTTATGGCTACCTTACATAAAACCGCACTTTATAGTGTGAGGTGGTGTCTCAGGTAAGGAAATGACATGTGGCACAGTATAATGCACTGTTTTCACGTGGAAACGGGTTTAGCCGTTAAAATCCAGATGTGGGGTCTCCCCTTAGGGTTGGTATAATGCCAGGGGTTATTGTTAAGCGTATTCTGTTAAGGATGTGATTAATCTAAGTTTAAGCAGAAAAGAAAAAAACCCTTTCTCTTAAGGGTTAATGAGTTATGTAATCGAGTTTCTAGTTTTATCTAGGAGTTTTGTGTCTGTTCCCTTATGTTAATGTGCCTTTAAGGCCACGTGTGTGTGCTGGGACGTCTAAAAGATCGATATCGGCCACTCATTCACCACTGCTTCTCCCGCCGAAGACAGACTCTGACCTTATGGTAGGTGACCCCCACACAGAAACTGCGGCATCACACACTGAGAAGAGAGGTCTGCAACATGGGAGGTCCATTGCAGAGTGCCGGAGATAGTGCCTTAACCTTCTCTGCAGAGCTTTGTGACAGTTGTACTAGGTAGGAGCAGCTAGGTTCCCCTCTTTTTCTCCCAGATCCACCTGTGGATATGGCTTGATGTTGTCCGGATCCTAGATAGGTGAATTAGGGATCTCACTTGTCCATTAGGATGAAGTTAGAGCTGCGACATTCACGGAGCTCTAGCAAAGTGCAGTCATGTTCCTGCTTGGCTTGGTTCCACCCTGCCCCATGCACGTGTTTAACTTGCTCAGTCCTTTTCCTGCGCATCTCTTCCTTAAAGCCCACATCATAACAAATGCCAGTAAGCTTTGCAAAGCAGTCAATCGGAAAGGGAATTATGGAATGAGACAGACATTCATTTGTCGCCTCAGCCCTTGCGTTAGTCCTCCGGAAAGTCATTGTTTTTTTAACTGTACCCTGGAGAAAATAATCTACATATTTGGGCCACGATTTGATAGTAACCCAATTGCAGATACAATGGGACGACCGGGAGGTCTTAAAGGGTCTTTGTGAATTTTGGGGATACTGTCGATAAAATGAAATCTGGGGTGGTCAGTGGTCAGAAATTTGTAAATAGCTTCATCAATATGCCCGCTTTGAAGGGCTATCAATAGAATTTTATCCAATGCTTTTTAAAATTCTTTAGTGGAA
Organism: Bombina bombina; assembly: GCF_027579735.1. Taxonomy (NCBI): domain Eukaryota; kingdom Metazoa; phylum Chordata; class Amphibia; order Anura; family Bombinatoridae; genus Bombina; species Bombina bombina. The sequence goes on from NC_069500.1 coordinate 876,804,398, forward strand.
TTTTTGGGCAAAATACGATATGTCAATGAATCTTTCAACTGGGTAAGCAACTCTGTTCTATGAGTGGTCCAGGACGACAATGGCACCACCTTTGTCGGTGGCACGAATGACAATGGACTTGTCATCCCGTAAGCTGGCCACAGCTTGCCACTCCTGCGCCCCTATATTATGTTGCTGAGTAAGAACAACATTCTTTATTAATTTCAACTGTACATAGGGAAGTATAGGTTATTTTATTTATATATATATATATATATATATATATATATATATATATATATGTATATGTATATGTATATATATATATATATATATATATATATATATATATATATGAACAAACGTTTGCACTCAAACTTATAATGTGGAACATTTTTGGGGTATTTAAACCCCTTCATCAGCATGCAGCAGTGAACACAAACAACCCTTTTATAGTGTTATACAAGAAGTGAAAAAACACAAACCTCTCATCTCCCAAATTTTTGCGCCAAAACAATATCGTCAGTGGAACGCATAATGCGTTCCACCATCAAGGCCGAAACCGGAAGTTCAAACACGTCACTTCCGGTTTTCGCTGAAATTAAGCTAAATAAATATAGGCAACGAGTATAACAAAACTCGTTTATATATACATGTTACATAAAAAGTGCAAATGTAAAGCAAACAAGTATGATGCCCCAAAATTATTGAGTATAAGGCATCAGTGTAGAGTGATCACTATAGAGTGACGAAACTTGTGTGTGTTTGTATTGTCATGGCAACCACTGCCATGGATACAGTGATAGTTGTAAACTATGGTAAGTGAACTTGGCATGAACACACTGTAGTGACCTGATTAACATCAAACGTGCTTCTTAAGAATATGTGAAGCCATTCAAAATAGTGGTGTCAAAATACATTTAAAAGTGGGATAAGAAGTTGTTCATTATCCCTAATAAGAAAATCGCAATAATTAAAAACAAAATGGGGTTACAATTTGGTGCCATTGTTGACAATCCAATGGATGTTAAAGGGTTAAACTACACATAATTGCAGGGATTGGGTAACCAGAATTGTAATTAAATAGCCAAACTTAAAACTACGGCCAATCAATCTGGAAAAAGTATAAACCATATTTGAAATCGTTATTTTCAGGGACGGTCATAATCTGTGACCTAACAGTAAAACCATCATCAAAGTTATATCATATATATTGATATATACATTTCAAGGGTCAGGGTGAAAATACTGCATATAAACTTGGCAGGCTATGAACGTATGTACTAGTGGGTAAGCAGAGGCATATAATATGAGAAATTCCCAAGAAGTACTGGGTGTTTCAACCCCCAAAGCCTAGATTGCTGTAATGTTTAGTGCAGATAAGGGTAACCAACACAGGTAGGCCAGGCTTCCACGTTGTGTAATGGAACCAGAATCGGTCCCAATCCACAGTGCTGTGAGAACTGTGTGGGCCACCCCCAATGAAGGAGAGGCACAATGCCCCCCTGACAGTACCCCAAGTATGTGGCACATTAGAGCATGATCACAGAAGAAGGTTGAATGGTCCCCAAGTGAAACATCCACTGTGCCTCACACTTGAGAAGCTGTTTGTTGCGATCTCCACCTCGTTCCAATGGGGGTACGTGATCTATCAATATATAGGGGATTGAGGAAACTGGGTGTCCCTTGTTGGTGCAATGACGCGCCACAGGCTGCTCCGAAACCCCTTCCTTGAGTGCAATCCTTATAGCATGTCGATGGTTAGCCATCCTTTCCCGTAGCATGCCAGATGTCTTGCCAACATAGAACTTTGAGCAAGGGCAAAATAGAAGATGCACTACGTGCGTAGTAGTGCACGTTATTGAGTGTCTGATTGTGAAAGACCGGTTCGTATGTGGAGGGTGAAATAACCTTTGTGCCAATTAGGCCGTTGCATGTAGTGCAACCTAAGCACCGGTATGAACCCTTGATGTTTCTTCTAATGCCAGTATTGTAGCAAGCTTTGGGATCTGTTCTCATTAATAGATCTTTGTGATTGGTACCTGTCTTGAAACCCACCATAGGTCTTAGATTGTTGGTGAATGTCAGCTTTGGATCTGAGGACATGATGGGCCAATGTTGGCGTAGGATTTGGCCAGTACCCTTAGTGGCCGGAGTGAAGGTGGTAGACATGATTAATTTGTCTGTAGTGTCCCGCTTAGGCTTAGGTTGTATCAATTCAGCTTGTGTCAGGGTGGATACAGATTCCATCAATTCTTGGATCACAGATGTCTTATAACCTCTTGAGCGGAACTTCTCACCCGCTCCAACCAGTTGGGAGACCCCAGTCGTTGGATCTGAGTTGTTTCTCATGGTTCTAATGAACTTTGATTTCACAATGCCCTTTAATAGTGCAGGGGGATGGCACCTATCAGCCCTGAGTATGGAATTACGATCTGTGGGTTTGTGGTATAATGTGGTGCCAAGTTTGTCTGAGTTCTTAAAGACTGTCAGATCCAAAAAATTAATGGATTGTTCATCCACAGTCATTTTAAATTTAACGTTATTGGTACAACTATTGTAAATATTGTATATATTTCCTATTTGTACAATGCAGTGTTGCGCCTGGTCTGATATTGACCAAGAATATACTAGTTAATTTGCGCTATGTATATGCCCTTACTATAATCTACTATGGTCAATTGTGTTTTATTTTATTTTGTGTTTATATGCTTTCCAATAGAGGTAGCCTTATGTGCCCTATGAATAGTTATAATAGCCCTGTATTAATATTAAGGTTTCTTGACATGCTGAATAGAGATCTAGCGTTTTTAACATTTCTTTACATGTTTTTATGTTTATGTATTTTCTGAGTATTAGTAGAGAGGAATGTATCGTGAGTGCTAAACTGCTGTGTACTGGTTTTATTTATATATATATGTATATGTATGTCATTGGTGGTTACGCACTCTCAGTGACATAAATAATGATAAATCTTCTGTCCAAGGTGCACTTAAAAAATGTATACACTTATGAAGAAGAGAGGCACTCACCAGGTCTTTTTAATATAAATTCCTTTTATTGTAGTGACGTTTCGGGTTTTACCCCGTTTTCAAACCAACAGCAAAACAAACATACTGTGCTAGCCAACCTTATATACAGACCTATTACCTACCCCCACAGCTATCCGTGTCCGAACCGGAACTCACAGCAATCACGTGGTCAATCACCACATCCTGTATTGCCATGGGAACAAGATGCCACGGTATAGCCGGTAGTGCATTAAAAAACAAAACATTAAAATCAAGGAGGTAGACGAGATTAACATATGTCTACACGTTCACAACCAAATGACAGCAAATAGCGGATGGATTCTCACAGCTTGATCGTTAGCGATGTCGGAATACCTGCAGTGTAAACAAATGCCTTGTTTCAGGCTCCACCAATCACATGCGAGAATTGAGCTAGCGCCCATAAACATGTGTGCAAAACGGAACATCGCCAATGCAAATACACTTGTTGTCATCATATTAATATACTGTTGCATACAGATGTGTTAACCCATAGTATAAATAAAACTTAAAGATGCAGATATATTTACCACTCAAAAGGTGCCAATTCTGTAACATCTGACAAGCCAAAAAAATTCAAATGCTAAACCTATTGTGCAGCACTCGCTAATAAGTTGTACTGTATAGATTTATATAACATCTTTTTGTCAGAGTATCCTCTAAGCTGAGCAAATCAACGCTAACTATTTATACCGGACCATACATTTAGAATAAATTCTAGTCAAGCCAATATTTCTAGGATAAAGAATAAAAACATCTTTGAATAAACTATCATATCTTAAGAAAAAGGGGGTGCATGAGAAATGACAGATCAATAATAAACATATTATACTGCTCTCAACTCCCTAAAAAAACTATATTGCATGTTACTGGTCTATAAGCTAAACACACTATGCAAATCCAATAGTCAGAAACTAAACACGCTATGCACATCCCTATAGTTAGATTACACTGAATGGTGTATATGGAGAATACGTGTAGACATACTAGTAGAAAAATATCATTGGATATATACTCATACCCAAAAAAGGGGGGGGGGCACATTTTACTAAAAGGAGAGATTGTATGCAAAATCCATCCTTCTGGGACGAATCTAAGGATGTGTAAACATTATCTTCATATACTAAAGATTACTGTCTTTAATGGATCAAAGCCTCTCATCATTAGAAATCCTTATATACAATAAATCATGGACTCTCTTAAGAAACAGTGCCAATCTAGGTGGACATTGAGACCTTTTGGTGCCATAGTGCCCAGTTCGTAAATACATCTGGCCTCCCGTTGCAACAACATTTTAGCACGGTCACCACCCCTGAAAGGCTTTGGTATATGATCGATGATTATTTACTTTAAATCTGATACTCTATGGTTAGCCTGCGCGAAGTGTATGGCCACAGGCTGATCTGATGTGCCTTTCTGGATGGCAGTTCTAATAGCCAATCGGTGGTTTGCCATCCTTGTTCGGAGATAGTCTATAGTCTTTCTGACATAGAATAATCCACACACACAATGCAAGATATATATTATAAATTGTGTGGTACAGGTTACTCTGTTTTATCATGTATCTGTTGTTGGAATATGGATGCTGAAAGATTTTTCCAGTAGACAGACCTCCACAGGTCGTGCATCCCAGACAACAATAGCACCCTGGTTTTGCTTGAAGCCAGGTATCTTTACTGTAGCACATTCTTGGGTCAGTGTTGACCAACTGATCCCTCAGAGATCTGGCCCTGCAATATCCGATCCTAGGCGGTGCTATCCCATGTAATGGAAGATCTTTATCAGTGGTTGTCAATGACCAATTCTTTCTCAAGCTTTCCACTAGATGACATTTACCTAGTCAAATGTAGTCGTAAATGTTAGCCTATCATCCACAGTACCGTCCTTTTTAGGCTGAAGTAAAGATTATCGATCAGTATTAATCATTCCTTGCTTAATCTCTTTTAGGTGTATACGTTGGTATCCCCTCTTAAGAAACTTATTCTCCATTTCATCCAGTTGTGTAGCCATAGTGGATGTCTCTGAATTATTTCTCACAGTCTGCTTGAATTGTGAAGTCGGTAGTGCTTTTTTTAATGCTGGAGGATGACAGCTCCATGCATGGAGTAGGGAATTTCTATCCGTTTCCTTGGTGTAGAGGGTAGTGTACAGATATCCATTATTCTTATAGATTCGTCCAAAAAGTCGACAGAGGTACTACTGTGTGTCATCTTGAATTTAAGTGAGGAATGGGCCGTATTCAGGGTCTCAAACCAACAAAGCAGATCTTCCTCTGTTCCTTTCCACAGAAGGAACAGATCATCAATGTATCTTTTAAAAAGAGTAACCCGTGCATCCGTGAACAGGGTCGTACCAATTGTCTCGAATTCAGCCATATACAAATTGGCATAAGTTGGTGCCACATTTGAGCCCATGGCCATTCCAGATGTCTGAAGGAAATATTATTTTTCAAAACGGAAATAGTTAATCTCCAGGCACACCGTCAATAATTCAATGATAGTATCTACAGGTGGACCAATGTACGGATACCGATATAGTTGTCTAGTCACCGCCTTGATACCTTCTGCATGTGGTATCACGGTATACAGGCTGGTTAAGTCCAGTGTAACCAGCAAGATCTCATCTCCAATATCGGATAGTTGTTTAAGTGTATTGATCATAGACCCTGAGTTCAATAGAAATGTGTCCATATTTCTAACAAGGGGTTTTAGCAAATGATCCAGGTAGGTGGCAATCGGTTGCAGGAGAGACCCTATAGCGGATACTATTGGCCTACCCGGTGGTGACTCCATACTTTTGTGAATTTTTGGCAATGTGTATATGACAGATGTTCGTGGATGTTCTACAGTCATATATTGTTTGGCATCCATATCCAAAAATGCCATGTCATGTAGCCTTTCCAGCATATTGTCGATTTTTTTCTTTTTGAATATCATGGTCGGATCACCCCTTAATTTCCTGTAAGTGTCACCATCAATCAATTGACGTATTATTTCTCCTCTGTATTGAATGTAATCCTGGATAACGATTGCTCCACCCTTGTCAGCCTCTCTCACTATAATGGATGAATCCTCACAAAGACTTTTTAAGGCCTTCCTTTCCCCATGTGTGAGGTTGTGTCTGTATCAGCCTCTCTTTTCATGGAGTTTGGTGGAGTCCTGTATAAGGAGTCTGGAGAATGTTTTAATCGTAGGATTGTAACTACTTGGATTGAATGTACTTTTCTTTTTAAGCACTTTTTCTGGTTGACTATCATGATGTTGAAAATGTTCCTTTTAATCTGAGAGTTCTAGTGAAGTTTTCTATATCAACAAAGAGGTCAAATTCATTACATCCTGTGGTGGGTACAAATGATAGTCCCTTGTTGAGAACACTAAGTTCATCCTTAGACAGCATCCGCTAACTAAGGTTCACTACTAGGTTCTCATTTGGTGACCCCTTCTCGGAGCTCTGGGTGGTCTGCTTGAACAACCCACCCCCAGCCTGGTGTGGTCCCTCTTCCATTATTTTTTGAACGTGTAACCATCGCTCCTCTGTTACTAATCTCAGATGTTGTGGTGTTCGTAATCGGGACATCAGAGTCCGTACTGTTCCCTGAGATGTCCAGAGTCTCCATGGGTCTGCGTCTGTATCGCTGCCTCCATGGTTTGTTATTGCGATATTGCATTCTCTCTGCTGGATTTAGCTGCCACCGATACACACTTTTGTTCCTGTAGTCATTGTTTACATCGTCCAATTTTCGATTCTTAACGGCAATTAGTTAATATCTTCCTTCAGCTTGCTGATCCAATTCTTATCAACTTCCAAATCCAATGTATGCACGTTGATTTCTTCATACTTGGTAATCTCTACTCTGTTAATCTCTAACAGCCTTGAGACCTCTTCTACAACCAGTAATATCAGGTCCAAGCTACATTTATTTAAGATATTGCACCATTTAAGACAGAACTCAGGGTTAGTTCTGCCTATCGTTGGAATATTTTTAATCCTAAAGCCCTTCGGAATGTATTTTTTTCGGTGGTATTCCGATAGATAGGACCCATTTAAAGTTAGATAAATATTCTTCCTTTTCAATTTTGCCAGTTTTTCATCATAGATATGACTAGTTTGCTCAATGATAACCCTGGTTGGAATTGTGGCAAATCTAATGCGTGATGCATCCTCCTCTGTGAAGAAGAATTCTTCAGCACCCTTAATTGTATCATACATTTCAGTTATATCATCTCCTTCAGCCATAACTGCAGTGTGTGTATCACAATGCAGAAAAAATTGTAATAACAAAGATAGTTAGCAGACAAAATTACAGATCCTGTTTCTTTAAACAATATGCGCTGGGTGCTAGTACAAGATTATAATACAAACAGTCATTGGTGGTACAGCACTCTCAGTGACATAATTTTGATAAATCATCTGCCCAGGGTGCACTTAAAAAATGTATACACTTATGAAAAAGAGAGAGGCACTCACCGGGTCTTTTTAATATCAATTCCTTTTATTGTAGTGATGTTTCGGGTTTTACCCCGTTTTCAAACCAACAGCAAAACAAACATACAGTGCTAACCAACCTTATATACAGACCTATTACCTACCCCCACAGCTATCCGTGTCTGAACCGGAGCTCACGGCAATCACCTGGTCAATCACCACATCCTGTATTGCCATTTGAACCAGACACCATGGTATAGCCGATAGTGCATTAAAAAACAAAACATTAAAATCAAGGAGATAGACAAGATACGTGTAGACATATGTTAATCTTGTCTATCTCCTTGATTTTAATATTTTGTTTTTTATTATGTGAAATTATTAAGCTAAACGAGATCCCCCAGCAGTACCTGATGTTGTGATCCCATAAAGCTTTGGTTATGAATCTGATTTCTTTGCGTCTCTGGACAGTCTGAGGACTGAGGTCCTGGAAAATTTGAAGATTGTGCTCTCTAAAGATGATGGTTTGCCGTGTTCTGGCCGCTTTCCAGAGTTGTTCGTCTTTTGTAGTGAACTTCAGAAATCTTAATATAACGTCCCTTGGGGGAGCTCGCGGTTTGGGCGTAGGTCAAAGTGTCCTGTGTATCCTCTCCACATCATACTTCTGGAGGGGAAGAGATCGTGGTGAAAGGTCTTTTTACATAAGGTTTTAGTTGGTCTTGGGTGATTTTCCTCTGGGATGCCCCTAATTCGAAGATTGTTTCTTCTCCCCTGATTGTCAAGATCTTCAATCTTTTCTTGAAGGGATTGTATCATAGAATCCTGGATCGACAATTGTTGAGTGTTCAAGCTTACCAAGTTATTTAGTACATCCTGCCCTTCTTCCAAAAAGTCAATTCTTGAACCAATGTCATAAAGGTCTTTTTTAAGGTCTCATTTCTTCTCTAATAAGATGTCAAAAAAGTTAAATCAGATTTAGATGGGAGATCTGCTATTTGTATGTTGTATGTTCAGCTGTGACCATGGTACAGTAGATTCTTGTGACTGAGACAACTTGCTTGCGTTATTTTCTGATGCTTGAAAAAAAGTGGAAACTGATGGAGTTGTTGTCTGTAAAGGGATTATTATGTTTGTCAGTCTACGGCCCTTTTTTGGTAGCCATCTCTATAAACTCCAGTGTGAGGGGAAAGTATCCTCAAAATGTGACAGAAACAAACTGTTTATGAGCTTAGGAGTGTGGTATGCACTGGTTGTGGGTTTATGGCTCGCTTACTTAAAACAGCACTTTATAGTGTGAGGTGGTGTCTCGGGTAAGGAAATGACATGTGGCACAGTATAATGCACTGTTTTCACGTGGAAACGGGTTTAGCCGTTAAAATCCAGATGTGGGGGCACAGTATAATGCACCCTCTCTGCAGAGCTTCATGACGGTTGTACCAGGCAGAAGCAGCTAGGTTCCCAACATTTCTCCCAAATCTGCCTGTTGATATGGCTAGATGTTGTCCGGATCCTAGATAAGTGAAGAAGGGATCTCACTTGTCCATTAGGATGAAGTTAGAGCTGCGACATCCATGGAGCTCTAGCAAAGTGCAGTCATGTTCCTGCACGTGTTACTCAATTTGCTCAGTCCTTTTTTTCTGTGCATCTCTTCCTTAAATCCCCTATCATAACAAATGCCAGTAAGCTTTGCAAAGCAGTCAATCAGAAAGGGAATTATGGAATGAGACAGACCTTAATTTGTCGTCTCGGCCCTTGCGTTGCCTTTTGTTTTTTTAACTGTATCCTGAAGAAAATAATCTTCATATTGGGCCACGCTTTGATAGAGTGAACCAATTGCAGATACAATGGGATGACCAGGGGGTCTTAAAGTATCTTTGTGAATTTTGGGGATACTGTAGATAAATGGAAATCTGGGGTGGTCAGTGGTATTGAAGATAAATAATTAGTTTTTGGAATATAATATTTATATTAATAATAATAATAATAATAATAATAATAATATTTTTTATGAAAGAATTTGCTTGTGAGAAAGACAGCTTAATATAACAACTTTTATTTAGTCACAGCACCCAAAATCTTAGATCACACGATACAAAATTCTATGCTTCTTGATATGGTACCATTAATATGAGTTGCATTAAATATATTACATAAAACACATTGACATAACTGCATGCAATTTCTTGAATTAAATGCAAACAGACACGAGAACAAACTTTTATAGCTATAAAGTAAGTGCATAATATAATTACCCCTGGGGCCCCAGTAAGAAGTCTATCTTTACTTCTAGTACTCTATTGCTGGTAACCTCTCTTTCTCTCCTCCTTCTCTCCTCCTCTTCTTGACTCCCCCTTCTATCCTCCTCTTCTTGACTCCCCCTTCTATCCTCCTCTTCTTGACTCCCCCTTCTATCCCTTCATCTTATATACCTATAATGACAGCCCCTTCAACTAATACTTCCCAAAATGGATAATGGTGGATGCTTGATATCATTTTGGGTTGGCTAAGAGTGTGATTGATTTATCATAACATCTGAATGTATATTTTTGTTTCTAAAGTAATTTGTATCTCAGCACTTTACCTATTTCTGTATGCTATTTCTGACTGTTGGACAGCTGCTTAAAAGAACACCAGTTGGGCTATTTATGTTCCTGACATGGCTTCTGACATCGACTTTTTAACTAAACTATTTTAACTAAAGGAATTTACTGCTATATTCCTGTACATGAACAGGTGTGTTCTAAGAAACTTTCAGCAAGCTGAACATTAAGTAGAGTTACATCACACACACACTCACACACACACACACACACACACACACACAAACACACACATATATATAATTTGATCATATTTAGCAAATTACTCATATTGTAACAGTGGTCAGAAATTGAGAGTGTAGTTTGTTTCTGATTGTACCTATGATGAAAGAAACTGTATTACACTGTGAAGCGCCTTCTTTGATTTATTCACAGGACGCCTTCTTTGATTTATTCACAGGACACAACCACACATGTAGGAGAGCATTAAAGAGGGCAATTCAGTTAATAGTAAAGCAATGTAAGCATGCTAGGCTTAAGTATTCATTAACGAGCCATCCGTGAGGGAAATGTTTCTCCTCAAACTGAGGCCAGACTGATGACTGCCTGAGAATGTATGCGTTGTGAGCAGAGCCAGGAAATGTTGCAAATGAACTGCACATTCAAAGAATGAAAGTGTTTTTGATTCCTGTACAGCTGCTCATCATGCTTTGGAGCCTGTAGAGCAACATGGGTGCAATCTATTGCCTCCAACATATTAGCTATGCCAGCTGAATTATAGAATTCCTTCTTGAGGTCTTTGCAATCATCCTCATTTTAAGGAATCCTATAAAAAGATGGCATTTTTTGTGATGCCATTCAGAAACTTGTCAAATACCACAGAGAAGATGCTTTGAGCCAAGCCGCCCAAATACCCCTCTGCGGATTGAAAACTTCCGGATGCCAACACATGAATGCAGCAAAGTATCTTGGACATGCCAAGATGCCAAAGTGAAAATATATAATGCTAAGGATCCCTTTATCTGCAGTAGCTTTCACATTCATCCCTTGCAGACTGTAGAGGAATTTCTCTAAAGTAAACTAAATATCAAAAATAAGAGGGAAACATAATTGTGTGCCACATTATGGATCATTCTCCCCACCTTGGTCCATACATTGTGTAGACTTGCCATCTGATGGTGCCTTTAGAGCTAAGAGGTGAAGTCATCACAGTTAGAGGCCAATGCCAGAGGCATGAGGTCTTATTTACCTATGAATGAAAAAAGCATGCTATTGTATTATCTTTGTAGTCCAAATCCTAACATGTTAAAACTCACATAATAGCCTTTTAATGACATAAACATTACATTCTAGCAGTGGTCAGAAAGATGCCCTGTTGATTTTACCTTCTAAAGTGGTTGTAAATTTGTTTTCTCTGGTTGTGCCCCTATTGTTCATCCTCTTGGTCTCTTTCGAGGTCTGGGGGCACTTGGATGTCCTGCAGCATTTCTCCTTGTTGGGTAATATTGCGTAGTATAACCAAAAAACAAAGGTAATCAATACACACTCACCATATATACCTCTAGGCTACCTCTACAAATCTGATATCTCCCAATAATCAGATTGGACACTATAAAGATACTAAAAAAAGAGAGGAGTGCTAAACAAGCTAGGTATAGATATAAGATAATTAAGTAAAATCTGTATGATTAAAAATGTATTACAAGACAAAATAACACAAATTGCAATACACTAGTTAAGCGGTTATCAATGAGAAGCTAGACGTGAAAATAAGTATTCTCCTGTGTAAATTAAGTGAGTCTGATCCTATTTAGGATTACACAAAATAGGTGTACAAGAAATTAATCATAAATATGTTAGATAAGTGCATAGTTAAAGTGCATAATATATGTGCATCGTGTATAGATTAATAGTGCAATTATATGCAATAAATAGAACAATGAGTCTAACAATATGAAAGTAAGTGCTTATTTTTTAAAAAAATATGAAAAAAGGGGCCACAATAAAAATAAGAACACACAGAGTTAAAATAAGTCCAAATATATCATTCACTTCCAAAATAGTTCACGTTCAAGGTAACTTTTATCTTGTAAACAGTGATCACTGGTTTGAGAAAAACGGTGTCTATTAGTACTACAAATGTTCTGATTAAGTTATTGAAATTGCCCCCACTGCTCCTCTTACCGGACCTCCGTTTAGTGATCGTTTTTCGTCTGCTATGCAGCAACAGACCTGTGTGTCTCTGCTCCTGGTAGATTCTCGATACCGGGCTCCAGCGTCTACACAGCGTCTGCACGTACAATTCCCGATCACGTGACTGTTCCAACAACCAGGATTGGCTTTCAGTACGGGTATCCTCAAATGGAGTGCTGGGGGGGTCTTTGATAAGATGATCCTGTAGTAGAAAATGTTCAGATGAGTAAAGTGCACTATTTGGTTAAGATCTTCAAAAAATAAATCTAAAAGTTCTAGATCCCCATCCCATATAATAAATAGATCATCTATAAAACGCTTGAAGAGCACAAGGTTTGCACCCCATGGAGATTCTGTAATGTGAGTTTTCTCAAAGAGCCCCATGAAAAGGTTGGCATAACTGGTTGCAAACCTTGTGCCCATCGCCGTTCCTTTAATTTGTAGATAAAATTTATTATTAAAATTAAAATAGTTATTAAATAATATAAAAGAGATACAATTTAAAATGAAATCAATTTGTGAATTTTGCATTTCAAAATCACTATTCAGATAACATTCTACTGCATGTAAGCCCAATTGGTTTTTTATATTTGTATATAATGAGCTTAAATCACATGTAACCAGAATGTATCGATCCTTCCAAATTATTATTTTTTGTAAATGGAGTAAAAAATCAGTAGTATCTTTTAGATAATATTTTTGTAAATATTGGTCGACATGTTAGAGGTCAAAGATCCAATACCCGATATGATAGGGCGGCCTGGGGGATTCATCAAACTCTTATGAATCTTGGGGAGGTAGTAAAATATTGGTGTCTTGGGATGTGGGACATTTAAAAAATGGTATTCGTCAATATTAATGATCCCCATATCTTTAGCGTTATCTAATAATTCCATAAATTCCTTTTTTTGAGTTAAAATTGGATCAAATGTCAATCTTTTGTATGTTTCTGTATCATTTAAAAGCCTATTCGCCTCTATCACGTAATCTGATGTGTTAAGGATAATGACTCCTCCCCCTTTGTCTGCAGGTTTTATCATTATTCTATCATTTTTTTTAATCCTTAATAATGTCCTTTTCTTTTTTTGAAAGATTATACTTAATTCTATTATTAAGCTCACTTTTTTCCACATCTTCCTTTACTAATTTTTCGAATAGTTCTAAATATCTCCCTTTATCTTGTGTAGGATAAAAGCTTGATTTCATCTTTAGATCTGTGTGTATATAACCATGTTTTTTTTCCAACTGATTTTGTGAAATGTCTCTCTAGAGGTGTTTTAAGAAAATGTCTTTTTAATGTTAATTTTCTAATAAATTGGTTTACATTTATCAGAGTTTCAAATTTGTTTAATCTACTGGAAGGTGCAAAGGGGAGACCTTTATTTTGTACTTTTGCTTGGTCTTTATTCAATACTACATTACTTAGATTGAATATGGCGCTTTTTGATTCATCTAACGCTATTTCTGTCTTTTGAACTGTTTGTAACCTTCCTCCTCCTCCTACAACCTCTATTTTTCTTTTCTTGTCTTGCTTTTTAGATTTTCTATTTGTAATCGATTTGAGGTTTCTGGTGTTAATGGGCCTTTCTCTAAAAAAGAGGGCTCTAAATTACTTTCAATATCATATCTATTACTTGTTGGTATTCTCCAGTTATTTCTACTTTTATTTTTATAATTATTAGATCCTGATTTATTTCTATTCCAATCGTTGTCCTCTCTAGGCCACTCTCTGTTTCTCTCTATATTGGTTTTAATGTCTGTATTTTCAAAGTTTTGGTACTGATGGTCATAATGGCCATCAGAATATCCAGTTTTATATCTCCAACTGTTCTCATAATTTCTATAGTCAGTTCTGTTCTGATTATGATTACCACTAGTAGTATAATTTGCATAAGATCTATAGTCATCTCTATTTCTTGGAAAATTGGTATTCCTTGTATTATGAAAATTGTGTCTAAAATCTACATGTTTTTTTGCTTGTTGGTTTTCATATCTGTAATTTGATCTTGGGGTTCTAGTACTATTGTCTTTAGACAGTGTATCAGCCCTAGTTTGATCATCCTTCCTTTTATTTTCTTTTTTGAACAGTAAGTGGGTTTTCTGTACTAGAACTGTATCCATTTGAATGGAATTTGAGTTTTCATTAATAATAGGTTTATCGCTACTTTGTTGTATTTCAAGGTAGTCTTTTTCATCTCTTTCCATTTTTCTCAATTTAGTATTATTAATACTTGAACTCAGTTCTTTGATGTTTTTTATAATGTCTAGCTGTCTGTTTTGAAAGAGTAAATTGTTTGAATGTGGTTTCAGTATTTCTTTATAAGTATTTACTTAATCAGCTAATGTCTCAAGTGATCTAGTACGGGCTTTCATGATTACTTTCATTAGCTTTATGGAGGCTAGTTCTAAAGTACTATACTATTCCTCAGCATGATCCGAATCTAGATCAAAGGTACAGTTTTTCTTTAATCTCAACCCTCTGGGTACCATATTAGAATCTAAATATTTCTTCATAAATTGTATTTCTACTTTTTGTCTAATTTCTTTAGTCATAATATCTTCTAAATCAATAAGGCTCTCAGATTAAATGTCATATTACTTTCAACATCTTTTGTGTCTTTTAGTTCAGCTAAAAGTAATTATCTAGTGCTGAATAAATCCATGGGAATGTGTAAGGATAGGGAGATAATAAGCATAGCCAAAAAACAAAGGTAATCAATACACACTCACCATATATACCTCTAGGCTACCTCTACAAATCTGATATCTCCCAATAATCAGATTGGACACTATAAAGATACTAAAAAAAGAGAGGAGCGCTAAACAAGCTAGGTATAGATATAAGATAATTAAGTAAAATCTGTAAGATTAAAATCAGTATGATTAAAAATTTATTACAAGACAAAATAACACAAATTACAATACACTAGATAAGCAGTTATGAATGAGAAGCTAGACGTGAAAATAAGTATTCTCCTGTGTAAATTAAGTGAGTCCCCACCTTGGTCCATACATTGTGTAGACTTGCCATCTGATGGTGCCTTTAGAGCTAAGAGGTGAAGTCATCACAGTTAGAGGCCAATGCCAGAGGCATGAGGTCTTATTTACCTATGAATGAAAAAAGCATGCTATTGTATTATCTTTGTAGTCCAAATCCTAACATGTTAAAACTCACATAATAGCCTTTTAATGACATAAACATTACATTCTAGCAGTGGTCAGAAAGATGCCCTGTTGATTTTACCTTCTAAACAGGTTGCAAATTTGTTTTCTCTGACATTGGCCGCTTCATCCTGGTTGTGCCCCTATTCATCCTCTTGGTCTCTTTAGAGGTCTGGGGGCACTTGGATGTCCTGCAGCATTCCTCCTTGTTGGGTAATATTGCGTAGTATGCTGCAGACTATGATAATCTTCATCACCTTCTGAGGGCTGTAATGTAGGGCTCCTCCAGACCTATCAAGGCATCGGAATCACATTTTGAGGAGCTCAAACAACCTTTCCACAACAGCCCTTGTTTGCATGTGAAAGAAAAAGATAGGTTGGAGGAAAGGGGGTAGGATAATCCCCAGGGGAGATGGTATAAAGCTAGTTATGCCAAAATATTCCCTGGCAGGGTATAAACACAGTTAATGACAATTACCAGGTAATTGTAAATAGACATACAATGAAAAAGTGTGCTGAGCCCTGTATTTTTACATTTTAAATATCACCACCTTATTAAAGATCAGAATATTTTAGAAAAAGTATTGGTTTTAAGCAAACTTACATATCCATATCTAAATGTATTAGGTATGAGTTAACATTCTTACAGTTTCACACACAAAAGTGAGATTAAAAAAACACTCAACCAGAGCTAAATTTCAAATCCCATCATATGTGCCAATGCACATATTGATGGGAGGCAGGATGTGGGGGTTAAATATCGTAGCAATTATCAGAAATACACAAAATACTAGGCTCCTTCAATCCGGAAGCACATATTAATTTATTTATTTATTGTTATTATTAATAATATTAACTGGACTAATAACAATTACAGTATCAGACACCCCTTCCCATTCCAATCGCCTCACTGAGTAACAACTGAATTTAAGGCACAGACAAAATAACAGCTTGGCTGGCAAGTTAAAGAGACAAAAATCCCTTACTAGTTCCCTGATGCACGTCTTAATTTATACTTCTTCAGAGGGGGTGCAGGCCGCCAAAAACAGAATATATTTATGGTTACACAATACCCTCCCCTGATACTCAACAATGTTGTATATTTAAAGGCTGAACATCTTGTAAGTCACTATCTGTCCCCCTATCACGTGGTCATCCACGTGGGACGTTATATTTATATCATGTGCATGAGCTGCCCTATCGGATAACATGTAAGCTCCTCACTATTTGCGGATTGGCAGATCATTATTTACATTTCTCCTAAGTTTCACGTGGAGTTAATATTGGGTAGTAACATTGTTCCAGTTCCACATCACTAAAACGACCGCAAGTTGGCATGTTAGGGTTCCAAGAAGGAAAATAGCAATGTATAAGTAATTATAAAAGCGGGAGAGAGGGATGCATAAAAAAGAATTATGGTATTTAACCTGTGTTAGACCAAAGTATATCACAGCACTGTATGCTAAAAAAGGCATTATAGCAGGTTAGACATGCTGGTGATTTAAACTCAAGAAAATATGTGGTAAACGCATGTTATGAATAGTTTGAAGTGCGCATATAAATGTGCTGTATGTGAGAGTGTGTTTGAAGAAATGGAATGAAAAAATAGAATAAACAGAAAAAGTGGGGACAATAGTGATTGGAAAATTAAAGTGACAAAGTGATGGATAATAGGGCAAAAATAATTCCTTTACAAAAAATACTTACAATAAAAGTGAACAGGATAAATATGAAGTGAAATAAACATAAAAGGGAAAAATAAATGTATAATTACATAGGGAAATATATGGTGATGCAAGTGACAACACACATTATTTAAAGAGTTATGTCAAATATATGCGAGAGTATAGATGAATTATATTTAAATACTATGCTGTAATTATAGATATACAAAGAAATTATCATTCAAACCATTCAGTCTAACTGTTAAAATATTCATTTACATTCCATCTTTAATAATAATTTCTCTGAGTTACCACCTCTAATACCCAAGGACGCTTTTTACATTACTCTTAATTTGAGTGATGTGGTCATACTATTGTGTTTTAGTTGGAAATGTATCTCTTGCTTACAATCCAATACATATGAAGAAGAGCATTAAAGATGGCAATTCAATTCATAGTAAATCAATGTAAGCGTACTGTGCTTAGGACTCGCCAACGAGCCATCCATGAGGAAATTGTCTTGCAGACTGACGACTGCCTGAGGATGTAGTGGCGTCGAGCAGAGCTAGGAAATGATGCAAACACGTTCATTATTCGCAACGGAGTGTCGCAAATGAACTACACATTCAAATAATGAAAGTGTTTCCGATTCCTGTACGTTTGCTTGTCTGGCTTTGGTGTCCGCACAGCAACATGGGTGCAATTTATTGCCCCCAACACATTAGGAATGCCAGCTATATTATAGAATTCCCTCTTGAGGTCTCTCCAATCGTCCTCAATTTGAAGGAATCCTATAAAAAGATGTAATTTATTTATGATGGCATTCATAAACTTTTCAAATACTACAGAATATAACTTTTGAGCCAAGCCGCCCAAATACCCCTCTGTGGATTGAAAGCTTCCGGCTCCCAACACATGTATGCAGCAAAGCATCTTGGACATACCAAAGTAAAAAGATGTAATGTAAAAATCATGTTTTATTATTTTTATAGACCAAATACTAACATGTTAACTCACATTATCAGACTTTCAATGACACAAAAATTTAATTTTAGCAGTGATTAAAAAGATGCCTTGTTGATTTTTATCTTCTAAAGTGGTTGTAAATTATGCTTTCTCTGACATTGGCCCCTTCCTCCTGGTTGTGCCCCTATTGTTCATCCAAGTCAAGTCAAGAATACTTTATTAGCATGACATTATTACATGTGTTGCCAAAGTAATATGTTACAATAAAACAGATAACAATTTATAAAGTAGGAGTATAGTGAGTAGTAAGAAGCTACACGTCGTCAAACTTAATTTGACAGGTGCCACGCCCATTTTATGTAAAGCCCCACCCCTTTCACACCCAAGTCTCCGCCCATGATCCCACCCCTTAGAATCAGCCCCTTTTTAATATTGATAATGATTTTGATATGGTAATTATATAGTTGCGTAATAAATAAAATGTATTTTTGATTGCAATGCTTTTGATATGGTAAATTACTGGTAATGATGTAGTTGCGTAATAAATAAAATGTATTTTTATTGAATAATTGTTTTATGACTGAGCGTAATGTTTTTACTTTGCTGGGGTATATGTAATAGCCAATAGGTTTTGTAGTGAATATTTTTAATACGTTTTATTTACGTTTAAGGCTATGGGCATGACAAAGAGGTAATAAACATGTTCGGACTTGCCCGCAGTACAGAATTCCTTTACTAGGGGCAAGTCAGAACATGTCGAACCCAGTAGAGTCATGTTCTGTCTTGTCGCTTGTAAAGGAATTCTTTTTTGCGGGCAAGTCCGTACATGTTTATTACTGCTTTGTAAGTAATTTTGTGCACATGCTTTTTTTTAGGCGCCTGTATTTTAAGAGTCCAATTGTGTAATCTATTACTACAGAATAATAGTTTAAATAATAGAATAATTTAACACACACAAATACAAATTTCAATAGTTTTATTATGGAGAAAAAAAACATTTAAACAATAACAAGCTTACAAAGATAATACAAAATAATAAGAAAAAACACCCATTTAAAACTCAAGCTTTTATTTACATGTTCAACCAAATAGCCGGTTGTATAAGTCTACCAGTTCTTTTTTTAGGTAGTAAATAACCATGAGGACTTGTTAGACCAGGGGGGCTTAGTGAGCTGGACCTTAAAAAGAAGGCTCTCTCATCTTTTTCTTGTGAAGGGTTTTGAACATTAGTTGCTGAATTCTCATTTAACATCTTTAAACCATCACGGTTTTCCCTGATTGTTGTATTACCAACAACACTTGATGGGATGTTCAGTTCAGCCATTGCACTCAGAAATGTATTCCAACCTTGGGGTGTCTTCCTAATTGTAACATTATTATTTTGTGTAACACCACGCACCAGATCCAGTATATTTGACCCTGGCATAACATGCTCTTTGTATACAAATTCTCCTTTGTCATTCCACCCATCAACGTGTTTAGCCTGAACCATTTTACTGAGTAGAAGCTCAGCATTCTTTTTAAACCGGGCATTTACACTACTAACCACTTCACGAATTATAGTATTAGTTTTTGTATCTGTAGCATGTAAAGTCTTCTTCTGGTGGTGGATTAACAGGCGGCATTAACAGCTTTAAACTCATTTTTTCCCCCTCATTTTGTTTAGCACTCACCAAGTATTTTTGCAACACAGTTGTATACCTCTTTATTTTTTCCCCATCAGATAAACCACTCTGCAAAATAGAAGTCATTTCTGCATCCAAGTTTTGCACCACTGACTCCCGAGAATTTGCTACAGAATTTGTTATATTTTGTAAACGGTCCATATCTTTTTTAGGAACAAGATACATTTTCTCACTATAATCCATTAGCGGTTAGTCAAAAGACCAGTTAGCAATGGTATAGCAAAGCCAAGCAGCGACCCAATAAATCCTCCAGACTTTCACTAATCCGTTTCTTTTTAACAGATATTTTTTTGTTGCTCAAAGTTTTTATAATTTTGCGCCACTTTTTAAGTGCTCCTATTTGTCTAGTCGATAAGGGTATTTTACCTTTTAGAGTATTGAGAGCAATCTCACATATCGTATTGAGCGCAATCTCACATATCGTAGTGACTAGATCATTAGATGCTGAACCCAAAATATTTTTTCTTTTAGCTGCTGATGCACTCAATAAAGCTTTAAAGCAGGCCAATTGCGATGGAGTCTTTTAGACATGTTTGCACCTCGTCAGTTACTACAATAAATGACTAAAGGCATCAATTCTATCTCTTTTTAGTGTTTTTTTTAAAGATATACACAGCTGGTAATTCAGGGGAAGAGATACCGGTTCTTAAGCGGTATTCATCAGGGGTAGTAGATCTTAAATCAACTAATAAATAACCGTAAGGTTTACTTGTGGCATCTTCAAAAGACTCTAAAAAAAAATTGTGATTTACCAGGAAACATTTGGCGGGCTAATGTTGTAATTTGTAACTTATCCCTAGGATTTTTAAAAAGGACCATATATTTAGTATTTAATTGTTCTGCTTTTTTTACCCTGACAAAATACGTTCTGTACAAGGTACATTATACTCATATTTCTGTGATGTACATACTTGGTGAATGCCTTTTCAATTTCAGAACTATCACACGCAGCATCCATCAAATCATCAACAGCCAGATTAATTTTTCCAATGGGGAAAAGTGTGTCATTAAAAGTGTCTGGCAAACCTTCTATAAATCTGATATGAGGCACTGTGAGTAATAGTTTTTCATACATTTTTTGCCAGCATGCATAAAACCACACAATATTGTCAACCCGATGTGATAAGTGTACCAGCATTTTGTAGTAATTTTTTTACAAAAAAACTTTTTCCTGAATTAGAAGGCCCGGCCAAAATGCATGAAAATGGATGTTGTAGTCTGACGTCCATAGCTTAATAACCAAATGGTAGAGTTGTGAAGGCGTCTGTCAGTTGTCTCTTAGTATATACACACTTTTGAGTTTTCTGTAATTGTCTTGTCTCTATTTGCCAGTACATTTTATTTCTCACAATACCGTTGTGTCGAACTATAATTTTTTTCTGTTCAGGGTGCAAGGGATAGTCCAATACTAAATCTTTTAAACTGTCAAAGTTTACTAATTGTACATTAGCAGCATTTAGAGTGATTCCTTTAACTTTTATACATATTTTACCCGTTGTCAGTCTATAGCCATAAGTTTTTGGGCCAGCTGAAACAAATTCTGTGATGTGTGTTTCAGATGGTAATTCACTAGTCAGTTCCCCTAAATAGTCACCCAAAGGAGGCGTCCAGTCACCGGGCCTGCTGATAAAAATGACAGTCAGTGTCGTGGTAGAGACAACGTTCTTGCAGTCTGTCTAAAAGGTTGTACAGTTCCAGTTGTGCATAGGCGGTGGTGAAACAAGCTATGAAAATGTTTGTGTTACCTGCTAATGTGTGAGAATCCTTAGTGTATTTCCAACTGACCATAGCGGTGTCATCGTATAAGAAATTTAAAGATGACGCCGCATACTTTGGTAGAAACACATAACGAAAAAGCTTGTCAGGGTCAGTTACAATACTTGCATTCTGCAAATTGCTTTTTTGCCCAAATTTACCCCATAAAGAATTTAGAAAAAGTTTGGTAATTTGCCTCTTTGCCGGATTGACCTTTATTTCATGCGGTCATGCGGTCTCAGGGTGACACCCTCTTTGACAAAGTAGTCAGATACAGATTTTTGTTTTTTACCCTCGTCTGTACACCAATCAGGATGTACCTTGATGTATTCTGTGAATAATGCACCTGTGTGCTGTTCAAAATGCCAGACTTCAAATATTTTACACAACTTGTACCCTTTCTCCAAAGCCTTTGCTATTTCAACCATACACCATGTTCCTGTCAAGGCCCGCTCTTCCTCAGTATGCTTGCAAGGTGTCAGTTGGTTGGTGCTGGCACATGTGCGGCATAACGGGAACATCAGTTTGCCATTCATTTTTACAGGGAGTACAGGAAAGAACAAAGTTCTTGGGGGATAGACTTTTACTTTAGCAACACCAAAATAATTGTCAAAGGTTTAAAATCATCATAAATAATGACAGGGTGACTAATTGGGTATGTTTTTTGTTTTGTTAATGAACGGGTATATGCTGGTAAAATCATAATAATGTATGCGCTCTTCAGGAGTTGTTTTATGGTACAATTTAATAGCATTTGTTCTACCACCATACAGAGCATCTCTTGGATTCAGGGGTTGTGGAAAATTACTTTCAAGAATAAAGCCCTTTACATCTTCGTCTGATTCTAGCATAGCATTCCACTCATGCTCCCACATTTCGCGGACGTTGTAACCACGTTTTTTAAGGCAATGTGTTTTAAGTATCATTTTATGATACAACTGACATAGGTAGAAAAAAGAGAGCGCAGACCTCTTCCAAAAATAAAAGTCCAACATTTATTCAAAAAAGGATAAAATCCTACAGCACAGGAAATAAGAACATAGGTAAAGGGGTTTGACTAGTTTCGGCTTGTGGCCGTAATCATAAACCTAAATAACAACTGAATTAAGGTAGTTTAAAAAGGGTGTTACTCTCTTTCATTGGTTCAGATGGGAAATTGTTAGAACCTCCCATTTAACTCATGGCATGCTGGAAAGTACATGACACATAGACAGGTATATAAAGTTGGCGTTGAATACTATATAGGTGGTTAGCATTACAAATTCAATAAACATGCATATACAAATACAATGAGACTTAAATAAGCATGAAAAATTCTTCAAAAGAATATAATAATTTTTCTTTTCTTCAGGACATTAGACTCTGCAAATATTATGTCGTTAAGGACAAGAACAAAAACGGCATACACACTATATAATGTGCTATTAAAGAAACAGCTAACATAATATGCCATATTCAAAAGAACATTTGTCCTAACAGGATATAACAGAGACTAAAAATATATAAGTATTCTAATAAAAAAAGTAGTCTAATATGTACCTAATCTTATTGCTCGAAAATGTAAATGTATATATATGCGTTTGTTATAGTGAAGGGATAAACTTTGTAAAAGTTGTTGTGATTTATAGGTGTATCTTGCAAGTGCATGCATCTATTACTGTTTACCTATATCACTTTTTCCATGTATAGAATGAACAAACTATTATACAAAGTCTAAACCAATCTCCAAACTAAATAGTCTGGGTGCTTGAAATATTTCTATCCCATATGTACAGTCTACCAGTGGCACTATAAATAGTTATGTATATGCACAAGTAAACATATATGTGCAAATATATAAACATATGAAGTAGACTGAAGGTGGAGGGGATAAAGGCCACAGATGGTTCAAAACAGAACATGTAAAGGGTACCAAGTTAATCTGGGATTTAAAGGGACAGTAATGCTTTAGGGCCGCAATATGTATATGAATTTAAATTGAACAATCATTGCCAATGATTAATCAAGTCAAATTCTGAGTTAAAACCCTCAGGTATTTGAGTCCTGAGTTTAAAAATCCAAAACGTTTCTTGTCTGGCCAGAAGTTTGTCCTTGTCACCTCCCCTAGGGGGTCTTCTAACTACTTCAATAGCCCTCCATTTAAATGTGGTAACATTCCCTGAATTTGTCTCAATAAAGTGTCTCGACAATGCAGAGCAGGTGACTTTGTTCTTAATATAGCCTAGATGTTCCTGTATTCTGGTACGTACATCTCTGCTGGTCATGCCTATATATTGGCAATGATGCTGGATACATTCAATTAAATATACTACATAGGGTGTAGAACATTTAATAAGTCCCTTAGTTTCAAACTTTTGATTGGTTCTACAAGAATAGAATTATCTTCCTTCAACAATATAATCGCAGGCCTTACACCTTCCGTCTCCATATTTATATGTTCCATGAACACTAAGCCATGATGTGGGCTGTTGTATGGGTGGCAATTGGGTCGGGGATAATAAATTACCCAGTGTTATGTTTTTTGAATATACACATTTGAATACTTTTGCCACTAATTCTTTAAGTGCTTTGTCACCATATAACATCGGGAAATATTTTTTAATTATGGCACAAACCTCATAGAACTCAGTGGAGTATTTTGTAATGAACAAGGTTTTATCATCTCTTCTGTTTTTTGGCTTGGTACTCAAAGCATTCTGTCTGTCCACCCCAGCAACTTCCTTAGCCACGTTCTGCACCATTTCTGGCCGGTATCCCCTCTCTATCAGGCGATTAGCCATACACTTACTTTCTTCAGTAAAGTCCTTGTTTGAGCTACATATCCTTCTAGTACATAGTAGCTGCCCTCTCGTGATCCCCTTGAACACATGTCTGGGATGTGAACTCTTGTTATGCAACAATGTATTACCACTTATTGGTTTTCTATACAGTTTAGAGTTAACCATTCCAGTATCTGGGTCTCCTACTAGAGTGATATCCAAAAAATGAATGGAGGTTTTGTTCCAATCAGATGTGAACTGTACTCCATTGTCACTGTGGTTCAGGAAATGTACAAAATTTTCTGCATCTGATTTACTTGATGACCATACAATGAGTAGGTCATCTATAAACCGTTTATATAGATGGATATGTTCCTTGAAGGGGTTGCTATCTGCATATATAAAGATTCTTTCCAGCCATCCCATAAAGATGTTTGCATATGAGGGGGCAAATTTTGCCCCCATGGCCGTACCTTCCCTCTGCAGATAGCACACCCCCTCGAACTGAAAATAATTGTGTTGAAGTAAGAATTGGGTAACTCTAAGTATGTACAGTGTTGCTTCACTATTGTCACCATAAATCGGTTCCACAAAGTATTTAATAGCTCTAATTCCCATATCTAGTGGGATGCTCGAATATAGAGCTACTACATCTATGGTCAGCCAACTGTGTTCAGGGGACCACGAAAGTTTGTCAATCAAACGTAATACGTGTGTGGTATCTTTGATGTAGCTATGTAGAGACTCTACAATGGGCTGTAATATGGCATCAAGCCATTCAGAAAGTGGTTCTAAAAGTGAGCCTATGCCCGACACAATGGGTCTCCCTTTGATGTTAGTTAGACCCTTGTGTACTTTGGGCAAGTGGTGAAATAGCGGTGTAACAGGGTTGCTTACATACAGATATCTCATGGTATCCGTATCTAAGAATCCACCATTGACACCGTCATCCAATAGATCGTATAATTCTCTTTGGAATTTCTTCACTGGGTCAAAGGACAATTTAGAGTAAATTTCAGTGTTTTCTAGCTGCCTCCTTGCTTCTGCTACATATGTTACCTTATCTAGGACTACCACACTCCCCCCTTTGTCTGAGTTCTTTATGACTATTGATTTGTTGTTCTTTAATGTGTTAATAGCCTCCTTTTCTTTGAGGGTTAAATTGTGTGTATTAACCTTTCTGGATTTGTGTAGCTCAGTTAGATCCTCAACTATTCTTTTATGAAATAGCTCTAAAGTTTTGCCCCTGCTATGTATTGGGTAAAATTGTGTAGCCCCTTTAAATCTAGGAAACATAGGGGCATTCATACAACTATTGTCCTGGTTCGATTCAGAATACAGGTCTTCTAGTGCAGTTACATCACAAGCCTCTGTGAAGGAAGACATAGTATTGTCAGAGGGCATAGATTCCAGACAAATTTCCTGTGTTCCCTGATCAATATTAGTGTTAGTCAGAAAGTGTTTTTGTAAAGTGAGTTTCCTTATGAATTTATTAACATCAATGATGCTTTCAACAATTGTTGGGTGACTGCTGATAAGTATATAACAAGTGGATACAAGGTGCTATCGGATTTCATTGACTTGAAATATCTCATAGGGAATTTATTGCTTATTTTTTGTTTTTTTGACATAGGTAGAATCTGACAGTATTTGAATCTTGTGCATTGTAACACAAAGGACAACCATGGTAAAAACAGCCGTGAAATTCAAAAGCAGTGTGTACATCAGCTCTAAAGGCATAACCATCTAAAAAGTAATTATCCACCCTCTTCTCACCACCTCTTAAAGCATGTTGTATGGTGATACCCTCTTTGTGAGCAACATACATTAACCACTGTATAGCGGGTGTAGAAAAAAGTTTTTGCTGTTTGTGGTAATTATCAGGCGGTACTACAGCTATTGTGTTTTCGGGCAAAAATTTTAATTTATACATGGCCATGCATACAGATGCTAATGTTGTGAGTTGGAAGGGATCAACATCATAGGTAACTTCTACAGGGGTTCATTTTTTTTATGTTTAAGCACCTTTTTCTTAGTCATGGCCATTACGCTCTTTCTAAAACACTTGCACGCCTCTTTTAAAATTTTGACATCTTGTATGCAATATTTTTTTAGCTCTTCCTGAAAATTAAATTCCCTGTCTTTGTTGTCCTGATACCAATTCATGAACTCTGATTTTTCATCAGGCATCATGTGTTCATACCCATAATCTTCTACAGGAGGCATTGGGCCTATATAATTTTGATTCTGCACGGTATTAAAAAAGTGTGGAAAATGCCCTTTACACTCCTCAAAACCTAGAGCTTTTGGTAACTTGCTGAGTTTCATGGGGAGGAAGTTCAGTGAGTCAATAAACCGTATACCTAAATCTTTCACCGTTACACACAATAGTTTACCACCCTGAGCGAGTAAATCTATCTATCTTTTCCTTAAGCAGTTGTACTACAAAATAGGCGTCATAACGGCCGGAATTATGTGCAATAAAGGTAAAACCAGAAAATTGCTTGTTTATGAATTTTATCACAAAATCTGCAAGGCATGTTAGACCACTAAATTCCCAACACTTTTTATCACTCCCTAAAGATATGGCGTATGCGTAAATAGGGATGTGTATGCCTGTCTCCTGCGTGCACTCAAAATCATATAAAATGTAGTCATCTGACTCATCAGGACATTTAAGTGGTCGCAAGTAACACAAATGCCCTTCAAATGTTGTAATATATTCATAACAACCTCTGCACTGAAAGCCTCTACACTCACCAAATCATGAGATTCACCAACATAACAACCACACTTGTCACAATATATTTTACTTAGACAATCTATTTTTTTAGACCGTGACAGTTTCATGTGCGTTAGTAAGCAATCCTTTGACCGACAAAACGTCCGGCATTTAGGACATCTAACCAGCTCAGAAGCATTTTCTACACAATTCTTTCTGTGACAAGCCCTGCAAAAATATATGCACAAGTGGTTACCTTTATGATAGAAAGGTGTGTGGCAGTATTCACAAAAATATGATTCACCTAGAAATGCTTTTATATCTTTGACACCGTAGTAATGATTTTCATGATGAAAAACATATACAACGGTATCTTTGCACAATTCATCAGTCTGATAATATTGCCATGACCCGCGGTTGTGGTATAACACCTTTATAGTTATATTTAAATGATTTTCAAAAGCTGTTATATCATTAAAGCTAACTAAGCGGTCATCTGCAATACCTAAAGCTTTGTGATTAGGTCTAGCCCTTTGAATTAGCACAGAGTCTGCAACATCTACCTTTTCCAAAATAGCACAAACACTAGCCGCCAGACACAAATTATTATTATAATTATTCAAATCAAACAAATGCCGTCTTTTAGTACCAATAACACAACTGTACCGTGTAGATCTCAGGCTTCTATGGTTTACCACACCACCAGCTCTATTGCTAACAAGTAAGACAACAAGTCTTAAACTACCATCCCCCAAAAACTCAGCATTACTCTGTAAAAGATTAGCTATATCATTCAAAAAACTCTCGGCATTTGTTATCCCTAAAATAGCGAGCGAATGGAGTATAAAGGGTTATTCATTCCACCACCCTCTAATCTTAGTTGTACCATATCCCCCAGGCCCTACATTGTGCATTAAGTCATCAGCATGCGTTGTATAGAATTATGCACAGCCTGCATTGCAGAATAAAGACTGTATTTGTTCAAGATTATAAAGCGGAGATGGTCATAATACTCAACAGCGTTAAAATTATCACGCTGTCTTTGGTAATGTGCAACACGTTCCAAAAAAAACATGTTGATGCGGTACAATATCTGCATTTTCCATATTTTGTGCCACAATCTGAGCATTTGGTATATCTATTGGTTGTTCTGTATTTTGGCTTTCAATTTCATTATTTTGTATGCTATTTTCTGCATTTTCAGCAACCGGGTATTGATCTATATTTTGGTCAACAATTTGAGCATTTGATGCATCTATGTGTTTTTCTATACAGTCATTAGAGTTGTACAATTTAGGCTGTGCATGATTCTCATTTTCGGGAATGTAATTCTGACACTCTGTATCTGGTGTATGATTCACCCCTGTGATTGGTGTATGACGAGTTCTTTTACCAGATTTTTCACTTTTTTTGTAACATATCTGATTTTTTCGTTTACCCATGTCGAATCTTATTTTTTTTTAAGCAATTTTAAACCAGTGTAACGTGTGTGTTTTGAATTGTCAAATGTTAATCTTATTGCACCCCCCTCTGCAGTCCGCAGTCATCAGTTACACTCACAAGCCCTTTAAACAAATTAAACAGGTATTTAAGGGCGTCCCTTATTGAAATACAAGTCCCTAATATATGACTGAACCAGTCAACAAAGGCTTCAGCGTCAATATCTTGGGTAAGTGTTATTTCTGAGCAGTCAGTTGTGTCAGATTCTGCCAGTGTCTGTGGGGCTGGACTACAAATTTTATTTGTAGACCGTGTGTTGTTAACAGAATTTACGTCAAGAAATTTTGAAAAAAAGGAAATTGCATGTTCAAGTCTATTTTTTATGTCGATTTCTTTATAAATTGGGTTATCTGTAACATTCAAACAGTCTAAGTACAATTCAGATATTATACCTTTAATGGCTAACGTTGATTTTAATAATAATCTATATGCCGAAATAGCCCAATCACCTAAATTATCAGTAGCAATTTGTCTGTCATTTGCACATTGTGAATTTTCTACAACGGTTACAGTCTGTGAGATAGGTAATGTGGGGCTTCTCTTGTTAATAGTAATCGTAATGTCCTCTAAAGCCGTCCTAGTTTTTTTAAACAGATTGGCCGCTAGAAGTATCAATGTGTCACTTTTTCTTAGTAGAAAAACGGTTCTTATTTTCAGAAAATTCTTGTGTCTGGGTTGACAATTGTTGTTGTGGTTTTACATATATTGACTTACCAGTATTAATTAGATTAGTTGTGTTAACACTTTTTTGCGTCTCCTTAAAGCATCCTAAAAAGCCGCTTTTTACACTCTTTAAACACTTTGTTAATTCATGCGTCACATGCGCTGTGGATGTCGAAGCAGTCTCACTATCTTCTATGTAACATTTGTTACGCCAGTATTTTCTTGATAACTTTGAAACTGAAAAAATAAAAAATAAAAATAAAACCATTAGCTGCAGAATAAACAGTTTGTTCTATTATACATTGGTTTAAAAAAAAGTTCTAATTAAATGCCATTTCCGTGTAAAGATGAATTAGTAGTTTTGGAATAAATAAATGTAATAAATATATACCTTTTTTCACATATAAATCGTTTTGTTCTTCTTGAACGTTGTTTTCAAGCGCAACGGCTGGTACAATTGTCGCCGTATGGCTCTCGAGTGGTACAATGCTGTTTTCTTTTGTTAATGTGGATATTTCTGGGAAAATAAACAAACAATATTAATATATTTGGGAAAAAAACTATATGTTAAGCCTCAGACATGTTCAGACTTGTTCATAGTACAGAAATTAGTATTGTATGCCATATACCCAGCTTGTAATCTTACCGTCCACATCTTGATTTATGACTTGATGCGCATCATTATCTAGTAGTTCTATATTGATATTATCGATATAGTATTCTGAAAATGTGTATAGAAAAAAATCTGAAATATATTTAAGTCTAAAGTCCATGGTTTATATACCTATAATACAATTAAACAAGTACAAATAAATAATATTTCTATTTACAACATGGCAGTTGTACAATAAGAGATCTGAAATATATTACATTTGTTTTAAAAAAAAAAAAAAATATATATATACAGTATATATGTATATACACACATACACGTATGATACAATTTAAAATGTATTAAACATTTGACATTGTAAAAATAAATACCTTGTGTTTCTAAAGACCCACTTGTCCAGAGCACATTCATCAAAGGGGATTTCTTCAAAATGTTCCTATAAGTCAAACATACAGGCTATTTAAGGTTACTATTTTACAGGAAATGACGCCATAGGGGGCGTAAAAATAGAAAAAAAAAAAATATTGTTGAAACGTACAAAACGTATAATTTCTTCTGTTAAGTGTGATCAGTCCACGGGTCATCATTACTTCTGGGATATTACTCCTCCCCAACAGGAAATGCAAGAGGATTCACCCAGCAGAGCTGCATATAGCTCCTCCCCTCTACGTCACCCCCAGTCATTCTCTTGCACCCAACGACTAGATAGGATGTGTGAGAGGACTATGGTGATTTTATTTAGTTTTATTTCTTCAATCAAAAGTTTGTTATTTTTTAATAGCACCGGAGTGTGTTATTCCTTCTCTGGTAGAATTTGAAGAAGAATCTACCAGAGTTTTTACTATGATTTTAGCCGGAGTTGTTAAGATCATATTGCTGTTTCTCGGCCATCTGAGGAGAGGTAAACTTCAGATCAGGGGACAGCGGGCAGTTTAATCTGCAAAGAGGTATGTAGCAGTTTTTATTTTCTGACAATGGAATTGATGAGAAAATCCTGCCATACCGACATAATATCATGTATGTATATTTTACATTTGAGTATTCTGGGGAATGGTACTTCACTGGAATTACACTGTGTATATAAACTTTAGCCTATTTGGCTTTTTACAAATTTATGTTAAACGTTTTTGCTGGAATGTAAAATCGTTTTCATTTTCTGAGGTACTGGGTGAATAAAATGTTTGGGCACTATTTTTCCACTTGGCAGTTGCTTGATCTAATTATGACAGTTTACTGATCTCTCTCACTGTTGTGTGTGAGGGGGAGGGACCTTTTTTTGGCGCTTTTGCTACGCATCAAAAATTTCAGTCAGAAGCTCATTGTTTTTTCCTGCATGTTCCGGTTTATCTCTACAGAACTCAGGGGTCTTCAAAGTTTATTGATTTCAACTGTTATATATCTTTCAGTGCTTCTTAAGCACAGTACGTTTTTTCATTGTATTTTACTTGAATAATATTTCCAAGTTGCAAGTTTATTTGCTAGTGTGTTAAACATGTCTGATTCAGAGGATGAGACCTGTACTATTTGTGCTAACGCCAAAGTGGAGCCCAATAGAAATTTATGTACTAACTGTATTGATGCTACTTTAAATAAAAGTCAATCTGTACAAATTGAACAAATTTCACCAAACAACGAGGGGAGAGTTATGCCGACTAACTCGCCTCACGTGACAGTACCTGCATCTCCCGCTCGGGAGGTGTGCGATATGGTGGCGCCCAGTACATCTGGGCGGCCATTACAAATAACATTACAAGATATGGCTACTGTTATGACTGAGGTTTTGGCTAAATTACCAGAACTAAGAGGCAAGCGTGATCACTCTGGGGTGAGAACAGAGTGCGCTGATAATGCTAGGGCCATGTCAGATACTGCGTCACAACTTGCAGAACATGAGGACGGAGAGCTTCATTCTGCGGCTGACGGTTCTGATCCAAACAGATTGGATTCAGATATTTCAAATTTTAAATTTAAGCTGGAAGACCTCCGTGTATTACTAGGGGAGGTGTTAGCGGCTCTGAATGATTGTAACACAGTTGCAATACCAGAGAAAATGTGTAGGTTGGATAAATATTTTGCTGTACCAACAAGTACTGACGTTTTTCCTATACCTAAGAGACTAACTGAAATTATTACTAAGGAGTGGGATAGACCCGGTGTGCCGTTCTCACCCCCTCCGATATTTAGAAAGATGTTTCCAATAGACACCACCACACGGGACTTATGGCAAACAGACCCTAAGGTGGAGGGAGCAGTTTCTACTTTAGCTAAGCGTACCACTATCCCGGTAGAGGATAGCTGTGCCTTTTCAGATCCAATGGATAAAAAGTTGGAGGGTTACCTTAAGAAAATGTTTGTTCAACAAGGTTTTATATTGCAACCCCTTGCATGCATTGCGCCGGTCACGGCTGCAGCGGCATTCTGGATTGAATCTCTGGAAGAGAACCTTAGTTCAGCTACGCTGGACGACATTTCGGACAGGCTTAGAATACTTAAGCTAGCTAATTCATTCATTTCGGAAGCTGTAGTACATTTAACTAAACTTACGGCTAAGAATTCCGGATTCGCCATTCAGGCGCGCAGAGCACTGTGGCTAAAATCCTGGTCAGCTGATGTAACTTCTAAGTCCAAATTACTTAATATACCTTTCAAAGGGCAGACCTTATTTGGGCCCGGTTTGAAAGAAATTATCGCTGACATTACAGGAGGTAAGGGCCACGCCCTGCCTCAAGACAAAGCCAAACCTAAGGCTAGACAGTCTAATTTTCGTTCCTTTCGGAATTTCAAAGCAGGAGCAGCATCAACTTCCACTGCTCCAAAACAAGAAGGATCTGGTGCTCGCTACAGACAAGGCTGGAGACCTAACCAGTCCTGGAACAAGGGCAAGCAGGCCAGGAAACCTGCTGCTGCCACTAAAACAGCATGAATTGAGGGCCCCCGATCCGGGATCGGATCTAGTGGGGGGCAGACTTTCTCTCTTCGCCCAGGCTTGGGCAAGAGATGTCCAGGATCCCTGGGCGCTAGAGATATCTCAGGGATACCTTCTGGACTTCAAATACTCTCCTCCAAGAGAGAGATTTCATCTGTCAAGGTTGTCAACAAACCAAACAAAGAAAGAAGCGTTTCTACGCTGCATACAAGAACTATTGTTAATGGGAGTAATCCATCCAGTTCCACGGTCGGAACAGGGACAAGGGTTTTACTCAAATCTGTTTGTGGTTCCCAAAAAAGAGGGAACTTTCAGACCAATCCTGGATTTAAAGATCCTAAACAAATTCCTAAGAGTTCCATCATTCAAAATGGAGACTATTCGGACAATTTTACCCATGATCCAAGAAGGTCAGTACATGACCACAGTGGATTTAAAGGATGCTTACCTTCACATACCGATTCACAAAGATCATTACCGGTATCTAAGGTTTGCCTTTCTAGACAGGCATTACCAGTTTGTAGCTCTTCCATTCGGATTGGCTACAGCTCCAAGAATCTTCACAAAGGTTCTAGGTGCTCTTCTGGCGGTACTAAGACCGTGGGGAATTTCGATAGCTCCGTACCTAGACGACATTCTGATACAAGCTTCAAGCTTTCAAACTGCCAAGTCTCATACAGAGTTAGTACTGGCTTTTCTAAGGTCACATGGATGGAAGGTGAACGAAAAGAAAAGTTCACTCGTTCCACTCACAAGAGTTCCCTTCCTGGGGACTCTTATAGATTCTGTAGAAATGAAGATTTACCTGACAGAGGACAGGTTAACAAGACTTCAAAGTGCTTGCCGCACCCTTCATTCCATTCAACACCCGTCAGTGGCTCAATGCATGGAGGTAATCGTCTTAATGGTAGCGGCAATGGACATAGTGCCATTTGCTCGCTTACACCTCAGACCACTGCAACTATGCATGCTAAGTCAGTGGAATGGGGATTACTCAGACTTGTCCCCTTCTCTGAATCTGGATCAAGAGACCAGAAATTCTCTTCTATGGTGGCTTTCTCGGCCACATCTGTCCAGGGGGATGCCATTCAGCAGACCAGACTGGACAATTGTAACAACAGACGCCAGCCTTCTAGGTTGGGGTGCCGTCTGGAATTCTCTGAAGGCTCAGGGACAATGGAGTCAGGAGGAGAGTCTCCTGCCAATAAACATTCTGGAATTGAGAGCAGTTCTCAATGCCCTCCTGGCTTGGCCCCAGTTGACAACTCGGGGGTTCATCAGGTTTCAGTCGGACAACATCACGACTGTAGCTTACATCAACCATCAGGGAGGGACAAGAAGCTCCCTAGCAATGATGGAAGTATCAAAGATAATTCGCTGGGCAGAGTCTCACTCTTGCCACCTGTCAGCAATCCACATCCCGGGAGTGGAGAACTGGGAGGCGGATTTCTTAAGTCGTCAGACTTTTCATCCGGGGGAGTGGGAACTTCATCCGGAGGTCTTTGCCCAAATACTTCGACGTTGGGGCAAACCAGAGATAGATCTCATGGCGTCTCGACAGAACGCCAAGCTTCCTCGTTACGGGTCCAGATCCAGGGATCCAGGAGCAGTCCTAATAGATACCCTGACAGCACCTTGGGACTTCAGGATGGCTTATGTGTTTCCACCCTTCCCGATGCTTCCTCGATTGATTGCCAGAATCAAACAGGAGAGAGCATCAGTGATTCTAATAGCACCTGCATGGCCACGCAGGACTTGGTATGCAGACCTGGTGGACATGTCATCCTGTCCACCTTGGTCTCTACCTCTGAAACAGGACCTCCTGATACAGGGTCCTTTCAAACATCAAAATCTAACTTCTCTGAAGCTGACTGCTTGGAAATTGAACGTTTGATTTTATCAAGACGTGGGTTTTCTGAGTCAGTTATTGACACCTTAATACAGGCTAGGAAGCCTGTTACCAGAAAGATTTACCATAAGATATGGCGTAAATACCTATATTGTGTGAATCCAAAGGTTACTCTTGGAGTAAGGTTAGGATTCCTAGGATATTGTCTTTTCTACAAGAAGGTTTAGAAAAGGGTTTTAACTGCTAGTTCATTAAAGGGACAGATCTCAGCTCTGTCTATTCTGTTACACAAACGTCTGTCAGAAGTGCCAGACGTTCAGGCTTTTTGTCAGGCTTTGGCGAGGATTAAGCCTGTGTTTAAAACTGTTGCTCCGCCATGGAGTTTAAACCTTGTTCTTAACGTTTTACAGGGCGTTCCGTTTGAACCCCTCCATTCCATTGATATAAAGTTGTTATCTTGGAAAGTTCTATTTTTAATGGCTATTTCCTCGGCTCGAAGAGTCTCTGAGTTATCAGCCTTACATTGTGATTCTCCTTATTTGATTTTTCATTCGGATAAGGTAGTTCTGCGTACTAAACCTGGGTTCTTACCTAAGGTAGTCACTAACAGGAATATCAATCAAGAGATTGTTGTTCCTTCTTTGTGTCCAAATCCTTCTTCGAAGAAGGAACGTCTACTACACAATCTGGACGTAGTTCGTGCCCTAAAATTTTACTAAGGAATTTCGACAAACGTCTTCTCTGTTTGTCGTGTACTCTGGTCAGAGGAGAGGTCAAAAGGCTTCTGCTACCTCTCTTTCCTTTTGGCTTCGTAGCATAATACGTTTAGCTTATGAGACTGCTGGACAGCAGCCTCCTGAAAGAATTACAGCTCATTCTACTAGAGCTGTGGCTTCCACTTGGGCC
The DNA here is from genome assembly GCF_027579735.1 of Bombina bombina. Taxonomy (NCBI): domain Eukaryota; kingdom Metazoa; phylum Chordata; class Amphibia; order Anura; family Bombinatoridae; genus Bombina; species Bombina bombina. The sequence goes on from NC_069500.1 coordinate 876,839,755, forward strand.
TTCAAGAATGAGGCCTCTGTTGAACAGATTTGCAAGGCTGCAACTTGGTCTTCGCTTCATACTTTTTCCAAATTTTACAAATTTGACACTTTTGCTTCCTCGGAGGCTATTTTTGGGAGAAAGGTTCTTCAGGCAGTGGTTCCTTCTGTATAAAGAGCCTGCCTATCCCTCCCGTCATCCGTGTACTTTTGCTTTGGTATTGGTATCCCAGAAGTAATGATGACCCGTGGACTGATCACACTTAACAGAAGAAAACATAATTTATGCTTACCTGATAAATTCCTTTCTTCTGTAGTGTGATCAGTCCACGGCCCGCCCTGTTTTTAAGGCAGGTAATTATTTTTTAAATTATACTCCAGTCACCACTACACCCTTGGTTTCTCCTTTCTCGTTGGTCCTTGGTCGAATGACTGGGGGTGACGTAGAGGGGAGGAGCTATATGCAGCTCTGCTGGGTGAATCCTCTTGCATTTCCTGTTGGGGAGGAGTAATATCCCAGAAGTAATGATGACCCGTGGACTGATCACACTACAGAAGAAAGGAATTTATCAGGTAAGCATAAATTATGTTTTTAAGCATTTATGAATGAATCTAAGTGTTTAAAACAGAGATTTTTTAAGGCCATGATACCATAGAATGTGACCAGTAAAATAAATATATTCTAAGTCTATTTTTTTTAACACATCTACAATTTTTATATTATAATTTTACATTTAAAAAATACGGTGATAGAACAAAATTATTATTTAACAGTACATGTCATAGAAATTTAGAAAATAATTACACATTATTTAACATTAGGCCTTAAACGTATATAATAATAGGGGATAACGTGTGAGTTGCAACCACTAATAAAAAATAAAAATAAAAAAATAAAAACTTACCATCTTTGAGTAATGATCGCTGGCTTTGGTGACCTGTGTAGTCTTTGTAGTGTTTGATTGTGTAAAGACCTGCATGGGGAAAATGTTTTATTTAAAGCCCACCAATCAAAAAAAAAACATGTTGACACTCCACACCTGTCAATTTCAGCAATGACCACCCAAAAAGCCAATCCTCATTCTCGCACTCCACACCTTTCATTGCCAGCAATGACCACCCCCCAAAAAGCCCGCCCTCATTCTTGCAGGCCCCACCTGTCATTGTATAAAAAAAGGACAAAAATATCCGTGTATAATATAGATTGTAGTTTATTATAGAAATAAGCGTTCAAATACATATCAATACATATGCTTTGTCACTATTTTTCTTTAACACAGTAAATGCTAAACTAAATATTTTTATAACAAGCCATACAGTTTTGAATATCTTTATATAGGGATTTACATCTTCCAAAAAAAGTTTTATATGGAAATGTCTACACTTCGTGATTGCCAAAATGTGGTTATTTAAAGGGACACTGAACCCAATTTTTTTTTCTTTTGTGATTCAGATAGAGCATGCAATTTTAAACAACTTTCTAATTTTACTGCTATTATCAATTTTTCTTCATTCCCTTGCTATCTTTATTTGAAAAAGAAGGCATCTAAGCTATTTTTTTGGTTTAGTACCCTGGACAGCACTTGTTTATTGGTGGGCGAATTTATCCACCAATCGGCAAGAACAACCCAGGTTGTTCACCAAAAATGGTCCGGCATCTAAACTTACATTCTTGCATTTTAAATAAAGATACAAAGTGAATGAAGAAAATTTGATAATAGGAGTAAATTGGAAAGTTGCTTAAAATTGTATGCTCTATCTGAATCACAAAAGAAAAAATTTGGGTTCAGTGTCCCTTTAATTAAAAGGGGTCTCCATTTTTTTCCAAACAGTTTATTTGGAATCAATATACTGTATGTTAATAATAAGATAAATATTTACAGGAATATATACACATCTATTTTACAGCATAACTGTCCAAATAATTACTACAGGGCAACTTTACTACAATACTACAATTTCTGCAACACTGCTAAAATAATCACATGATTTTATCCAAGGAATATACTTAGCCACATTCTCCAGTGTGTCCAAAATCAGCCATCCTTTCAGGAACAATATAAGAAAGAGAGGAGATAGTGTTCCAGTTTTTTATACCCCAATTCAATAGGGAGTGGTTTATCAAAGGCCAGTCAAATGCTATTAGGCGTGTCTTTAGTTCAGAGAGAAAGGTGTATCTGGAGGTAAGGGATTTTAATAACAGCTAGGTCAGTAAGCTATGTCACCACAGAGGGATGTCTTTCTTCTCTTTGATAAAGCCCTGTTCCATATGGGGCATTGTTCCTTAGGGTTGTCTTGACCTGTGTCTGATGATAGGGGTGGTATTCCCATTACATTATCTGGGGGGAGTTCGAGAGGAATGTTCAGTTTCTTTGCAAGGTCGTCCAGGTCATTAAAGTTCTAATATGATTTGGGATCCATTATGTGAATTTATTAAGCTAAACGGGAACCCCCAGTGGTACCTTTATGTTGTGATCCCAAAAAGCTTTGGTTATGAATCTGATTTTATTTAATCTCTGGACAGTCTGAGGACTGAGGTCCTGGAAAATTTGAAGTTTGTGCTCTCTAAAGATGATGGTTTGTCGTGTTCTGGCCGCTTGCCAGAGTTCTTCTTTTGTGGTGAACTTAAAAATCTTAAAATAACTTCCCTTGGGGGAGCTGGCGGGTGGGCGGAGGTCAAAATGCCCTGTGTATCCTCTCCACATCATCGTTCTGGAGGGGAAGAGATCATGGTGAAAGCTGTATTTTTAAATTAGGTTTTAGTTGGTCTTGGGTGATTTCCCCTGCGTTGCCCGTAATCCGAAGATTGTTTCTTCTCCCCCGATTGTCAAACTCTTTGATCTTTTCTTGAAGGGATTGTATCATAGAACCCTGGATCGACAATTGTTGTGTTCAAGCTCACCAAGTTGTTAAGTGCATCCTGACCTTCTTCCAAATTCTTGAACCCATGTCATTAAGATCTTTTTTAAGGTCTCATTTCTTCTCTAATAAAAGATTTCAAATATGCTAAATCTGGTTTAGATGGGAGACCTGCTATTTGTGATTGAAGATCAAGAAAAGGGTTATGGTGTGTATGTTGTATGTTCAGCTGTGACCCTGGTACAGTAGATTCTTGTGACAGACAACTCGCTTGCATTATTTTCTGATGCTTAAAAAAATGTTGAAACTGATGGAGTGGTCTGTGAGGGCTTATTATGCTTCTCAATCTTCTGCCCTTTTTTGCTGCACTCAGGTGGTAAATCGCCATAAAACAGGCTAACAATGGTATTGAGCCAGTTGTTCGTTCCTGTGTGTGCACTTATCTCTGTATGTATTTGTCTCCCTATGGGAAAAAGGGGCAACCAGACGTGGAGTCCTTGCTCAGTGTGCTTACAGGAATATGGCTACACCTCACTGACGAGGCCCAATGAAGTCCAAAACGATTGTGTGGGGTTGCTGTGTTCCTTGTTCAGAGAGAAATTGCCTGGTATTTCGGTGCTGGACTGACCGTAATAGGCGGGATCAGACTGATATACTACAGCAAAGTTCTACTCTGTGAAAAGCATTACTGGGCTAAAAAGCTGCACCCAGGTGGTAAATCGCCATAGAATAGGCTAACAATGGTATTGAGCCAGTTGTTCGTTCCTGTGAGTGTGCTTCTCTCTGTATGGGCTTATTATGCTTTTCAGTCTTCGGCCCTTTTTTGGTAGCCATTTCTATAAACTCCAATGTGAGGGGGAAGTATCCTCAAAATGTGACAGAAACAAACTGTTGTTGAGCTTAGGAGTGTAGTATGCACTGGTTGTAGGTTTATGGCTACCTTACATAAAACCGCACTTTATAGTGTGAGGTGGTGTCTCAGGTAAGGAAATGACATGTGGCACAGTATAATGCACTGTTTTCATGTGGAAACGGGTTTAGCCGTTAAAATCCAGATGTGGGGTCTCCCCTTAGGGTTGGTATAATGCCAGGGGTTATTGTTAAGCGTATTCTGTTAAGGATGTGATTAATCTAAGTTTAAGCAGAAAAGAAAAAACTCCTTTCTCTTAAGGGTTAATGAGTTATGTAATCGAGTTTCTAGTTTTATCTAGGAGTTTTGTGTCTGTTCCCTTATGTTAATGTGCCTTTAAGGCCACGTGTGTGTGCTGGGACGTCTAAAAGATCGATATCGGCCACTCATTCACCACTGCTTCTCCCGCCGAAGACAGACTCTGACCTTATGGTAGGTGACCCCCACACAGAAACTGCGGCATCACACACTGAGAAGAGAGGTCTGCAACATGGGAGGTCCATTGCAGAGTGCCGGAGATAGTGCCTTAACCTTCTCTGCAGAGCTTTGTGACAGTTGTACTAGGTAGGAGCAGCTAGGTTCCCCTCTTTTTCTCCCAGATCCACCTGTGGATATGGCTTGATGTTGTCTGGATCCTAGATAGGTGAATTAGGGATCTCACTTGTCCATTAGGATGAAGTTAGAGCTGCGACATTCACGGAGCTCTAGCAAAGTGCAGTCATGTTCCTGCTTGGCTTGGTTCCACCCTGCCCCATGCACGTGTTTAACTTGCTCAGTCCTTTTCCTGCGCATCTCTTCCTTAAAGCCCACATCATAACAAATGCCAGTAAGCTTTGCAAAGCAGTCAATCGGAAAGGGAATTATGGAATGAGACAGACATTCATTTGTCGCCTCAGCCCTTGCGTTAGTCCTCCGGAAAGTCATTGTTTTTTTAACTGTACCCTGGAGAAAATAATCTACATATTTGGGCCACGATTTGATAGTAACCCAATTGCAGATACAATGGGACGACCGGGAGGTCTTAAAGGGTCTTTGTGAATTTTGGGGATACTGTCGATAAAATGAAATCTGGGGTGGTCAGTGGTCAGAAATTTGTAAATAGCTTCATCAATATGCCCGCTTTGAAGGGCTATCAATAGAATTTTATCCAATGCTTTTTAAAATTCTTTAGTGGAATTTTTGGGCAAAATACGATATGTCAATGAATCTTTCAACTGGGTAAGCAACTCTGTTCTATGAGTGGTCCAGGACGACAATGGCACCACCTTTGTCGGTGGCACGAATGACAATGGACTTGTCATCCCGTAAGCTGGCCACAGCTTGCCACTCCTGCGCCCCTATATTATGTTGCTGAGTAAGAACAACATTCTTTATTAATTTCAACTGTACATAGGGAAGTATAGGTTATTTTATTTATATATATATATATATATATATATATATATATATATACAAACGTTTGCACTCAAACTTATAATGTGGAACATTTTTGGGGTATTTAAACCCCTTCATCAGCATACAGCAGTGAACACAAACAACCCTTTTATAGTGTTATACAAGAAGTGAAAAAACACAAACCTCTCATCTCCCAAATTTTTGCGCCAAAACAATATCGTCAGTGGAACGCATAATGCGTTCCACCATCAAGGCCGAAACCGGAAGTTCAAACACGTCACTTCCGGTTTTCGCCGAAATTAAGCTAAATAAATATAGGCAACGAGTATAACAAAACTCATTTATATATACATGTTACATAAAAAGTGCAAATGTAAAGCAAACAAGTATGATGCCCCAAAATTATTGAGTATAAGGCATCAGTGTAGAGTGATCACTATAGAGTGACGAAACTTGTGTGTGTTTGTATTGTCATGGCAACCACTGCCATGGATACAGTGATAGTTGTAAACTATGGTAAGTGAACTTGGCATGAACACACTGTAGTGACCTGATTAACATCAAACGTGCTTCTTAAGAATATGTGAAGCCATTCAAAATAGTGGTGTCAAAATACATTTAAAAGTGGGATAAGAAGTTGTTCATTATCCCTAATAAGAAAATCGCAATAATTAAAAACCAAAATGGGGTTACAATTTGGTGCCATTGTTGACAATCCAATGGATGTTAAAGGGTTAAACTACACATAATTGCAGGGATTGGGTAACCAGAATTGTAATTAAATAGCCAAACTTAAAACTACGGCCAATCAATCTGGAAAAAGTATAAACCATATTTGAAATCGTTATTTTCAGGGACGGTCATAATCTGTGACCTAACAGTAAAACCATCATCAAAGTTATATCATATATATTGATATATACATTTCAAGGGTCATGGTGAAAATACTGCATATAAACTTGGCAGGCTATGAACGTATGTACTAGTGGGTAAGCAGAGGCATATAATATGAGAAATTCCCAAGAAGTACTGGGTGTTTCAACCCCCAAAGCCTAGATTGCTGTAATGTTTAGTGCAGATAAGGGTAACCAACACAGGTAGGCCAGGCTTCCACGTTGTGTAATGGAACCAGAATCGGTCCCAATCCACAGTGCTGTGAGAACTGTGTGGGCCACCCCCAATGAAGGAGAGGCACAATGCCCCCCTGACAGTACCCCAAGTATGTGGCACATTAGAGCATGATCACAGAAGAAGTTTGAATGGTCCCCAAGTGAAACATCCACTGTGCCTCACACTTGAGAAGCTGTTTGTTGCGATCTCCACCTCGTTCCAATGGGGGTACGTGATCTATCAATATATAGGGGATTGAGGAAACTGGGTGTCCCTTGTTGGCGCAATGACGCGCCACAGGCTGCTCCGAAACCCCTTCCTTGAGTGCAATCCTTATAGCATGTCGATGGTTAGCCATCCTTTCCCGTAGCATGCCAGATGTCTTGCCAACATAGAACTTTTAGCAAGGGCAAAATAGAAGATGCACTACGTGCGTAGTAGTGCACGTTATTGAGTGTCTGATTGTGAAAGACCGGTTCGTATGTGGAGGGTGAAATAACCTTTGTGCCAAGTAGGCCATTGCATGTAGTGCAACCTAAGCACCGGTATGAACCCTTGATGTTTCTTCTAATGCCAGTATTGTAGCAAGCTTTGGGATCTGTTCTCATTAATAGATCTTTGTGATTGGTACCTGTCTTGAAACCCACCATAGGTCTTAGATTGTTGGTGAATGTCAGCTTTGGATCTGAGGACATGATGGGCCAATGTTGGCGTAGGATTTGGCCAGTACCCTTAGTGGCCGGAGTGAAGGTGGTAGACATGATTAATTTGTCTGTAGTGTCCCGTTTAGGCTTAGGTTGTATCAATTCAGCTTGTGTCAGGGTGGATACAGATTCCATCAATTCTTGGATCACAGATGTCTTATAACCTCTTGAGCGGAACTTCTCACCCGCTCCAACCAGTTGGGAGACCCCAGTCGTTGGATCTGAGTTGTTTCTCATGGTTCTAATGAACTGTGATTTCACAATGCCCTTTAATAGTGCAGGGGGATGGCACCTATCAGCCCTGAGTATGGAATTACGATCTGTGGGTTTGTGGTATAATGTGGTGCCAAGTTTGTCTGAGTTCTTAAAGACTGTCAGATCCAAAAAATTAATGGATTGTTCATCCACAGTCATTTTAAATTTATTGTTATTGGTACAACTATTGTAAATATTGTATATATTTCCTATTTGTACAATGCAGTGTGGCGCCTGGTCTGATATTGACCAAGAATATACTAGTTAATTTGCGCTATGTATATGCCCTTACTATAATCTACTATGGTCAATTGTGTTTTATTTTATTTTGTGTTTATATGCTTTCCAATAGAGGTAGCCTTATGTGCCCTATGAATAGTTATAATAGCCCTGTATTAATATTAAGGTTTCTTGACATGCTGAATAGAGATCTAGCGTTTTTAACATTTCTTTACATGTTTTTATGTTTATGTATTTTCTGAGTATTAGTAGAGAGGAATGTATCGTGAGTGCTAAACTGCTGTGTACTGGTTTTATTTATATATATATGTATATGTATATGTATGTCATTGGTGGTTACGCACTCTCAGTGACATAAATAATGATAAATCTTCTGTCCAAGGTGCACTTAAAAAATGTATACACTTATGAAGAAGAGAGGCACTCACCAGGTCTTTTTAATATAAATTCCTTTTATTGTAGTGACGTTTCGGGTTTTAGCCCGTTTTCAAACCAACAGCAAAACAAACATACTGTGCTAGCCAACCTTATATACAGACCTATTACCTACCCCCACAGCTATCCGTGTCCGAACCGGAACTCACAGCAATCACGTGGTCAATCACCACATCCTGTATTGCCATGGGAACAAGACGCCACGGTATAGCCGGTAGTGCATTAAAAAACAAAACATTAAAATCAAGGAGATAGACGAGATTAACATATGTCTACACGTTCACAACCAAATGACAGCAAATAGCGGATGGATTCTCACAGCTTGATCGTTAGCGATGTCGGAATACCTGCAGTGTAAACAAATGCCTTGTTTCAGGCTCCACCAATCACATGCGAGAATTGAGCTAGCGCCCATAACCATGTGTGCAAAACGGAACATCGCCAATGCAAATACACTTGTTGTCATCATATTAATATACTGTTGCATACAGATGTGTTAACCCATAGTATAAATAAAACTTAAAGATGCAGATATATTTACCACTCAAAAGGTGCCAATTCTGTAACATCTGACAAGCCAAAAAAATTCAAATGCTAAACCTATTGTGCAGCACTCGCTAATAAGTTGTACTGTATAGATTTATATAACATCTTTTTGTCAGAGTATCCTCTAAGCTGAGCAAATCAACGCTAACTATTTATACCGGACCATACATTTAGAATAAATTCTAGTCAAGCCAATATTTCTAGGATAAAGAATAAAAACATCTTTGAATAAACTATCATATCTTAAGAAAAAGGGGGTGCATGAGAAATGACAGATCAATAATAAACATATTATACTGCTCTCAACTCCCTAAAAAAACTATATTGCATGTTACTGGTCTATAAGCTAAACACACTATGCAAATCCAATAGTCAGAAACTAAACACGCTATGCACATCCCTATAGTTAGATTACACTGAATGGTGTATATGGAGAATACGTGTAGACATACTAGTAGAAAAATATCATTGGATATATACTCATACCCAAAAAAGGGGGGGGGGGCACATTTTACTAAAAGGAGAGATTGTATGCAAAATCCATCCTTCTGGGACGAATCTAAGGATGTGTAAACATTATCTTCATATACTAAAGATTACTGTCTTTAATGGATCAAAGCCTCTCATCATTAGAAATCCTTATGTACAATAAATCATGGACTCTCTTAAGAAACAGTGCCAATCTAGGTGGACATTGAGACCTTGTGGTGCCATAGTGCCCAGTTCGTAAATACATCTGGCCTCCCGTTGCAACAACATTTTAGCACGGTCACCACCCCTGAAAGGCTTTGGTATATGATCGATGATTATTTACTTTAAATCTGATACTCTATGGTTAGCCTGCGCGAAGTGTCTGGCCACAGGCTGATCTGATGTGCCTTTCTGGATGGCAGTTCTAATAGCCAATCGGTGGTTTGCCATCCTTGTTCGGAGATAGTCTATAGTCTTTCTGACATAGAATAATCCACACACACAATGCAAGAGATATATTATAAATTGTGTGGTACAGGTTACTCTGTTTTATCATGTATCTGTTGTTGGAATATGGATGCTGAAAGATTTTTCCAGTAGACAGACCTCCACAGGTCGTGCATCCCAGACAACAATAGCACCCTGGTTTTGCTTGAAGCCAGGTATCTTTACTGTAGCACATTCTTGGGTCAGTGTTGACCAACTGATCCCTCAGAGATCTGGCCCTGCAATATCCGATCCTAGGCGGTGCTATCCCATGTAATTGAAGATCTTTATCAGTGGTTGTCAATGACCAATTCTTTCTCAAGCTTTCCACTAGATGACATTTATCTATGTCAAATGTAGTCGTAAATGTTAGCCTATCATCCACAGTACCGTCCTTTTTAGGCTGAAGTAAAGATTATCGATCAGTATTAATCATTCCTTGCTTAATCTCTTTTAGGTGTATACGTTGGTATCCCCTCTTAAGAAACTTATTCTCCATTTCATCCAGTTGTGTAGCCATAGTGGATGTCTCTGAATTATTTCTCACAGTCTGCTTGAATTGTGAAGTCGGTAGTGCTTTTTTTAATGCTGGAGGATGACAGCTCCATGCATGGAGTAGGGAATTTCTATCCGTTTCCTTGGTGTAGAGGGTAGTGTATAGATATCCATTATTCTTATAGATTCGTCCAAAAAGTCGACAGAGGTACTACTGTGTGTCATCTTGAATTTAAGTGAGGAATGGGCCGTATTCAGGGTCTCAAACCAACAAAGCAGATCTTCCTCTGTTCCTTTCCACAGAAGGAACAGATCATCAATGTATCTTTTAAAAAGAGTAACCCGTGCATCCGTGAACAGGGTCGTACCAATTGTCTCGAATTCAGCCATATACAAATTGGCATAAGTTGGTGCCAAATTTGAGCCCATGGCCATTCCAGATGTCTGAAGGAAATATTCTTTTTCAAAACGGAAATAGTTAATCTCCAGGCACACCGTCAATAATTCAATGATAGTATCTACAGGTGGACCAATGTACGGATACCGATATAGTTGTCTAGTCACCGCCTTGATACCTTCTGCATGTGGTATCACGGTATACAGGCTGGTTACGTCCAGTGTAACCAGCAAGATCTCATCTCCAATATCGGATAGTTGTTTAAGTGTATTGATCATAGACCCCGAGTTCAATAGAAATGTGTCCATATTTCTAACAAGGGGTTTTAGCAAATGATCCAGGTAGGTGGCAATCGGTTGCAGGAGAGACCCTATAGCGGATACTATTGGCCTACCCGGTGGTGACTCCATACTTTTGTGAATTTTTGGCAATGTGTATATGACAGATGTTCGTGGATGTTCTACAGTCATATATTGTTTGGCATCCATATCCAAAAATGCCATGTCATGTAGCCTTTCCAGCATATTGTCGATTTTTTTCTTTTTGAATATCATGGTCGGATCACCCCTTAATTTCCTGTAAGTGTCACCATCAATCAATTGACGTATTATTTCTCCTCTGTATTGAATGTAATCCTGGATAACGATTGCTCCACCCTTGTCAGCCTCTCTCACTATAATGGATGAATCCTCACAAAGACTTTTTAAGGCCTTCCTTTCCCCATGTGTGAGGTTGTGTCTGTATCAGCCTCTCTTTTCATGGAGTTTGGTGGAGTCCTGTATAAGGAGTCTGGAGAATGTTTTAATCGTAGGATTGTAACTACTTGGATTGAATGTACTTTTCTTTTTAAGCACTTTTTCTGGTTGACTATCATGATGTTGAAAATGTTCCTTTTAATCAGAGTTCTAGTGAACTTTTCTATACCAACAAAGAGGTCAAATTCATTACATCCTGTGGTGGGTATAAATGATAGTCCCTTGTTGAGAACACTAAGTTCATCCTTAGACAGCATCCGCTGACTAAGGTTCACTACTAGGTTCTCATTTGGTGACTCCTTCTCGGAGCTCTGGGTGGTCTGCTTGAACCCCCCCCCCCGCCTGGTGTGGTCCCTCTTCCATCATTTTTTGAACGTGTAACCATCGCTCCTCTGTTACTAATCTCAGATGTTGTGGTGTTCGTAATCGGGACATCAGAGTCCGTACTGTTCCCTGAGATGTCCAGAGTCTCCATGGGTCTGCGTCTGTAACGCTGCCTCCATGGTTTGTTATTGCGATATTGCATTCTCTCTGCTGGATTTAGCTGCCACCGATACACACTTTTGTTCCTGTAGTCATTGTTTACATCGTCCAATTTTCGATTCTTAAAGGCAATTAGTTAATATCTTCCTTCAGCTTGCTGATCCAATTCTTATCAACTTCCAAATCCAATGTATGCACGTTGATTTCTTCATACTTGGTAATCTCCACTCTGTTAATCTCTAACAGCCTTGAGACCTCATCTACAACCAGTAATATCAGGTCCAAGCTACATTTATTTAAGATATTGCACCATTTAAGACAGAACTCAGGGTTAGTTCTGCCTATCGTTGGAATGTTTTTAATCCTAAAGCCCTTCGGAATGTATTTTTTTCGGTGGTATTCCGATAGATAGGACCCATTTAAAGTTAGATAAATATTCTTCCTTTTCAATTTTGCCAGTTTTTCATCATAGATATGACTAGTTTGCTCAGTGATAACCCTGGTTGGAATTGTGGCAAATCTAATGCGTGATGCATCATCCTCCTGTGAAGAAGAATTCTTAAGCACCCTTAATTGTATCATACATTTCAGTTATATCATCTCCTTCAGCCATAACTGCAGTGTGTGTATCACAATGCAGAAAAAATTGTAAAAACAAAGATAGTTAGCAGACAAAATTACAGATCCTGTTTCTTTAAACAATATGCGCTGGGTGCTAGTACAAGATTATAATACAAACAGTCATTGGTGGTACAGCACTCTCAGTGACATAATTTTGATAAATCATCTGCCCAGGGTGCTCTTAAAAAATGTATACACTTATGAAAAAGAGAGAGGCACTCACCGGGTCTTTTTAATATCAATTCCTTTTATTGTAGTGATGTTTCGGGTTTTACCCCGTTTTCAAACCAACAGCAAAACAAACATACAGTGCTAACCAACCTTATATACAGACCTATTACCTACCCCCACAGCTATCCGTGTCTGAACCGGAGCTCACGGCAATCACCTGGTCAATCACCACATCCTGTATTGCCATTTGAACCAGACACCATGGTATAGCCGATAGTGCATTAAAAAACAAAACATTAAAATCAAGGAGATAGACAAGATACGTGTAGACATATGTTAATCTTGTCTATCTCCTTGATTTTAATATTTTGTTTTTTATTATGTGAAATTATTAAGCTAAACGAGATCCCCCAGCAGTACCTGATGTTGTGATCCCATAAAGCTTTGGTTATGAATCTGATTTCTTTGCGTCTCTGGACAGTCTGAGGACTGAGGTCCTGGAAAATTTGAAGATTGTGCTCTCTAAAGATGATGGTTTGCCGTGTTCTGGCCGCTTTCCAGAGTTGTTCTTCTTTTGTAGTGAACTTCAGAAATCTTAATATAACGTCCCTTGGGGGAGCTCGCGGTTTGGGCGTAGGTCAAAGTGTCCTGTGTATCCTCTCCACATCATCCTTCTGGAGGGGAAGAGATCGTGGTGAAAGGTCTTTTTACATAAGGTTTTAGTTGGTCTTGGGTGATTTTCCTCTGGGATGCCCCTAATTCGAAGATTGTTTCTTCTCCCCTGATTGTCAAGATCTTCAATCTTTTCTTGAAGGGATTGTATCATAGAATCCTGGATCGACAATTGTTGAGTGTTCAAGCTTACCAAGTTATTTAGTACATCCTGCCCTTCTTCCAAAAAGTCAATTCTTGAACCTATGTCATTAAGGTCTTTTTTAAGGTCTCATTTCTTCTCTAATAAGATGTCAAAAAAGTTAAATCAGATTTAGATGGGAGATCTGCTATTTGTATGTTGTATGTTCAGCTGTGACCATGGTACAGTAGATTCTTGTGACTGAGACAACTTGCTTGCGTTATTTTCTGATGCTTGAAAAAAAGTGGAAACTGATGGAGTTGTTGTCTGTAAAGGGATTATTATGTTTGTCAGTCTACGGCCCTTTTTTGGTAGCCATCTCTATAAACTCCAGTGTGAGGGGAAAGTATCCTCAAAATGTGACAGAAACAAACTGTTTATGAGCTTAGGAGTGTGGTATGCACTGGTTGTGGGTTTATGGCTCGCTTACTTAAAACAGCACTTTATAGTGTGAGGTGATGTCTCAGGTAAGGAAATGACATGTGGCACAGTATAATGCACTGTTTTCACGTGGAAACGGGTTTAGCCGTTAAAATCCAGATGTGGGGGCACAGTATAATGCACCCTCTCTGCAGAGCTTCATGACGGTTGTACCAGGCAGAAGCAGCTAGGTTCCCAACATTTCTCCCAAATCTGCCTGTTGATATGGCTAGATGTTGTCCGGATCCTAGATAAGTGAAGAAGGGATCTCAATTGTCCATTAGGATGAAGTTAGAGCTGCGACATCCATGGAGCTCTAGCAAAGTGCAGTCATGTTCCTGCACGTGTTACTCAATTTGCTCAGTCCTTTTTTTCTGTGCATCTCTTCCTTAAAGCCCCTATCATATCAAATGCCAGTAAGCTTTGCAAAGCAGTCAATCAGAAAGGGAATTATGGAATGAGACAGACCTTAATTTGTCGTCTCGGCCCTTGCGTTGCCTTTTGTTTTTTTAACTGTATCCTGAAGAAAATAATCTTCATATTGGGCCACGCTTTGATAGAGTGAACCAATTGCAGATACAATGGGATGACCAGGGGGTCTTAAAGTATCTTTGTGAATTTTGGGGATACTGTAGATAAATGGAAATCTGGGGTGGTCAGTGGTATTGAAGATAAATAATTAGTTTTTGGAATATAATATTTATATTAATAATAATAATAATAATAATAATAATATTTTTTTATGAAAGAATTTGCTTGTGAGAAAGACAGCTTAATATAACAACTTTTATTTAGTCACAGCACCCAAAATCTTAGATCACACGATACAAAATTCTATGCTTCTTGATATGGTACCATTAATATGAGTTGCATTAAATATATTACATAAAACACATTGACATAACTGCATGCAATTTCTTGAATGAAATGCAAACAGACACGAGAACAAACTTTTATAGCTATAAAGTAAGTGCATAATATAATTACCCCTGGGGCCCCAGTAAGAAGTCTATCTTTACTTCTAGTACTCTATTGCTGGTAACCTCTCTTTCTCTCCTCCTCTCCTCCTCTCCTCCTCTTCTCCTCTCCTCCTCTTCTCCTCTCCTCCTCTTCTTGACTCCCCCTTCTATCCCTTCATCTTATATACCTATAATGATAGCCCCTTCAACTAATACTTCCCAAAATGGATAATGGTGGATGCTTGATATAATTTTGGGTTGGCTAAGAGTGTGATTGATTTATCATAATATCTGAATGTATATTTTTGTTTCTAAAGTAATTTGTATCTCAGCACTTTACCTATTTCTGTATGCTATTTCTGACTGTTGGACAGCTGCTTAAAAGAACACCAGTTGGGCTATTTATGTTCCTGACATGGCTTCTGACATCGACTTTTTAACTAAACTATTTTAACTAAAGGAATTTACTGCTATATTCCTGTACATGAACAGGTGTGTTCTAAGAAACTTTCAGCAAGCTGAACATTAAGTAGAGTTACATCACACACACACACACACACACACACACAAACACACACATATATATAATTTGATCATATTTAGCAAATTACTCATATTGTAACAGTGGTCAGAAATTGAGAGTGTAGTTTGTTTCTGATTGTACCTATGATGAAAGAAACTGTATTACACTGTGAAGCGCCTTCTTTGATTTATTCACAGGACGCCTTCTTTGATTTATTCACAGGACACAACCACACATGTAGGAGAGCATTAAAGAGGGCAATTCAGTTAATAGTAAAGCAATGTAAGCATGCTAGGCTTAAGTATTCATTAACGAGCCATCCGTGAGGGAAATGTTTCTCCTCAAACTGAGGCCAGACTGACGACTGCCTGAGAATGTATGCGTTGTGAGCAGAGCTAGGAAATGTTGCAAATGAACTGCACATTCAAAGAATGAAAGTGTTTTTGATTCCTGTACAGCTGCTCATCATGCTTTGGAGCCTGTAGAGCAACATGGGTGCAATCTATTGCCTCCAACATATTAGCTATGCCAGCTGAATTATAGAATTCCTTCTTGAGGTCTTTGCAATCGTCCTCATTTTAAGGAATCCTATAAAAAGATGGCATTTTTTGTGATGCCATTCAGAAACTTGTCAAATACCACAGAGAAGATGCTTTGAGCCAAGCCACCCAAATACCCCTCTGCGGATTGAAAACTTCCGGATGCCAACACATGAATGCAGCAAAGTATCTTGGACATGCCAAGATGCCAAAGTGAAAATATATAATGCTAAGGATCCCTTTATCCGCAGTAGCTTTCACATTCATCCCTTGCAGACTGTAGAGGAATTTCTCTAAAGTAAACTAAATATCAAAAATAAGAGGGAAACATAATTGTGTGCCACATTATGGATCATTCTCCCCACCTTGGTCCATACATTGTGTAGACTTGCCATCTGATGGTGCCTTTAAAGCTAAGAGGTGAAATCATCACAGTTAGAGGCCAATGCCAGAGGCATGAGGTCTTATTTACCTATGAATGAAAAAAGCATGCTATTGTATTATCTTTGTAGTCCAAATCCTAACATGTTAAAACTCACATAATAGCCTTTTAATGACATAAACATTACATTCTAGCAGTGGTCAGAAAGATGCCCTGTTTATTTTACCTTCTAAAGTGGTTGTAAATTTGTTTTCTCTGACATTGGCCGCTTCATCCTGGTTGTGCCCCTATTGTTCATCCTCTTGGTCTCTTTCGAGGTCTGGGGGCACTTGGATGTCCTGCAGCATTTCTCCTTGTTGGGTAATATTGCGTAGTATAACCAAAAAACAAAGGTAATCAATACACACTCACCATATATACCTCTAGGCTACCTCTACAAATCTGATATCTCCCAATAATCAGATTGGACACTATAAAGATACTAAAAAAAGAGAGGAGTTCTAAACAAGCTAGGTATAGATATAAGATAATTAAGTAAAATCTGTATGATTAAAAATGTATTACAAGACAAAATAACACAAATTGCAATACACTAGTTAAGCGGTTATCAATGAGAAGCTAGACGTGAAAATAAGTATTCTCCTGTGTAAATTAAGTGAGTCTGATCCTATTTAGGATTACACAAAATAGGTGTACAAGAAATTAATCATAAATATGTTAGATAAGTGCATAGTTAAAGTGCATAATATATGTGCATCGTGTATAGATTAATAGTGCAATTATATGCAATAAATAGAACAATGAGTCTAACAATATGAAAGTAAGCGCTTATTTTTTAAAAAAATATGAAAAAAGGGGCCACAATAAAAATAAGAACACACAGAGTTAAAATAAGTCCAAATATATCATTCACTTCCAAAATAGTTCACGTTCAAGGTAACTTTTATCTTGTAAACAGTGATCACTGGTTTGAGAAAAACGGTGTCTATTAGTACTACAAATGTTCCGATTAAGTTATTGAAATTGCCCCCACTGCTCCTCTTACCGGACCTCCGTTTAGTGATCGTTTTTCGTCTGCTATGCAGCAACAGACCTGTGTGTCTCTGCTCCTGGTAGATTCTCGATACCGGGCTCCTGCGTCTACACAGCGTCTGCACGTACAATTCCCGATCACGTGACTGTTCCAACAACCAGGATTGGCTTTCAGTACGGGTATCCTCAAATGGAGTGCTGGGGGGGTCTTTGATAAGATGATCCTGTAGTAGAAAATGTTCAGATGAGTAAAGTGCACTATTTGGTTAAGATCTTCAAAAAATAAATCTAAAAGTTCTAGATCCCCATCCCATATAATAAATAGATCATCTATAAAACGCTTGAAGAGCACAAGGTTTGCACCCCATGGAGATTCTGTAATGTGAGTTTTCTCAAAGAGCCCCATGAAAAGGTTGGCATAACTGGTTGCAAACCTTGTGCCCATCGCCGTTCCTTTAATTTGTAGATAAAATTTGTTATTAAATAATATAAAAGAGATACAATTTAAAATGAAATCAATTTGTGAATTTTGCATTTCAAAATCACTATTCAGATAACATTCTACTGCATGTAAGCCCAATTGGTTTTTTATATTTGTATATAATGAGCTTAAATCACATGTAACCAGAATGTATCGATCCTTCCAAATTATTATTTTTTGTAAATGGAGTAAAAAATCAGTAGTATCTTTTAGATAAGATGGAAGAGTCTGCACATATTTTTGTAAATATTGGTCGACATATTGCGACATGTTAGAGGTCAAAGATCCAATACCCGATATGATAGGGCGGCCTGGGGGATTCATCAAACTCTTATGAATCTTGGGGAGGTAGTAAAATATTGGTGTCTTGGGATGTGGGACATTTAAAAAATGGTATTCGTCATTATTAATGATCCCCATATCTTTAGCGTTATCTAATAATTCCATAAATTCCTTTTTTGAGTTAAAATTGGATCAAATGTCAATCTTTTGTATGTTTCTGTATCATTTAAAAGCCTATTCGCCTCTATCATGTAATCTGATGTGTTAAGGATAATGACTCCTCCCCCTTTGTCTGCAGGTTTTATCATTATTCTATCATTTTTTTTAATCCTTAATAATGTCCTTTTCTTTTTTTGAAAGATTATACTTAATTCTATTATTAAGCTCACTTTTTTCCACATCTTCCTTTACTAATTTTTCGAATAGTTCTAAATATCTCCCTTTATCTTGTGTAGGATAAAAGCTTGATTTCATCTTTAGATCTGTGTGTATATAACCATGTTTTTTTTCCAACTGATTTTGTGAAATGTCTCTCTAGAGGTGTTTTAAGAAAATGTCTTTTTAATGTTAATTTTCTAATAAATTGGTTTACATTTATCAGAGTTTCAAATTTGTTTAATCTACTGGTAGGTGCAAAGGGGAGACCTTTATTTTGTACTTTTGTTTGGTCTTTATTCAATACTACATTACTTAGATTGAATATGGCGCTTTTTGATTCATCTAACGCTATTTCTGTCTTTTGAACTGTTTGTAACCTTCCTCCTCCTCCTACAACCTCTATTTTTCTTTTCTTGTCTTGTCTTTTTAGATTTTCTATTTGTAATCGATTTGAGGTTTCTGGTGTTAATGGGCCTTTCTCTAAAAAAGAGGGCTCTAAATGACTTTCCATATCATTTAATTGTGATAAGGGATCATATCTATTACTTGTTGGTATTCTCCAGTTATTTCTACTTTTATTTTTATAATTATTAGATCCTGATTTATTTCTATTCCAATCGTTGTCCTCTCTAGGCCACTCTCTGTTTCTCTCTATATTGGTTTTAATGTCTGTATTTTCAAAGTTTTGGTACTGATGGTCATAATGGCCATCAGAATATCCAGTTTTATATCTCCAACTGTTCTCATAATTTCTATAGTCAGTTCTGTTCTGATTATGATTACCACTAGTAGTATAATTTGCATAAGTTCTATAGTCATCTCTATTTCTTGGAAAATTGGTATTCCTTGTATTATGAAAATTGTGTCTAAAATCTACATGTTTTTTTGCTTGTTGGTTTTCATATCTGTAATTTGATCTTGGGGTTCTAGTACTATTGTCTTTAGACAGTGTATCAGCCCTAGTTTGATCATCCTTCCTTTTATTTTCTTTTTTGAACAGTAAGTGGGTTTTCTGTACTAGAACTGTATCCATTTGAATGGAATTTGAGTTTTCATTAATAGGTTTATCGCTACTTTGTTGTATTTCAAGGTAGTCTTTTTCATCTCTTTCCATTTTTCTCAATTTAGTATTATTAATACTTGAACTCAGTTCTTTGATGTTTTTTATAATTTCTAGCTGTCTGTTTTGAAAGAGTAAATTGTTTGAATGTGGTTTCAGTATTTCTTTATAAGTATTTACTTAATCAGCTAATGTCTCAAGTGATCTAGTACAGGCTTTCATGATTACTTTCATTAGCTTTATGGAGGCTAGTTCTAAAGTACTATACTATTCCTCAGCATGATCCGAATCTAGATCAAAGGTACAGTTTTGCTTTAATCTCAACCCTCTGGGTACCATATTAGAATCTAAATATTTCTTCATAAATTGTATTTCTACTTTTTGTCTAATTTCTTTAGTCATAATATCTTCTAAATCAATAAGGCTCTCAGATTAAATGTCATATTACTTTCAACATCTTTTGTGTCTTTTAGTTCAGCTAAAAGTAATTATCTAGTGCTGAATAAATCCATGGGAATGTGTAAGGATAGGGAGATAATAAGCATAACCAAAAAACAAAGGTAATCAATACACACTCACCATATATACCTCTAGGCTACCTCTACAAATCTGATATCTCCCAATAATCAGATTGGACACTATAAAGATACTAAAAAAAGAGAGGAGCGCTAAACAAGCTAGGTATAGATATAAGATAATTAAGTAAAATCTGTAAGATTAAAATCAGTATGATTAAAAATTTATTACAAGACAAAATAACACAAATTACAATACACTAGATAAGCGGTTATGAATGAGAAGCTAGACGTGAAAATAAGTATTCTCCTGTGTAAATTAAGTGAGTCCCCACCTTGGTCCATACATTGTGTAGACTTGCCATCTGATGGTGCCTTTAGAGCTAAGAGGTGAAGTCATCACAGTTAGAGGCCAATGCCAGAGGCATGAGGTCTTATTTACCTATGAATGAAAAAAGCATGCTATTGTATTATCTTTGTAGTCCAAATCCTAACATGTTAAAACTCACATAATAGCCTTTTAATGACATAAACATTACATTCTAGCAGTGGTCAGAAAGATGCCCTGTTGATTTTACCTTCTAAAGTGGTTGCAAATTTGTTTCCTCTGACATTGGCCGCTTCATCCTGGTTGTGCCCCTATTGTTTATCCTCTTGGTCTCTTTAGAGGTCTGGGGGCACTTGGATGTCCTGCAGCATTCCTCCTTGTTGGGTAATATTGCATAGTATGCTGCAGACTATGATAATCTTCATCACCTTCTGAGGGCTGTATTGTAGGGCTCCTCCAGACCTATCAAGGCATCGGAATCACATTTTGAGGAGCTCAAACAACCTTTCCACAACAGCCCTGGTTTGCATGTGAAAGAAAAAGATAGGTTGGAGGAAAGGGGGTAGGATAATCCCCAGGGGAGATTGTATAAAGCTAGTTATGCCAAAATATTCCCTGGCAGGGTATAAACACAGTTAATGACAATTACCAGGTAATTGTAAATAGACATACAATGAAAAAGTGTGCTGAGCCCTGTATTTTTACATTTTAAATATCACCACCTTATTAAAGATCAGAATATTTTAGAAAAAGTATTGGTTTTAAGCAAACTTACATATCCATATCTAAATGTATTAGGTATGAGTTAACATTCTTACAGTTTCACACACAAAAGTGAGATTAAAAAAACACTCAACCAGAGCTAAATTTCAAATCCCATCATATGTGCCAATGCACATATTGATGGGAGGCAGGATGTGGGGGTTAAATATCGTAGCAATTATCAGAAATACACAAAATACTAGGCTCCTTCAATCCGGAAGCACATATTAATTTATTTATTTATTTATTGTTATTATTAATAATATTAACTGGACTAATAACAATTACAGTATCAGACACCCCTTCCCATTCCAATCGCCTCACTGAGTAACAACTGAATTTAAGGCACAGACAAAATAACAGCTTGGCTGGCAAGTTAAAGAGACAAAAATCCCTTACTAGTTCCCTGATGCACGTCTTAATTTATACTTCTTCAGAGGGGGTGCAGGCCACCAAAAACAGAATATATTTATGGTTACACAATACCCTCCCCTGATACTCAACAATGTTGTATATTTAAAGGCTGAACATCTTGTAAGTCACTATCTGTCCCCCTATCACGTGGTCATCCACGTGGGACGTTATATTTATATCATGTGCATGAGCTGCCCGATCGGATAACATGTAAGCTCCTCACTATTTGCGGATTGGCAGATCATTATTTACATTTCTCCTAAGTTTCACGTGGAGTTAATATTGGGTAGTAACATTGTTCCAGTTCCACATCACTAAAACGACCGCAAGTTGTCATGTTAGGGTTCCAAGAAGGAAAATAGCAATGTATAAGTAATTATAAAAGCGGGAGAGAGGGATGCATAAAAAAGAATTATGGTATTTAACCTGTGTTAGACCAAAGTATATCACAGCACTGTATGCTAAAAAAGGCATTATAGCAGGTTAGACATGCTGGTGATTTAAACTCAAGAAAATATGTGGTAAACGCATGTTATGAATAGTTTGAAGTGCGCATATAAATGTGCTGTATGTGAGAGTGTGTTTGAAGAAATGGAATGAAAAAATAGAATAAACATAAAAAATGGGGACAATAGTGATTGGAAAATTAAAGTGACAAAGTGATGGATAATAGGGCAAAAATAATTCCTTTACAAAAAATACTTACAATAAAAGTGAACAGGATAAATATGAAGTGAAATAAACATAAAAGGGAAAAATAAATGTATAATTACATAGGGAAATATATGGTGATGCAAGTGACAACACACATTATTTAAAGAGTTATGTCAAATATATGCGAGAGTATAGATGAATTATATTTAAATACTATGCTGTAATTATAGATATACAAAGAAATTATCATTCAAACCATTCAGTCTAACTGTTAAAATATTCATTTACATTCCATCTTTAATAATAATTTCTCTGAGTTACCACCTCTAATACCCAAGGACGCTTTTTACATTACTCTTAATTTGAGTGATGTCGTCATACTATTGTGTTTTAGTTGGAAATGTATCTCTTGCTTACAATCCAATACATATGAAGAAGAGCATTAAAGATGGCAATTCAATTCATAGTAAATCAATGTAAGCGTACTGTGCTTAGGACTCGCCAACGAGCCATCCATGAGGAAATTGTCTTGCAGACTGACGACTGCCTGAGGATGTAGTGGCGTCGAGCAGAGCTAGGAAATGATAAAACACGTTCATTATTCGCAACGGAGTGTCGCAAATGAACTACACATTCAAATAATGAAAGTGTTTCCGATTCCTGTACGTTTGCTTGTCTGGCTTTGGTGTCCGCACAGCAACATGGGTGCAATTTATTGCCCCCAACACATTAGGAATGCCAGCTATATTATAGAATTCCCTCTTGAGGTCTCTCCAATTGTCCTCAATTTGAAGGAATCCTATAAAAAGATGTAATTTATTTATGATGGCATTCATAAACTTTTCAAATACTACAGAATATAACTTTTGAGCCAAGCCGCCCAAATACCCCTCTGTGGATTGAAAGCTTCCGGCTCCCAACACATGTATGCAGCAAAGCATCTTGGACATACCAAAGTAAAAAGATGTAATGTAAAAATCATGTTGTATTTTTATTATTTTTATAGACCAAATACTAACATGTTAACTCACATTATCAGACTTTCAATGACACAAAAATTTAATTTTAGCAGTGATTAAAAAGATGCCTTGTTGATTTTTATCTTCTAAAGTGGTTGTAAATTATGCTTTCTCTGACATTGGCCCCTTCCTCCTGGTTGTGCCCCTATTGTTCATCCAAGTCAAGTCAAGAATACTTTATTAGCATGACATTATTACATGTGTTGCCAAAGTAATATGTTACAATAAAACAGATAACAATTTATAAAGTAGGAGTATAGTGAGTAGTAAGAAGCTACACGTCGTCAAACTTAATTTGACGGGTGCCACGCCCCTTTTATGTAAAGCCCCACCCCTTTCACACCCAAGTCTCCACCCATGTTCCCACCCCTTAGAATCAGCCCCTTTTTAATATTGATAATGATTTTGATATGGTAATGATATAGTTGCGTAATAAATAAAATGTATTTTTGATTGCAATGCTTTTGATATGGTAAATTACTGGTAATGATGTAGTTGCGTAATAAATAAAATGTATTTTTATTGAATAATTGTTTTATGACTGAGCGTAATGTTTTTACTTTGCTGGGGTATATGTAATAGCCAATAGGTTTTGTAGTGAATATTTTTAATACGTTTTATTTACGTTTAAGGCTATGGCCATGACAAAGAGGTAATAAACATGTTCGGACTTGCCCGCAGTACAGAATTCCTTTACTAGGGGCAAGTCAGAACATGTCGAACCCAGTAGAGTCATGTTCTGTCTTGTCGCTTGTAAAGGAATTCTTTTTTGCGGGCAAGTCCGTACATGTTTATTACTGCTTTGTAAGTAATTTTGTGCACATGCTTTTTTTTAGGCGCCTGTATTTTAAGAGTCCAATTGTGTAATCTATTACTACAGAATAATAGTTTAAATAATAGAATAATTTAACACACACAAATACAAATTTCAATAGTTTTATTATGGAGAAAAAAAACATTTAAACAATAACAAGCTTATTTATTTACATGTTCAACCAAATAGCCGGTTGTATAAGTCTACCAGTTCTTTTTTTAGGTAGTAAATAACCATGAGGACTTGTTAGACCAGGGGGGCTTAGTGAGCTGGACCTTAAAAAGAAGGCTCTCTCATCTTTTTCTTGTGAAGGGTTTTGAACATTAGTTGCTGAATTCTCATTTAACATCTTTAAACCATCAAGGTTTTCCCTGATTGTTGTATTACCAACAACACTTGATGGGATGTTCAGTTCAGCCATTGCACTCAGAAATGTATTCCAACCTTGGGGTGTCTTCCTAATTGTAACATTATTATTTTGTGTAACACCACGCACCAGATCCAGTATATTTGACCCAGGCATAACATGCTCTTTGTATACAAATTCTCCTTTGTCATTCCACCCATCAACGTGTTTAGCCTGAACCATTTTACTGAGTAGAAGCTCAGCATTCTTTTTAAACCGGGCATTTACACTACTAACCACTTCACGAATTATAGTATTAGTTTCTGTATCTGTAGCATGTAAAGTCTTCTTCTGGTGGTGGATTAACAGGCGGCATTAACAGCTTTAAACTCATTTTTTCCCCCTCATTTTGTTTAGCACTCACCAAGTATTTTTGCAACACAGTTGTATACCTCTTTATTTTTTCCCCATCAGATAAACCACTCTGCAAAATAGAAGTCATTTCTGCATCCAAGTTTTGCACCACTGACTCCCGAGAATTTGCTACAGAATTTGTTATATTTTGTAAACGGTCCATATCTTTTTTAGGAACAAGATACATTTTCTCACTATAATCCATTAGCGGTTAGTCAAAAGACCAGTTAGCAATGGTATAGCAAAGCCAAGCAGCGACCCAATAAATCCTCCAGACTTTCACTAATCCGTTTCTTTTTAACAGATATTTTTTTGTTGCTCAAAGTTTTTATAATTTTGCGCCACTTTTTAAGTGCTCCTATTTGTCTAGTCGATAAGGGTATTTTACCTTTTAGAGTATTGAGAGCAATCTCACATATTGTAGTGACTAGATCATTGGATGCTGAACCCAAAATCTTTTTTCTTTTAGCTGCTGATGCACTCAATAAAGCTTTAAAGCGGGCCAATTGCGATGGAGTCTTTTAGACATGTTTGCACCTCGTCAGTTACTACAATAAATGACTAAAGGCATCAATTCTATCTCTTTTTAGTGTTTTTTTTAAAGATATACACAGCTGGTAATTCAGGGGGAAAGATACCGGTTCTTAAGCGGTATTCATCAGGGGTAGTAGATCTTAAATCAACTAATAAATAACCGTAAGGTTTACTTGTGGCATCTTCAAAAGACTCTAAAAAAAAATTGTGATTTACCAGGAAACATTTGGCGGGCTAATGTTGTAATTTGTAACTTATCCCTAGGATTTTTAAAAAGGACCATATATTTAGTATTTAATTGTTCTGCTTTTTTTACCCTGACAAAATACGTTCTGTACAAGGTACATTATACTCATATTTCTGTGATGTACATACTTGGTGAATGCCTTTTCAATTTCAGAACTATCACACGCAGCATCCATCAAATCATCAACAGCCAGATTAATTTTTCCAATGGGGAAAAGTGTGTCATTAAAAGTGTCTGGCAAACCTTCTATAAATCTGATATGAGGCACTGTGAGTAATAGTTTGTCATACATTTTTTGCCAGCATGCATAAAACCACACAATATTGTCAACCCGATGTGATAAGTGTACCAGCATTTTGTAGTAATTTTTTTACAAAAAAACTTTTTCCTGAATTAGAAGGCCCGGCCAAAATGCATGAAAATGGATGTTGTAGTCTGACGTCCATAGCTTAATAACCAAATGGTAGAGTTGTGAAGGCGTCTGTCAGTTGTCTCTTAGTATATACACACTTTTGAGTTTTCTGTAATTGTCTTGTCTCTATTTGCCAGTACTTTTTATTTCTCACAATACCGTTGTGTCGAACTATAATTTTTTTCTGTTCAGGGTGCAAGGGATAGTCCAATACTAAATCTTTTAAACTGTCAAAGTTTACTAATTGTACATTAGCAGCATTTAGAGTGATTCCTTTAACTTTTATACATATTTTACCCGTTGTCAGTCTATAGCCATAAGTTTTTGGGCCAGCTGAAACAAATTCTGTGATGTGTGTTTCAGATGGTAATTCACTAGTCAGTTCCCCTAAATAGTCACCCAAAGGAGGCGTCCAGTCACCGGGGCTGCTGATAAAAATGACAGTGTCAGTGTCGTGGTAGAGACAACGTTCTTGCAGTCTGTCTAAAAGGTTGTACAGTTCCAGTTGTGCATAGGCGGTGGTGAAACAAGCTATGAAAATGTTTGTGTTACGTGCTTATGTGTGAGAATCCTTAGTGTATTTCCAACTGACCATAGCGGTGTCATCGTATAAGAAATTTAAAGATGACGCTGCATACTTTGGTAGAAACACATAACGAAAAAGCTTGTCAGGGTCAGTTACAATACTTGCATTCTGCAAATTGCTTTTTTGCCCAAATTTACCCCATAAAGAATTTAGAAAAAGTTTGGAAATTTGCCTCTTTGCCGGATTGACCTTTATTTCATGCGGTCATGCGGTCTCAGTGTGACACCCTCTTTGACAAAGTAGTCAGATACATATTTTTGTTTTTTACCCTCGTCTGTACACCAATCAGGATGTACCTTGATGTATTCTGTGAATAATGCGCCTGTGTGCTGTTCAAAATGCCAGACTTCAAATATTTTACACAACTTGTACCCTTTCTCCAAAGCCTTTGCTATTTCAACCATACACCATGTTCCTGTCAAGGCCCGCTCTTCCTCAGTATGCTCGCAAGGTGTCAGTAGGTTGGTGCTGGCACATGCGCGGCATAACGGGAACATCAGTTTGCCATTCATTTTTACAGGGAGTACAGGAAAGAAGAAAGTTCTTGGGGGATAGACTTTTACTTTAGCAACACCAAAATAATTGTCAAAAGGTTTAAAATCATCATAAATAATGACAGGGTGACCAATTGGGTATGTTTTTTGTTTTGTTAATGAACGGGTATAGGCTGGTAAAATCATAATAATGTATGCGCTCTTCAGGAGTTGTTTTATGGTACAATTTAATAGCATTTGTTCTACCACCATACAGAGCATCTCTTGGATTCAGGGGTTGTGGAAAATTACTTTCAAGAATAAAGCCCTTTACATCTTCGTCTGATTCTAGCATAGCATTCCACTCATGCTCCCACATTTAGCGGACGTTGTAACCACGTTTTTTAAGGCAATGTGTTTTAAGTATCATTTTATGATACAACTGACATAGGTAGAAAAAAGAGAGCGCAGACCTCCTCCAAAAATAAAAGTCCAACATTTATTCAAAAAAGGATAAAATCCTACAGCACAGGAAATAAGAACATAGGTAAAGGGGTTTGACTAGTTTCGGCTTGTGGCCGTAATCATAAACCTAACTAACAACTGAATTAAGGTAGTTTAAAAAGGGTGTTACTCTCTTTCATTGGTTCAGATGGGAAATTGTTAGAACCTCCCATTTAACTCATGGCATGCTGGAAAGTACATGACACATAGAGACAGGTATATAAAGTTGGCGTTGAATAGTACATAGGTGGTTAGCATTACAAATTCAATAAACATGCATATACAAATACAATGAGACTTAAATAAGCATGAAAAATTCTTCAAAAGAATATGTAATAATTTTTCTTTTCTTCAGGACATTAGACTCTGCAAATATTATGTCGTTAAGGACAAGAACAAAAACGGCATACACACTATATAATGTGCTATTAAAGAAACAGCTAACATAATATGCCATATTCAAAAGAACATTTGTCCTAACAGGATATAACAGAGACTAAAAATATATAAGTATCCTAATAAAAAAGTAGTCTAATATGTACCTAATCTTATTGCTCGAAAATGTAAATGTATATATATGCGTTTGTTATAGTGAAGGGATAAACTTTGTAAAAGTTGTTGTGATTTATAGGTGTATCTTGCAAGTGCATGCATCTATTACTGTTTACCTATATCACTTTTTCCATGTATAGAATGAACAAACTATTATACAAAGTCTAAACCAATCTCCAAACTAAATAGTCTGGGTGCTTGAAATATTTCTATCCCATATGTACAGTCTACCAGTGGCACTATAAATAGAGTTATGTATATGCACAAGTACACATATATGTGCAAATATATAAACATATGAAGTAGACTGAAGGTGGAGGGGATACAGGCCACAGATGGTTCAAAACAGAACATGTAAAGGGTACCAAGTTAATCTGGGATTTAAAGGGACAGTAATGCTTTAGGGCCGCAATATGTATATGAATTTAAATTGAACAATCATTGCCAATGATTAATCAAGTCAAATTCTGAGTTAAAACCCTCAGGTATTTGAGTCCTGAGTTTAAAAATCCAAAACGTTTCTTGTCTGGCCAGAAGTTTGTCCTTGTCACCTCCCCTAGGGAGTCTTCTAACTACTTTAATAGCCCTCCATTTAAATGTGGTAACATTCCCTGAATGTGTCTCAATAAAGTGTCTCGACAATGCAGAGCAGGTGACTTTGTTCTTAATATAGCCTAGATGTTCCTGTATTCTGGTACGTACATCTCTGCTGGTCATGCCTATATATTGGCAATGATGCTGGATACATTCAATTAAATATACTACATAGGGTGTAGAACATTTAATAAGTCCCTTAGTTTCAAACTTTTGATTGGTTCTACAAGAATAGAATTCTCTTCCTTCAACAATATAATCGCAGGCCTTACACCTTCCGTCTCCATATTTATATGTTCCATGAACACTAAGCCATGATGTGGGCTGTTGTATGGGTGGCAATTGGGTCGGGGATAATAAATTACCCAGTGTTATGTTTTTTGAATATACACATTTGAATCCTTTTGCCACTAATTCTTTAAGTGCTTTGTCACCATATAACATCGGGAAATATTTCTTAATTATGGCACAAACCTCATAGAACTCAGTGGAGTATTTTGTAATGAACAAGGTTTTATCATCTCTTCTGTTTTTTGGCTTGGTACTCAAAGCATTCTGTCTGTCCACCCCAGCAACTTCCTTAGCCACGTTCTGCACCATTTCTGGCCGGTATCCCCTCTCTATCAGGCGATTAGCCATACACTTACTTTCTTCAGTAAAGTCCTTGTTTGAGCTACATATCCTTCTAGTACATAGTAGCTGCCCTCTCGTGATCCCCTTGAACACATGTCTGGGATGTGAACTCTTGTTATGCAACAATGTATTACCACTTATTGGTTTTCTATACAGTTTAGAGTTAACCATTCCAGTATCTGGGTCTCCTACTAGAGTGATATCCAAAAAATGAATGGAGGTTTTGTTCCAATCAGATATGAACTGTACTCCATTGTCACTGTGGTTCAGGAAATGTACAAAATTTTCTGCATCTGATTTACTTGATGACCATACAATGAGTAGGTCATCTATAAACCGTTTATATAGATAGATATGTTCCTTGAAGGGGTTGCTATCTGCATATATAAAGATTCTTTCCAGCCATCCCATAAAGATGTTTGCATATGAGGGGGCAAATTTTGCCCCCATGGCCGTACCTTCCCTCTGCAGATAGCACACCCCCTCGAACTGAAAATAATTGTGTTGAAGTAAGAATTGGGTAACTCTAAGTATGTACAGTGTTGCTTCACTATTGTCACCATAAATCGGTTCCACAAAGTATTTAATAGCTCTAATTCCCATATCTTGTGGGATGCTCGAATATAGAGCTACTACATCTATGGTCAGCCAACTGTGTTCAGGGGACCACGAAAGTTTGTCAATCAAACGTAATACGTGTGTGGTATCTTTGATGTAGCTATGTAGAGACTCTACAATGGGCTGTAATATGGCATCAAGCCATTCAGAAAGTGGTTCTAAAAGTGAGCCTATGCCCGACACAATGGGTCTCCCTTTGATGTTAGTTAGACCCTTGTGTACTTTGGGCAAGTGGTGAAATAGCGGTGTAACAGGGTTGCTTACATACAGATATCTCATGGTATCCGTATCTAAGAATCCACCATTGACACCGTCATCCAATAGATCGTATAATTCTCTTTGGAATTTCTTCACTGGGTCAAAGGACAATTTAGAGTAAATTTCAGTGTTTTCTAGCTGCCTCCTTGCTTCTGCTACATATGTTACCTTATCTAGGACTACCACACTCCCCCCTTTGTCTGAGTTCTTTATGACTATTGATTTGTTGTTCTTTAATGTGTTAATAGCCTCCTTTTCTTTGAGGGTTAAATTGTGTGTAGTAACCTTTCTGGATTTGTGTAGCTCAGTTAGATCCTCAACTTTTATGAAATAGCTCTAAAGTTTTGCCCCTGCTATGTATTGGGTAAAATTGTGTAGCCCCTTTAAATCTAGGAAACATAGGGGCATTCATACAACTATTGTTCTGGTTCGATTCAGAATACAGGTCTTCTAGTGCAGTTACATCACAAGCCTCTGTGAAGGAAGACATAGTATTGTCAGAGGGCATAGATTCCAGACAAATTTCCTGTGTTCCCTGATCAATATTAGTGTTAGTCAGAAAGTGTTTTTGTAAAGTGAGTTTCCTTACGAACTTATTAACATCAATGATGGTTTCAACAATTGTTGGGTGACTGCTGATAAGTATATAACAAGTGGATACAAGGTGCTATCGGATTTCATTGACTTGAAATATCTCATAGGGAATTTATTGCTTATTTTTTGTTTTTTTGACATAGGTAGAATCTGACAGTATTTGAATCTTGTGCATTGTAACACAAAGGACAACCATGGTAAAAACAGCCATGAAATTCAAAAGCAGTGTGTACATCAGCTCTAAAGGCATAACCATCTAAAAAGTAATTATCCACCCTCTTCTCACCACCTCTTAAAGCATGTTGTATGGTGATACCCTCTTTGTGAGCAACATACATTAACCACTGTATAGCGGGTGTAGAAAAAAGTTTTTGCTGTTTGTGGTAATTATCAGGCGGTACTACAGCTATTGTGTTTTCGGGCAAAAATTTTAATTTATACATGGCCATGCATACAGATGCTAATGTTGTGAGTTGGAAGGGATCAACATCATAGGTAACTTCTACAGGGGTTCATTTTTTTTATGTTTAAGCACCTTTTTTTTTTAGTCATGGCCATTACGCTCTTTCTAAAACACTTGCACGCCTCTTTTAAAATTTTGACATCTTGTATGCAATATTTTTTTAGCTCTTCCTGAAAATTAAATTCCCTGTCTTTGTTGTCCTGATACCAATTCATGAACTCTGATTTTTCATCAGGCATCATGTGTTCATACCCATAATCTTCTACAGGATTGGGCCTATATAATTTTGATTCTGCACGGTATTAAAAAAGTGTGGAAAATGCCCTTTACACTCCTCAAAACCTAGAGCTTTTGGTAACTTGCTGAGTTTCATGGGGAGGAAGTTCAGTGAGTCAATAAACCGTATACCTAAATCTTTCACCGTTACACACAATAGTTTACCACCCTGAGCGAGTAAATCTATCTATCTTTTCCTTAAGCAGTTGTTGTACTACAAAATAGGCGTCATAACGGCCGGAATTATGTGCAATAAAGGTAAAACCAGAAAATTGCTTGTTTATGAATTTTATCACTAAATCTGCAAGGCATGTTAGACCACTAAATTCCCAACACTTTTTATCTCTCCCTAAAGATATGGCGTATGCGTAATTAGGGATGTGTATGCCTGTCTCCTGCGTGCACTCAAAATCATATAAAATGTAGTCATCTGACTCATCAGGACATTTAAGTGGTCGCAAGTAACACAAATGCCCTTCAAATGTTGTAATATATTCATAACAACCTCTGCACTGAAAGCCTCTACACTCACCAAATCATGAGATTCACCAACATAACAACCACACTTGTCACAATATATTTTACTTAGACAATCTATTTTTTTAGACCGCGACAGTTTCATGTGCGTTAGTAAGCAATCCTGGACATCTAACCAGCTCAGAAGCAATTTCTACACAATTCTTTCTGTGACAAGCCCTGCAAAAATATATGCACGAGTGGTTACCTTTATGATAGAAAGGTGTGTGGCAGTATTCACAAAAATATGATTCACCTAGGAATGCTTTTATATCTTTGACACCGTAGTAATGATTTTCATGATGAAAAACATATACAACGGTATCTTTGCACAATTCATCAGTCTGATAATATTGCCATGACCCACGGTTGTGGTATAACACCTTTATAGTTATATTTAAATGATTTTCAAAAGCTGTTATATCATTAAAGCTAACTAAGCGGTCATCTGCAATACCTAAAGCTTTGTGATTAGGTCTAGCCCTTTCAATTAGCACAGAGTCTGCAACATCTACCTTTACCAAAATAGCACAAACACTAGCCGCCAGACACAAATTATTATTATAATTATTAAAATCAAACAAATGCCGTCTTTTAGTACCAATAACACAACTGTACCGTGTAGATCTCAGGCTTCTATGGTTTACCACACCACCAGCTCTATTGCTAACAAGTAAGACAACAAGTCTTAAACTACCATCCCCCAAAAACTCAGCATTACTCTGTAAAAGATTAGCTATATCATTCAAAAAACTCTCAGCATTTGTTATCCCTAAAATAGCGAGCGAATGGAGTATAAAGGGTTATTCATTCCACCACCCTCTAATCTTAGTTGTACCATATCCCCCAGGCCCTACATTGTGCATTAAGTCATCAGCATGCGTTGTATAGAATTATGCACAGCCTGCATTGCAGAATAAAGACTGTATTTGTTCAAGATTATAAAGCGGAGATGGTCATAATACTCAACAGCGTTAAAATTATCATGCTGTCTTTGGTAATGTGCAACACGTTCCAAAAAAAACATGTTGATGCGGTACAATATCTGCATTTTCCATATTTTGTGCCACAATCTGAGCATTTGGTATATCTATTGGTTGTTCTGTATTTTGGCTTTCAATTTCATTATTTTGTATGCTATTTTCTGCATTTTCAGCAACCGGGTATTGATCTATATTTTGGTCAACAATTTGAGCATTTGATGCATCTATGTGTTGTTCTATACAGTCATTAGAGTTGTACAATTTAGGCTGGGCATGATTCTCATTTTTGGGAATGTAATTCTGACACTCTGTATCTGGTGTATGATTCACCCCTGTGATTGGTGTATGACGAGTTCTTTTACCAGATTTTTCACTTTTTTTGTAACATATCTGATTTTTTCGTTTACCCATGTCGAATCTTATTTTTTTTAAGCAATTTTAAACCAGTGTAACGTGTGTGTTTTGAATTGTCAAATGTTAATCTTATTGCACCCCCCTCTGCAGACCGCAGTCATCAGTTACACTCACAAGCCCTTTAAACAAATTAAACAGGTATTTAAGGGCGTCCCTTATTGAAATACAAGTCCCTAATATATGACTGAACCAGTCAACAAAGGCTTCAGCATCAATATCTTGGGTAAGTGTTATTTCTGAGCAGTCAGTTGTGTCAGATTCTGCCAGTGTCTGTGGGGCTGGACTACAAATTTTATTTGTAGACCGTGTGTTGTTAACAGAATTTACGTCAAGAAATTTTGAAAAAAAGGAAATTGCGTGTTCAAGTCTATTTTTAATGTCGATTTCTTTATAAATTGGGTTATCTGTAACATTCAAACAGTCTAAGTCCAATTCAGATATTATACCTTTAATGGCTAACGTTGATTTTAATAATAATCTATATGCCGAAATAGTCCAATCACCTAAATTATCAGTAGCAATTTGTGTGTCATTTGCACATTGTGAATTTTCTACAACGGTTACAGTCTGTGAGATAGGTAATGTGGGGCTTCTCTTGTTAATAGTAATCGTAATGTCCTCTAAAGCCGTCCTAGGTTTTTTAAACAGATTGGCCGCTAGAAGTATCAATGTCACACTTTTTCTTAGTAGAAAAACGGTTCTTATTTTCAGAAAATTCTTGTGTCTGGGTTGACAATTGTTGTTGTGGTTTTACATATATTGACTTACCGGTATTAATTAGATTAGTTGTGTTAACACTTTTTTGCGTCTCCTTAAAGCATCCTAAAAAGCCGCTTTTTACACTCTTTAAACACTTTGTTAATTCATGCGTCACATGCGCTGTGGATGTCGAAGCAGTCTCACTATCTTTTATGTAACGTTTGTTACGCCAGTATTTTCTTGATAACTTTGAAACTGAAAAAATAAAAAATAAAAATAAAACCATTAGCTGCAGAATAAACAGTTTGTTCTATTATACATTGGTTTAAAAAAAAAGTTCTAATTAAATGCCATTTCCGTGTAAAGATGAATTAGTAGTTTTGGAATAATTAAATGTAATATATACCTTTTTTCACATATAAATCCTTTTGTTCTTCTTGAACGTTGTTTTCAAGCGCAACGGCTGGTACAATTGTCGCCGTATGGCTCTCGAGTGGTACAATGCTGTTTTCTTTTGTTAATGAGGATATTTCTGGGAAAATAAACAAGCAATATTAATATATTTGGGAAAAAAAACTATATATGTTAAGCCTCAGACATGTTCAGACTTGTTCATAGTACAGAAATTAGTATTGTATGCCATATACCCAGCTTGTAATCTTACCGTCCACATCTTGATTTACGACTTGATGCGCATCATTATCTAGTAGTTCTATATTGAAATTATCGATATAGTATTCTGAAAATGTGTATAAAAAAAAATCTGAAATATATTTAAGTCTAAAGTCCATGGTTTATATACCTATAATACAATTAAACAAGTACAAATAAATAAATAATATTTCTATTTACAACATGGCAGTTGTACAATAAGAGATCTGAAATATATTACATTTGTTTTTAAAAAAAAATAATATATATATACAGTATATATGTATATACACAATTACACGTATGATACAATTTAAAATGTATTAAACATTTGACATTGTAAAAATAAATACCTTGTGTTTCTAAAGACCCACTTGTCCAGAGCACATTCATCAAAGGGGATTTCTTCAAAATGTTCCTATAAGTCAAACATACAGGCTATTTAAGGTTACTATTTTACAGGAAATGACGCCATAGGGGGCGTAAAAATAGAAAAAAAATAAGTATTGTTGAAACGTACAAAATGTATAATTTTAAGCATTTATGAATGAATCTAAGTGTTTAAAACAGAGATTTTTTAAGGCCATGATACCATAGAATGTGACCAGTAAAATAAATATATTCTAAGTCTATTTTTTTTAACACATCTACAATTTTTATATTATAATTTTACATTTAAAAAATACGGTGATAGAACAAAATTATTATTTAACAGTACATGTCATAGAAATTTAGAAAATAATTACACATTATTTAACATTAGGCCTTAAACGTATATAATAATAGGGGATAACGTGTGAGTTGCAACCACTAATAAAAAATAAAAATAAAAAAATAAAAACTTACCATCTTTGAGTAATGATCGCTGGCTTTGGTGACCTGTGTAGTCTTTGTAGTGTTTGATTGTGTAAAGACCTGCATGGGGAAAATGTTTTATTTAAAGCCCACCAATCAAAAAAAAACCATGTTGACACTCCACACCTGTCAATTTCAGCAATGACCACCCAAAAAGCCAATCCTCATTCTCGCACTCCACACCTTTCATTGCCAGCAATGACCACCCCCCAAAAAGCCCGCCCTCATTCTTGCAGGCCCCACCTGTCATTGTATAAAAAAAAGGACAAAAATATCCGTGTATAATATAGATTGTAGTTTATTATAGAAATAAGCGTTCAAATACATATCAATACATATGCTTTGTCACTATTTTTCTTTAACACAGTAAATGCTAAACTAAATATTTTTATAACAAGCCATACAGTTTTGAATATCTTTTATATAGGGATTTACATCTTCCAAAAAAAGTTTTATATGGAAATGTCTACACTTCGTGATTGCCAAAATGTGGTTATTTAAAGGGACACTGAACCCAATTTTTTTTTCTTTTGTGATTCAGATAGAGCATGCAATTTTAAACAACTTTCTAATTTTACTGCTATTATCAATTTTTCTTCGTTCCCTTGCTATCTTTATTTGAAAAAGAAGGCATCTAAGCTATTTTTTTGGTTTAGTACCCTGGACAGCACTTGTTTATTGGTGGGCGAATTTATCCACCAATCGGCAAGAACAACCCAGGTTGTTCACCAAAAATGGTCCGGCATCTAAACTTACATTCTTGCATTTTAAATAAAGATACAAAGTGAATGAAGAAAATTTGATAATGGGAGTAAATTAGAAAGTTGCTTAAAATTGTATGCTCTATCTGAATCACAAAAGAAAAAATTTGGGTTCAGTGTCCCTTTAATTAAAAGGGGTCTCCATTTTTTTCCAAACAGTTTATTTGGAATCAATATACTGTATGTTAATAATAAGATAAATATTTACAGGAATATATACACATCTATTTTACAGCATAACTGTCCAAATAATTACTACAGGGCAACTTTACTACAATACTACAATTTCTGCAACACTGCTAAAATAATCACATGATTTTATCCAAGGAATATACTTAGCCACATTCTCCAGTGTGTCCAAAATCAGCCATCCTTTCAGGAACAATATAAGAAAGAGAGGAGATAGTGTTCCAGTTTTTTATACCCCAATTCAATAGGGAGTGGTTTATCAAAGGCCAGTCAAATGCTATTAGGCGTGTCTTTAGTTCAGAGAGAAAGGTGTATCTGGAGGTAAGGGATTTTAATAACAGCTAGGTCAGTAAGCTATGTCACCACAGAGGGATGTCTTTCTTCTCTTTGATAAAGCCCTGTTCCATATGGGGCATTGTTCCTTAGGGTTGTCTTGACCTGTGTCTGATGATAGGGGTGGTATTCCCATCACATTATCTGGGGGGAGTTCGAGAGGAATGTTCAGTTTCTTTGCAAGGTCGTCCAGGTCATTAAAGTTCTAATATGATTTGGGATCCATTATGTGAATTTATTAAGCTAAACGGGAACCCCCAGTGGTACCTTTATGTTGTGATCCCAAAAAGCTTTGGTTATGAATCTGATTTTATTTAATCTCTGGACAGTCTGAGGACTGAGGTCCTGGAAAATTTGAAGTTTGTGCTCTATAAAGATGATAGTTTGTCGTGTTCTGGCCGCTCGCCAGAGTTCTTCTTTTGTGGTGAACTTAAAAATCTTAAAATAACTTCCCTTGGGGGAGCTGGCGGGTGGGCGGAGGTCAAAATGCCCTGTGTATCCTCTCCACATCATCGTTCTGGAGGGGAAGAGATCATGGTGAAAGCTGTATTTTTAAATTAGGTTTTAGTTGGTCTTGGGTGATTTCCCCTGCGATGCCCGTAATCCGAAGATTGTTTCTTCTCCCCCAATTGTCAAACTCTTTGATCTTTTCTTGAAGGGATTGTATCATAGAACCCTGGATCGACAATTGTTGTGTTCAAGCTCACCAAGTTGTTAAGTGCATCCTGACCTTCTTCCAAAAATTCAATTCTTGAACCCATGTCATTAAGATCTTTTTTAAGGTCTCATTTCTTCTCTAATAAAAGATTTCAAATATGCTAAATCTGGTTTAGATGGGAGACCTGCTATTTGTGATTGAAGAGCAAGAAAAGGGTTATGGTGTGTATGTTGTATGTTCAGCTGTGACCCTGGTACAGTAGATTCTTGTGACTGAGACAACTCGCTTGCATTATTTTCTGATGCTTAAACATTTTTTGAAACTGATGGAGTGGTCTGTGAGGGCTTATTATGCTTCTCAATCTTCTGCCCTTTTTTGCTGCACTCAGGTGGTAAATCGCCATAAAACAGGCTAACAATGGTATTGAGCCAGTTGTTCGTTCCTGTGTGTGCACTTATCTCTGTATGTATTTGTCTCCCTATGGGAAAAAGGGGCAACCAGACGTGGAGTCCTTGCTCAGTGTGCTTACAGGAATATGGCTACACCTCACTGACGAGGCCCAATGAAGTCCAAAACGATCGTGTGGGGTTGCTGTGTTCCTTGTTCAGAGAGAAATTGCCTGGTATTTCGGTGCTGGACTGACCGTAATAGGCGGGATCAGACTGATATACTACAGCAAAGTTCTACTCTGTGAAAAGCATTACTGGGCTAAAAAGCTGCACCCAGGTGGTAAATCACCATAGAATAGGCTAACAATGGTATTGAGCCAGTTGTTCGTTCCTGTGAGTGTGCTTCTCTCTGTATGGGCTTATTATGCTTTTTAGTCTTCGGCCCTTTTTTGGTAGCCATTTCTATAAACTCCAATGTGAGGGGGAAGTATCCTCAAAATGTGACAGAAACAAACTGTTGTTGACCTTAGGAGTGTAGTATGCACTGGTTGTAGGTTTATGGCTACCTTACATAAAACCGCACTTTATAGTGTGAGGTGGTGTCTCAGGTAAGGAAATGACATGTGGCACAGTATAATGCACTGTTTTCATGTGGAAACGGGTTTAGCCGTTAAAATCCAGATGTGGGGTCTCCCCTTAGGGTTGGTATAATGCCAGGGGTTATTGTTAAGCGTATTCTGTTAAGGATGTGATTAATCTAAGTTTAAGCAGAAAAGAAAAAACTCCTTTCTCTTAAGGGTTAATGAGTTATGTAATCGAGTTTCTAGTTTTATCTAGGAGTTTTGTGTCTGTTCCCTTATGTTAATGTGCCTTTAAGGGCCACGTGTGTGTGCTGGGACGTCTAAAAGATCGATATCGGCCACTCATTCACCACTGCTTCTCCCGCCGAAGACAGACTCTGACCTTATGGTAGGTGACCCCCCACACAGAAACTGCGGCATCACACACTGAGAAGAGAGGTCTGCAACATGGGAGGTCCATTGCAGAGTGCCGGAGATAGTGCCTTAACCTTCTCTGCAGAGCTTTGTGACAGTTGTACTAGGTAGGAGCAGCTAGGTTCCCCTCTTTTTCTCCCAGATCCACCTGTGGATATGGCTTGATGTTGTCTGGATCCTAGATAGGTGAATTAGGGATCTCACTTGTCCATTAGGATGAAGTTAGAGCTGCGACATTCACGGAGCTCTAGCAAAGTGCAGTCATGTTCCTGCTTGGCTTGGTTCCACCCTGCCCCATGCACGTGTTTAACTTGCTCAGTCCTTTTCCTGCGCATCTCTTCCTTAAAGCCCACATCATAACAAATGCCAGTAAGCTTTGCAAAGCAGTCAATCGGAAAGGGAATTATGGAATGAGACAGACATTCATTTGTCGCCTCAGCCCTTGCGTTAGTCCTCCGGAAAGTCATTGTTTTTTTAACTGTACCCTGGAGAAAATAATCTACATATTTGGGCCACGATTTGATAGTAACCCAATTGCAGATACAATGGGACGACCGGGAGGTCTTAAAGGGTCTTTGTGAATTTTGGGGATACTGTCGATAAAATGAAATCTGGGGTGGTCAGTGGTCAGAAATTTGTAAATAGCTTCATCAATATGCCCGCTTTGAAGGGCTATCAATAGAATTTTATCCAATGCTTTTTAAAATTCTTTAGTGGAATTTTTGGGCAAAATACGATATGTCAATGAATCTTTCAACTGGGTAAGCAACTCTGTTCTATGAGTGGTCCAGGACGACAATGGCACCACCTTTGTCGGTGGCACGAATGACAATGGACTTGTCATCCCGTAAGCTGGCCACAGCTTGCCACTCCTGCGCCCCTATATTATGTTGCTGAGTAAGAACAACATTCTTTATTAATTTCAACTGTACATAGGGAAGTATAGGTTATTTTATTTATATATATATATATATATATATATATATATATATATATATATATATATATATATATATATATGAACAAACGTTTGCACTCAAATTTATAATGTGGAAAATTTTGGGGGTATTTAAACCCCTTCATCAGCATACAGCAGTGAACACAAACAACCCTTTTATAGTGTTATACAAGAAGTGAAAAAACACAAACCTCTCATCTCCCAAATTTTTGCGCCAAAACAATATAGTCAGTGGAACGCATAATGCGTTCCGGTTTCGGCCTTGATGGTGGAAGTTCAAACACGTCACTTCCGGTTTTCGCTGAAATTAAGCTAAATAAATATAGGCAACGAGTATAACAAAACTCGTTTATATATACATGTTACATAAAAAGTGCAAATGTAAAGCAAACAAGTATGATGCCCCCAAAATTATTGAGTATAAGGCATCAGTGTAGAGTGATCACTATAGAGTGACGAAACTTGTGTGTGTTTGTATTGTCATGGCAACCACTGCCATGGATACAGTGATAGTTGTAAACTATGGTAAGTGAACTTGGCATGAACACACTGTAGTGACCTGATTAACATCAAACGTGCTTCTTAAGAATATGTGAAGCCATTCAAAATAGTGGTGTCAAAATACATTTAAAAGTGGGATAAGAAGTTGTTCATTATCCCTAATAAGAAAATCGCAATAATTAAAAACAAAATGGGGTTACAATTTGGTGCCATTGTTGACAATCCAATGGATGTTAAAGGGTTTAAACTACACATAATTGCAGGGATTGGGTAACCAGAATTGTAATTAAATAGCCAAACTTAAAACTACGGCCAATCAATCTGGAAAAAGTATAAACCATATTTGAAATCGTTATTTTCAGGGACGGTCATAATCTGTGACCTAACAGTAAAACCATCATCAAAGTTATATCATATATATTGATATATACATTTCAAGGGTCAGGGTGAAAATACTGCATATAAACTTGGCAGGCTATGAACGTATGTACTAGTGGGTAAGCAGAGGCATATAATATGAGAAATTCCCAAGAAGTACTGGGTGTTTCAACCCCCAAAGCCTAGATTGCTGCAATGTTTAGTGCAGATAAGGGTAACCAACACAGGTAGGCCAGGCTTCCACGTTGTGTAATGGAACCAGAATCGGTCCCAATCCACAGTGCTGTGAGAACTGTGTGGGCCACCCCCAATGAAGGAGAGGCACAATGCCC
The DNA here is from genome assembly GCF_027579735.1 of Bombina bombina. NCBI lineage: Eukaryota > Metazoa > Chordata > Amphibia > Anura > Bombinatoridae > Bombina > Bombina bombina. The sequence continues at coordinate 876,880,597 of NC_069500.1, forward strand.
CCCTGACAGTACCCCAAGTATGTGGCACATTAGAGCATGATCACAGAAGAAGGTTGAATGGTCCCCAAGTGAAACATCCACTGTGCCTCACACTTGAGAAGCTGTTTGTTGCGATCTCCACCTCGTTCCAATGGGGGTACGTGATCTATCAATATATAGGGGATTGAGGAAACTGGGTGTCCCTTGTTGGCGCAATGACGCGCCACAGGCTGCTCCGAAACCCCTTCCTTGAGTGCAATCCTTATAGCATGTGGATGGTTAGCCATCCTTTCCCGTAGCATGCCAGATGTCTTGCCAACATAGAACTTTGAGCAAGGGCAAAATAGAAGATGCACTACGTGCGTAGTAGTGCACGTTATTGAGTGTCTGATTGTGAAAGACCGGTTCGTATATGGAGGGTGAAATAACCTTTGTGCCAATTAGGCCATTGCATGTAGTGCAACCTAAGCACCGGTATGAACCCTTGATGTTTCTTCTAATGCCAGTATTGTAGCAAGCTTTGGGATCTGTTCTCATTAATAGATCTTTGTGATTGGTACCTGTCTTGAAACCCTCCATAGGTCTTAGATTGTTGGTGAATGTCAGCTTTGGATCTGAGGACATGATGGGCCAATGTTGGCGTAGGATTTGGCCAGTAACCTTAGTGGCCGGAGTGAAGGTGGTAGACATGATTAATTTGTCTGTAGTGTCCCGTTTAGGCTTAGGTTGTATCAATTCAGCTTGTGTCAGGGTGGATACAGATTCCATCAATTCTTGGATCACAGATGTCTTATAACCTCTTGAGCGGAACTTCTCACCCGCTCCAACCAGTTGGGAGACCCCAGTCGTTGGATCTGAGTTGTTTCTCATGGTTCTAATGAACTTTGATTTCACAATGCCCTATCAGCCCTGAGTATGGAATTACGATCTGTGGGTTTGTGGTATAATGTGGTGCCAAGTTTGTCTGAGTTCTTAAAGACTGTCAGATCCAAAAAATTAATGGATTGTTCATCCACAGTCATTTTTAAATTTAACGTTATTGGTACAACTATTGTAAATATTGTATATATTTCCTATTTGTACAATGCAGTGTTGCGCCTGGTCTGATATTGACCAAGAATATACTAGTTAATTTGCGCTATGTATATGCCCTTACTATAATCTACTATGGTCAATTGTGTTTTATTTTATTTTGTGTTTATATGCTTTCCAATAGAGGTAGCCTTATGTGCCCTATGAATAGTTATAATAGCCCTGTATTAATATTAAGGTTTCTTGACATGCTGAATAGAGATCTAGCGTTTTTAACATTTCTTTACATGTTTTTATGTTTATGTATTTTCTGAGTATTAGTAGAGAGGAATGTATCGTGAGTGCTAAACTGCTGTGTACTGGTTTTATTTATATATATATATGTATATGTATGTCATTGGTGGTTACGCACTCTCAGTGACATAAATAATGATAAATCTTCTGTCCAAGGTGCACTTAAAAAATGTATACACTTATGAAGAAGAGAGGCACTCACCAGGTCTTTTTAATATAAATTCCTTTTATTGTAGTGACGTTTCGGGTTTTACCCCGTTTTCAAACCAACAGCAAAACAAACATACTGTGCTAGCCAACCTTATATACAGACCTATTACCTACCCCCACAGCTATCCGTGTCCGAACCGGAACTCACAGCAATCACGTGGTCAATCACCACATCCTGTATTGCCATGGGAACAAGACGCCACGGTATAGCCGGTAGTGCATTAAAAAACAAAACATTAAAATCAAGGAGATAGACGAGATTAACATATGTCTACACGTTCACAACCAAATGACAGCAAATAGCGAATGGATTCTCACAGCTTGATCGTTAGCGATGTCGGAATACCTCCAGTGTAAACAAATGCCTTGTTTCAGGCTCCACCAATCACATGCGAGAATTGAGCTAGCGCCCATAACCATGTGTGCAAAACGGAACATCGCCAATGCAAATACACTTGTTGTCATCATATTAATATACTGTTGCATACAGATGTGTTAACCCATAGTATAAATAAAACTTAAAGATGCAGATATATTTACCACTCAAAAGGTGCCAATTCTGTAACATCTGACAAGCCAAAAAAATTCAAATGCTAAACCTATTGTGCAGCACTCGCTAATAAGTTGTACTGTATAGATTTATATAACATCTTTTTGTCAGAGTATCCTCTAAGCTGAGCAAATCAACGCTAACTATTTATACCGGACCATACATTTAGAATAAATTCTAGTCAAGCCAATATTTCTAGGATAAAGAATAAAAACATCTTTGAATAAACTATCATATCTTAAGAAAAAGGGGGTGCATGAGAAATGACAGATCAATAATAAACATATTATACTGCTCTCAACTCCCTAAAAAAACTATATTGCATGTTACTGGTCTATAAGCTAAACACACTATGCAAATCCAATAGTCAGAAACTAAACACGCTATGCACATCCATATAGTTAGATTACACTGAATGGTGTATATGGAGAATACGTGTAGACATACTAGTAGAAAAATATCATTGGATATATACTCATACCTAAAAAAGGGGGGGCACATTTTACTAAAAGGAGAGATTGTATGCAAAATCCATCCTTCTGGGACGAATCTAAGGATGTGTAAACATTATCTTCATATACTAAAGATTACTGTCTTTAATGGATCAAAGCCTCTCATCATTAGAAATCCTTATATACAATAAATCATGGACTCTCTTAAGAAACAGTGCCAATCTAGGTGGACATTGAGACCTTGTGGTGCCATAGTGCCCAGTTCGTAAATACATTCTGGCCTCCCGTTGCAACAACATTTTAGCACGGTCACCACCCCTGAAAGGCTTTGGTATATGATCGATGATTATATACTTTAAATCTGATACTCTATGGTTAGCCTGCGCGAAGTGTCTGGCCACAGGCTGATCTGATGTGCCTTTCTGGATGGCAGTTCTAATAGCCAATCGGTGGTTTGCCATCCTTGTTCGGAGATAGTCTATAGTCTTTCTGACATAGAATAATCCACACACACAATGCAAGAGATATATTATAAATTGTGTGGTACAGGTTACTCTGTTTTATCATGTATCTGTTGTTGGAATATGGATGCTGAAAGATTTTTCCAGTAGACAGACCTCCACAGGTCGTGCATCCCAGACAACAATAGCACCCTGGTTTTGCTTGAAGCCAGGTATCTTTACTGTAGCACATTCTTGGGTCAGTGTTGACCAACTGATCCCTCAGAGATCTGGCCCTGCAATATCCGATCCTAGGCGGTGCTATCCCATGTAATGGAAGATCTTTATCAGTGGTTGTCAATGACCAATTCTTTCTCAAGCTTTCCACTAGATGACATTTATCTATGTCAAATGTAGTCGTAAATGTTAGCCTATCATCCACAGTACCGTCCTTTTTAGGCTGAAGTAAAGATTATCGATCAGTATTAATCATTCCTTGCTTAATCTCTTTTAGGTGTATACGTTGGTATCCCCTCTTAAGAAACTTATTCTCCATTTCATCCAGTTGTGTAGCCATAGTGGATGTCTCTGAATTATTTCTCACAGTCTGCTTGAATTGTGAAGTCGGTAGTGCTTTTTTTTAATGCTGGAGGATGACAGCTCCATGCATGGAGTAGGGAATTTCTATCCGTTTCCTTGGTGTAGAGGGTAGTGTACAGATATCCATTATTCTTATAGATTCGTCCAAAAGTCGACAGAGGTACTACTGTGTGTCATCTTGAATTTAAGTGAGGAATGGGCCGTATTCAGGGTCTCAAACCAACAAAGCAGATCTTCCTCTGTTCCTTTCCACAGAAGGAACAGATCATCAATGTATCTTTTAAAAAGAGTAACCCGTGCATCCGTGAACAGGGTCGTACCAATTGTCTCGAATTCAGCCATATACAAATTGGCATAAGTTGGTGCCACATTTGAGCCCATGGCCATTCCAGATGTCTGAAGGAAATATTCTTTTTCAAAACGGAAATAGTTAATCTCCAGGCACACCGTCAATAATTCAATGATAGTATCTACAGGTGGACCAATGTACGGATACCGATATAGTTGTCTAGTCACCGCCTTGATACCTTCTGCATGTGGTATCACGGTATACAGGCTGGTTACGTCCAGTGTAACCAGCAAGATCTCATCTCCAATATCGGATAGTTGTTTAAGTGTATTGATCATAGACCCTGAGTTCAATAGAAATGTGTCCATATTTCTAACAAGGGGTTTTAGCAAATGATCCAGGTAGGTGGCAATCGGTTGCAGGAGAGACCCTATAGCAGATACTATTGGCCTACCCGGTGGTGACTCCATACTTTTGTGAATTTTTGGCAATGTGTATATGACAGATGTTCGTGGATGTTCTACAGTCATATATTGTTTGGCATCCATATCCAAAAATGCCATGTCATGTAGCCTTTCCAGCATATTGTCGATTTTTTCTTTTTGAATATCATGGTCGGATCACCCCTTAATTTCCTGTAAGTATCACCATCAATCAATTGACGTATTATTTCTCCTCTGTATTGAATGTAATCCTGGATAACGATTGCTCCACCCTTGTCAGCCTCTCTCACTATAATGGATGAATCCTCACAAAGACTTTTTAAGGCCTTCCTTTCCCCATGTGTGAGGTTGTGTCTGTATCAGCCTCTCTTTTCATGGAGTTTGGTGGAGTCCTGTATAAGGAGTCTGGAGAATGTTTTAATTGTAGGATTGTAACTACTTGGATTGAATGTACTTTTCTTTTTAAGCACTTTTTCTGGCTGACTATCATGATGTTGAAAATGTTCCTTTTAATCTGAGAGTTCTAGTGAACTTTTCTATATCAACAAAGAGGTCAAATTCATTACATCCTGTGGTGGGTATAAATGATAGTCCCTTGTTGAGAACACTAAGTTCATCCTTAGACAGCATCCGCTGACTAAGGTTCACTAATAGGTTCTCATTTGGTGACCCCTTCTCGGAGCTCTGGGTGGTCTGCTTGAACCCCCCCCCCCCCCGCCTGGTGTGGTCCCTCTTCCATCATTTTTTGAACGTGTAACCATCGCTCCTCTGTTACTAATCTCAGATGTTGTGGTGTTCGTAATCGGGACATCAGAGTCCGTACTGTTCCCTGAGATGTCCAGAGTCTCCATGGGTCTGCGTCTGTATCGCTGCCTCCATGGTTTGTTATTGCGATATTGCATTCTCTCTGCTGGATTTAGCTGCCACCGATACACACTTTTGTTCCTGTAGTCATTGTTTACATCGTCCAATTTTCGATTCTTAAAGGCAATTAGTTAATATCTTCCTTCAGCTTGCTGATCCAATTCTTATCAACTTCCAAATCCAATGTATGCACGTTGATTTCTTCATGCTTGGTAATCTCCACTCTGTTAATCTCTAACAGCCTTGAGACCTCTTCTACAACCAGTAATATCAGGTCCAAGCTACATTTATTTAAGATATTGCACCATTTAAGACAGAACTCAGGGTTAGTTCTGCCTATCGTTGGAATGTTTTTAATCCTAAAGCCCTTCGGAATGTATTTTTTTCGGTGGTATTCCGATAGATAGGACCCATTTAAAGTTAGATAAATATTCTTCCTTTTCAATTTTGCCAGTTTTTCATCATAGATATGACTAGTTTGCTCAGTGATAACCCTGGTTGGAATTGTGGCAAATCTAATGCGTGATGCATCCTCCTCTGTGAAAAAGAATTCTTCAGCACCCTTAATTGTATCATCCATTTCAGTTATATCATCTCCTTCAGCCATAACTGCAGTGTGTGTATCACAATGCAGAAAAAATTGTAAAAACAAAGATAGTTAGCAGACAAAATTACAGATCCTGTTTCTTTAAACAATATGCGCTGGGTGCTAGTACAAGATTATAATACAAACAGTCATTGGTGGTACAGCACTCTCAGTGACATAATTTTGATAAATCATCTGCCCAGGGTGCACTTAAAAAATGTATACACTTATGAAAAAGAGAGAGGCACTCACCGGTCTTTTTAATATCAATTCCTTTTATTGTAGTGATGTTTCGGGTTTTACCCCATTTTCAAACCAACAGCAAAACAAACATACAGTGCTAACCAACCTTATATACAGACCTATTACCTACCCCCACAGCTATCCGTGTCTGAACCGGAGCTCACGGCAATCACCTGGTCAATCACCACATCCTGTATTGCCATTTGAACCAGACACCATGGTATAGCCGATAGTGCATTAAAAAACAAAACATTAAAATCAAGGAGATAGACAAGATACGTGTAGACATATGTTAATCTTGTCTATCTCCTTGATTTTAATATTTTGTTTTTTATTATGTGAAATTATTAAGCTAAACGAGATCCCCCAGCAGTACCTGATGTTATGATCCCATAAAGCTTTGGTTATGAATCTGATTTCTTTGCGTCTCTGGACAGTCTGAGGACTGAGGTCCTGGAAAATTTGAAGATTGTGCTCTCTAAAGATGATGGTTTGCCGTGTTCTGGCCGCTTTCCAGAGTTGTTCTTCTTTTGTAGTGAACTTCAGAAATCTTAATATAACGTCCCTTGGGGGAGCTCGCGGTTTGGGCGTAGGTCAAAGTGTCCTGTGTATCCTCTCCACATCATCCTTCTGGAGGGGAAGAGATCGTGGTGAAAGGTCTTTTTACATAAGGTTTTAGTTGGTCTTGGGTGATTTTCCTCTGGGATGCCCCTAATTCGAAGATTGTTTCTTCTCCCCTGATTGTCAAGATCTTCAATCTTTTCTTGAAGGGATTGTATCATAGAATCCTGGATCGACAATTGTTGAGTGTTCAAGCTTACCAAGTTATTTAGTACATCCTGCCCTTCTTCCAAAAAGTCAATTCTTGAACCTATGTCATAAAGGTCTTTTTTAAGGTCTCATTTCTTCTCTAATAAGATGTCAAAAAAGCTAAATCAGATTTAGATGGGAGATCTGCTATTTGTATGTTGTATGTTCAGCTGTGACCATGGTACAGTAGATTCTTGTGACTGAGACAACTTGCTTGCATTATTTTCTGATGCTTGAAAAAAAGTGGAAACTGATGGAGTTGTTGTCTGTAAAGGGATTATTATGTTTGTCAGTCTACGGCCCTTTTTTGGTAGCCATCTCTATAAAACTCCAGTGTGAGGGGAAAGTATCCTCAAAATGTGACAGAAACAAACTGTTTATGAGCTTAGGAGTGTGGTATGCACTGGTTGTGGGTTTATGGCTCGCTTACTTTATGAGTACGGCACTGAGCCGAAACGCGGTAAAACCTATTTTTTACTGTGTGACCCATGTTAATATTTTAAATGGACTAAATAAAGCTGTTGTTTTAACTTATTGGATGTCGGGACCGCTTCTTCTTTTTCTATTCTACTTAAAACACACTTTATAGTGTGAGGTGGTGTCTCAGGTAAGGAAATGACATGTGGCACAGTATAATGCACTGTTTTCACGTGGAAAACGGGTTTAGCCGTTAAAATCCAATGTGGGGGGCACAGTATAATGCACCCTCTCTGCAGAGCTTCATGACGGTTGTACCAGCAGAAGCAGCTAGGTTCCCAACATTTCTCCCAAATCTGCCTGTTGATATGGCTAGATGTTGTCCGGATCTTAGATAAGTGAAGAAGGGATCTCACTTGTCCATTAGGATGAAGTTAGAGCTGCGACATCCATGGAGCTCTAGCAAGTGCAGTCATGTTCCTGCACGTGTTACTCAATTTGCTCAGTCCTTTTTTTCTGTGCATCTCTTCCTTAAAGCCCCTATCATAACAAATGCCAGTAAGCTTTGCAAAGCAGTCAATCAGAAAGGGAATTATGGAATGAGACAGACCTTAATTTGTCGTCTCGGACCTTGCGTCGCCTTTTGTTTTTTTAACTGCATCCTGAAGAAAATAATCTTCATATTGGGCCACGCTTTGATAGAGTGAACCAATTGCAGATACAATGGGATGACCAGGGGGTCTTAAAGTATCTTTGTGAATTTTGGGGATACTGTAGATAAATGGAAATCTGGGGTGGTCAGTGGTATTGAAGATAAATAATTAGTTTTTGGAATATAATATTTATATTAATAATAATAATAATAATAATATTTTTTTATGAAGAATTTGCTTGTGAGAAAGACAGCTTAATATAACAACTTTTATTTAGTCACAGCACCCAAAATCTTAGATCACACGATACCAAATTCTATGCTTCTTGATATGGTACCATTAATATGAGTTGCATTAAATATATTACATAAAACACATTGACATAACTGCAGGCAATTTCTTGAATGAAATGCAAACAGACACGAGAACAAACTTTTATAGCTATAAAGTAAGTGCATAATATAATTACCCCTGGGGCCCCAGTAAGAAGTCTATCTTTACTTCTAGTACTCTATTGCTGGTAACCTCTCTTTCTCTCCTCCTTCTCTCCTCCTCTTCTTGACTCCCCCTTCTATCCTCCTCTTCTTGACTCCCCCCTTCTATCCCTTCATCTTATATACCTATAATGACAGCCCCTTCAACTAATACTTCCCAAAATGGATAATGGTGGATGCTTGATATCATTTTGGGTTGGCTAAGAGTGTGATTGATTTATCATAATATCTGAATGTATATTTTGTTTCTAAAGTAATTTGTATTTCAGCACTTTACCTATTTCTGTATGCTATTTCTGACTGTTGGGACAGCTGCTTAAAAGAACACCAGTTGGGCTATTTATGTTCCTGACATGGCTTCTGACATCGACTTTTTAACTAAACTATTTTAACTAAAGGAATTTACTGCTATATTCCTGTACATGAACAGGTGTGTTCTAAGAAACTTTCAGCAAGCTGAACATTAAGTAGAGTTACATCACACACACACTCACACACACACATATATATAATTTGATCATATTTAGCAAATTACTCATATTGTAACAGTGGTCAGAAATTGAGAGTGTAGTTTGTTTCTGATTGTACCTATGATGAAAGAAACTGTATTCCACTGTGAAGCGCCTTCTTTGATTTATTCACAGGACGCCTTCTTTGATTATTCACAGGACACAACCACACATGTAGGAGAGCATTAAAGAGGGCAATTCAGTTAATAGTAAAGCAATGTAAGCATGCTAGGCTTAAGTATTCATTAACGAGCCATCCGTGAGGGAAATGTTTCTCCTCAAACTGAGGCCAGACTGACGACTGCCTGAGAATGTATGCGTTGTGAGCAGAGCCAGGAAATGTTGCAAATGAACTGCACATTCAAAGAATGAAAGTGTTTTTGATTCCTGTACAGCTGCTCATCATGCTTTGGAGCCTTGTAGAGCAACATGGGTGCAATCTATTGCCTCCAACATATTAGCTATGCCAGCATGAATTATAGAAATTCCTTCTTGAGGTCTTTGCAATCGTCCTCATTTTAAGGAATCCTATAAAAAGATGGCATTTTTTGTGATGCCATTCAGAAACTTGTCAAATACCACAGAGAAGATGCTTTGAGCCAAGCCGCCCAAATACCCCTCTGCGGATTGAAAACTTCCGGATGCCAACACATGAATGCAGCAAAGTATCTTGGACATGCCAAGATGCCAATAGTGAAAAGATATAATGCTAAGGATCCCTTTATCTGCAGTAGCTTTCACATTCATCCCTTGCAGACTGTAGAGGAATTTCTCTAAAGTAAACTAAATATCAAAAATAAGAGGGAAACATAATTGTGTGCCACATTATGGATCATTCTCCCCACCTTGGTCCATACATTGTGTAGACTTGCCATCTGATGGTGCCTTTAAAGCTAAGAGGTGAAATCATCACAGTTAGAGGCCAATGCAGAGGCATGAGGTCTTATTTACCTATGAATGAAAAAAGCATGCTATTGTATTATCTTTGTAGTCCAAATCCTAACATGTTAAAACTCACATAATAGCCTTTTAATGACATAAACATTACATTCTAGCAGTGGTCAGAAAGATGCCCTGTTGATTTTACCTTCTAAAGTGGTTGTAAATTGTTTTCTCTGACATTGGCCGCTTCATCCTGGTTGTGCCCTATTGTTCATCCTCTTGGTCTCTTTAGAGGTCTGGGGGCACTTGGATGTCCTGCAGCATTTCTCCTTGTTGGGTAATATTGCGTAGTATAACCAAAAAACAAAGGTAATCAATACACACTCACCATATATACCTCTAGGCTACCTCTACAAATCTGATATCTTCCCAATAATCAGATTGGACACTATAAAGATACTAAAAAAAGAGAGGAGTGCTAACAAGCTAGGTATAGATATAAGATAATTAAGTAAAATCTGTATGATTAAAAATTTATCTACAAGACAAAATAACACAAATTGCAATACACTAGATAAGCGGTTATCAATGAGAAGCTAGACGTGAAAATATAGTATTCTCCTGTGTAAATTAAGTGAGTCTGATCCTATTTAGGATTACACAAAATAGGTGTACAAGAAATTAATCATAAATATGTTAGATAAGTGCATAGTTAAAGTGCATAATATATGTGCATCGTGTATAGATTAATAGTGCAATTATAAGCAATAAATAGAACAATGAGTCTAACAATATGAAAGTAAGCGCTTAATTTTTTAAAAAAATATGAAAAAAAGGGGCCACAATAAAAATAAGAACACACAGAGTTAAAATAAGTCCAAAATATATCATTCACTTCCAAAATAGTTCACGTTCAGGTAACTTTTATCTTGTAAACCAGTGATCACTGGTTTGAGAAAAACGGTGTCTATTAGTACTACAAATGTTCCGATTAAGTTATTGAAATTGCCCCCACTGCTCCTCTTACCGGACCTCCGTTTAGTGATCGTTTTTCGTCTGCTATGCAGCAACAGACCTGTGTGTCTCTGCTCCTGGTAGATTCTCGATACCGGGGCTCCAGCGTCTACACAGCCGTCTGCACGTACAATTCCCGATCACGTGACCTGTTCAACAACCAGGATTGGCTTTCAGTACGGGTATCCCTCAAATAGAGTGCTGGGGGGGTATTTGATAAGATGATCCTGTAGTAGAAAATGTTCAGATGAGTAAAGTGCACTATTTGGTTAAGATCTTCAAAAAATAAATCTAAAAGTTCTAGATCCCCATCCCATATAATAAATAGATCATCTATAAAACACTTGAAGAGCACAAGGTTTGCACCCCATGGAGATTCTGTAATGTGAGTTTTCTCAAAGAGCCCCATGAAAAGGTTGGCATAACTGGGTGCAAACCTTGTGCCCATCGCCGTTCCTTTAATTTGTAGATAAAATTTATTATTAAAATTAAAATAGTTATTTAAATAATATAAAAGAGATACAATTTAAAATTAAATCAATTTGTGAATTTTGCATTTCAAAATCACTATTCAGATAACATTCTACTGCATGTAAGCCCAATTGGTTTTTTATATTTGTATATAATGAGCTTAAATCACATGTAACCAGAATGTATCGATCCTTCCAAATTTATTATTTTTTGTAAATGGAGTAAAAAATCAGTAGTATCTTTTAGATAAGATGGAAGAGTCTGCACATATTTTTGTAAATATTGGTCGACATATTGCGACATGTTAGAGGTCAAAGATCCAATACCCGATATGATAGGGCGGCCTGGGGGATTCATCAAACTCTTATGAATCTTGGGGAGGTAGTAAAATATTGGTGTCTTGGGATGTGGGACATTTAAAAAATGGTATTCGTCATTATTAATGATCCCCATATCTTTAGCGTTATCTAATAATTCCATAAATTCCTTTTTTTTGAGTTAAAATAGGATCAAATGTCAATCTTTTGTATGTTTCTGTATCATTTAAAAGCCTATTCGCCTCTATCACGTAATCTGATGTGTTAAGGATAATGACTCCTCCCCCTTTGTCTGCAGGGTTTTATCATTATTCTATCATTTTTTTTAATCCTTAATAATGTCCTTTTCTTTTTTTGAAGATTATACTTAATTCTATTATTAAGCTCACTTTTTTCCACATCTTCCTTTACCTAATTTTTCGAATAGTTCTAAATATCTCCCTTTATCTTGTGTAGGATAAAAGCTTGATTTCATCTTTAGATCTGTGTGTATATAACCATGTTTTTTTTCCAACTGATTTTGTGAAATGTCTCTCTAGAGGTGTTTTAAGAAAATGTCTTTTTAATGTTAATTTTCTAATAAATTGGTTTACATTTATCAGAGTTTCAAATTTGTTTAATCTACTGGTAGTGGCAAAGGGGAGACCTTTATTTAGTACTTTTGTTTGGTCTTTATCAATACTACATTACTTAGATTGAATATGGCGCTTTTTGATTCATCTAACGCTATTTCTGTCTTTTGAACTGTTTGTAACCTTCCTCCTCCTCCTACAACCTCTATTTTTCTTTTCTTGTCTTGTCTTGTCTTTTTAGATTTCTATTTGTAATCGATTTGAGGTTTCTGGTGGTTAATGGGCCTTTCTCTAAAAAAGAGGGCTCTAAATGACTTTCCATATCATATCTATTACTTGTTGGTATTCTCCAGTTATTTCTACTTTTATTTTATAATTATTAGATCCTGATTTATTTCTATTCCAATCGTTGTCCTCTCTAGGCCACTCTCTGTTTCTCTCTATATTGGTTTTAATGTCTGTATTTTCAAAGTTTTGTACTGATGGTCATAATGGCCATCAGAATATCCAGTTTTATATCTCCCAACTGTTCTCATAATTTCTATAGTCAGTTCTGTTATGATTATGATTACCACTAGTAGTATAATTTGCATAAGAATCTATAGTCATCTCTATTTCTTGGAAAATTGGTATTCCTTGTATTATGAAAATTGTGTCTAAAATCTACATGTTTTTTTGCTTGTTGGTTTTCATATCTGTAATTTGATCTTGGGGTTCTAGTACTATTGTCTTTAGACAGTGTATCAGCCCTAGTTTGATCATCCTTCCTTTTATTTTCTTTTTTGAACAGTAAGTGGGTTTTCTGTACTAGAACTGTATCCATTTGAATGGAATTTGAGTTTTCATTAATAATAGGTTTATCGCTACTTTGTTGTATTTCAAGGTAGTCTTTTTCATCTCTTTCCATTTTTCTCCATTTAGTATTATTTAATACTTGAACTCAGTTCTTTGATGTTTTTATAATTTCTAGCTGTCTGTTTTGAAAGAGTAAATTGTTTGAATGTGTTTCAGTATTTCTTTATAAGTATTTACTTAATCAGCTAATGTCTCAAGTGATCTAGTATGGGCTTTCATGATTACTTTCATTAGCTTTATGGAGGCTAGTTTCTAAAGTACTATACTTACTATAAAGTACTATACCATTCCTCAGCATTGATCCGAATCTAGATCAAAGGTACAGTTTTTCTTTAATCTCAACCCTCTGGGTACCATATTAGAATCTAAATATTTCTTCATAAATTGTATTTCTACTTTTTGTCTAATTTCTTTAGTCATAATATCTTCTAAATCAATAAGGGCTCTCAGATTAAATGTCATATTACTTTCAACATCTTTTGTGTCTTTTAGTTCAGCTAAAAGTAATTATCTAGTGCTGAATAAATCCATGGGAATGTGTAAGGATAGGGAGATAATAAGCATAACCAAAAAAAAAAGGTAATCAATACACACTCACCATATATACCTCTAGGCTACCTCTACAAATCTGATATCTCCCAATAATCAGATTGGACACTATAAAGATACTTAAAAAAGAGAGGAGCGCTAAACAAGCTAGTATAGATATAAGATAATTAAGAAAAATCTGTAAGATTAAATCAGTATGATTAAAAATTTATTACAAGACAAAATAACACAAATTACAATACACTAGATAAGCGGTTATGAATGAGAAGCTAGACGTGAAAATAAGTATTCTCGTGTGTAAATTAAGTGAGTCCCCACCTTGGTCCATACATTGTTGTAGACTTGCCATCTGATGGTGCCTTTAGGAGCTAAGAGTGAAGTCATCACAGTTAGAGGCCAATGCCAGAGGCAATGAGGTCTTATTTACCTATGAATGAAAAAAAGCATGCTATTGTATTATCTTTGTAGTCCAAATCCTAACATGTTAAAACTCACATAATAGCCTTTTAATGACATAAACATTACATTCTAGCAGTGGTCAGAAAGATGCCCTGTTGATTTTACCTTCTAAAGTGGTTGCAAATTTGTTTCCTCTGACATTGGCCGCTTCATCCTGGTTGTGCCCCTATTGTTCATCCTCTTGGTCTCTTTAGAGGTCTGGGGGCACTTGGATGTCCTGCAGCATTCCTCCTTGTTGGTTAATATTGCGTAGTATGCTGCAGACTATGATAATCTTCATCACCTTCTGAGGGCTGTATTGTAGGGCTCCTCCAGACCTATCAAGGCCATCGGAATCACATTTTGAGGAGCTCAAACAACCTTTCCACAACAGCCCTGGTTTGCATGTGAAAGAAAAAGATAGGTTGGAGGAAAGGGGGTAGGATAATCCCCAGGGGAGATGATATAAAGCTAGTTATGCCAAAATATTCCCTGGCAGGGTAATAACACAGTTAATGACAATTACCAGGTAATTGTAAATAGACATACAATGAAAAAGTGTGCTGAGCCCTGTATTTTACATTTAAATATCAGCACCTTATTAAAGATCAGAATATTTTAGAAAAAGTATTGGTTTTAAGCAAACTTACATATCCATATCTAAATGTATTAGGTATGAGTTAACATTCTTACAGTTTCACACACAAAAGTGAGATTAAAAAAACACTCAACCAGAGCTAAATTTCAAATCCCATCATATGTGCCAATGCACATATTGATGGGAGGCAGGATGTGGGGGTTAAATATCGTAGCAATTATCAGAAATACACAAAATACTAGGCTCCCTTCAATCCGGGAGCACATATTAATTTATTTATTGTTATTATTAATAATATTAACTGGACTAATAACAATTACAGTATCAGACACCCCTTCCCATTCCAATCGCCTCACTGAGTAACAACTGAATTTAAGGCACAGACAAAATAAACAGCTTGGCTGGCAAGTTAAAGAGACAAAAATCCCTTACTAGTTCCCTGATGCACGTCTTAATTTATACTTCTTCAGAGGGGGTGCAGGCCGCCCAAAAACAGAATATATTTATGGTTACACAATACCCCTCCCCTGATACTCAACAATGTTGTATATTTAAAGGCTGAACATCTTGTAAGTCACTATCTGTCCCCCCTATCACGTGGTCATCCACGTGGGACGTTATATTTATATCATGTGCATGAGCTGCCCGATCGGATAACATGTAAGCTCCTCACTATTTGCGGATTGGCAGATCATTATTTACATTTCTCCTAAGTTTCACGTGGAGTTAATATTGGGTAGTAACATTGTTCCAGTTCCACATCACTAAAACGACCGCAAGTTGTCATGTAGGGTTCCAAGAAGGAAAATAGCAATGTATAAGTAATTATAAAAGCGGGAAGAGAGGGATGCATAAAAAAGAATTATGGTATTTAACCTTGTTTAGACCAAAGTATATCACAGCACCTGTATGCTAAAAAAGGCATTATAGCAGGTTAGACATGCTGGTGAATTAAACTCAAGAAAATATGTGGTAAACGCATGTTATGAATAGTTTGAAGTGCGCATATAAATGTGCTGTATGTGAGAGTGTGTTTGAAGAAATGGAATGAAAAAATAGAATAAACAGAAAAAGTGGGGACAATAGTGATTGAAAATTAAAGTGACAAGTGATGGATAATAGGGCTAAAATAATTCCTTTACAAAAAATACATACAATAAAAGTGAACAGGATAAATATGAAGTGAAATAAACATAAAAGGGAAAAATAAATGTATAATTACATAGGGACTAATATATGGTGATGCAAGTGACAACACACATTATTTAAAGAGTTATGTCGAATATGCGAGAGTATAGATGAATTATATTATAAATACTATGCTGTAATTATAGATATACAAAGAAATTATCATTCAAACCATTCAGTCTAACTGTTTAAAATATTCATTTACATTCCATCTTTATAATAATTTCTCTGAGTTAACACCTCTAATACCCAAGGACCGCTTTTTACATTACTCTTAATTTGAGTGATGTCGTCATACTATTGTGTTTTAGTTGGAAATGTATCTCTTGCTTACAATCCAATACATATGAAGAAGAGCATTAAAGATGGCAATTCAATTCATAGTAAATCAATGTAAGCGTACTGTGCTTAGGACTCGACAACGAGCCAATCCATGAGGAAATTGTCTTGCAGACTGACGACTGCCTGAGGATGTAGTGGCGTCGAGCAGAGCTAGGAAATGATAAAACACGTTCATTAGTCGCTAACGGGAGTGTCCGCAAATGAACTACACATTCAAATAATGAAGAGTTTTCCGATTCCAGTACGTTTGCTTGTCTGGCTTTGGGTGTCGCCACAGCAACATGGGTGCAATTTATTGCCCCCCAACACATTAGGAATGCCAGCTATATTATAGAATTCCCTCTTGAGGTCTCTCCAATCATCCTCAATTTGAAGGAATCCTATAAAAAGATGCAATTTATTTATGATGGCATTCATAAACTTTTCAAATACTACAGAATATAACTTTTGAGCCAAGCCGCCCAAATACCCTCTGTGGATTGAAAGCTTCCGGCTCCCAACACATGTATGCAGCAAAGCATCTTGGACATACCAAAGTAAAAGATGTAATGTAAAAATCAAGTTGTATTTTTTTATTTTTATAGACCAAATACTAACATGTTAACTCACATTATCAGACTTTCAATGACACAAAAATTTAATTTTAGCAGTGATTTAAAAAGATGCCTTGTTGATTTTTATCTTCTAAAGTGGTTGTAAATTATGCTTTCCTCTGACATTGGCCCCCTTCCTCCTGGTTGTGCCCCTATTGTTCATCCAAGTCAAGTCAAGAATACTTTATTAGCATGACATTATTACATGTGTTTGCCAGAGTAATATGTTACAATAAAACAGATAACAATTTATAAAGTAGGAGTATAGTGAGTAGTAAGAAGCTACACGTCGTCAAACTTAATTTGACGGGTACCACGCCCATTTTATGTAAAGCCCCCACCCCTTTCTCACCCCAAGTCTGCCGCCCCATGTTTCCCCACCCCTTAGAATCAGCCCCTTTTTAATATTGATAATGATTTTGATATGGTAATGATATAGTTGCGTAATAAATAAAATGTATTTTTATTGCAATGCTTTTGATATGGTAAATTACTGGTAATGATGTAGTTGCGTAATAAATAAAATGTATTTTTATTGAATAATTGTTTTATGACTGAGCGTAATGTTTTTACTTTGCTGGGGGTATATGTAATAGCCAATAGGTTTTGTAGTGAATATTTTTAATACGGTTTTATTTACGTTTAAGGCTATGGCATGACAACAGAGGTAATAAACATGTTCGCGACTTGCCCGCCAGTACAGAATTCCTTTTACTAGGGGCAAGTCAGAACATGTCGAACCCAGTAGAGTCATGTTCTGTCTTGTCGCTTGTAAAGGAATTCTTTTTTGGCGGGCAAGTCCGTACATGTTTATCACTGCTTTGTAAGTAATTTTGTGCACATGCTTTTTTTAGGCGCCTGTATTTTAAGAGTCCAATTGTGTAATCTATTACTACAGAATAATAGTTTAAATAATAGAATAATTTAACACACACAAATACAAATTTCAATAGTTTTATTATGGAGAAAAAAACATTTAAACAATAACAAGCTTACAAAGATAATACAAAATAAGAAAAAAAACCCATTTAAAAACTCAAGCATTTATTTACATGTTCAACCATATAGCCGGTTGTATAAGTCTACTATTCTTTTTTTAGGTAGTAAATAACCATGAGGACTTGTTAGACCAGGGGGGCTTAGTGAGCTGGACCTTAAAAAGAAGGCTCTCATCTTTTCTTGTGAAGTGTTTTGAACATTGTTGCTGAATTCTCATTTAACAGTCTTTAAACCATCAAGGTTTTCCCTGATTGTTGTATACCAACAACACTTGATGGTATGTTCAGTTCAGCCATTGCACTCAGAAATGTATTCCAACCTTGGGGGTGTCCTTCCTAATTGTAACATTATTATTTTGTGTAAACACCACGCACCAGATCCAGTATATTTGACCCAGGCATAACATGCTCTTTGTATACAAATTCTCCTTTGTCATTCCACCCATCAACGTGTTTAACCTGAACCATTTTACTGAGTAGAATCTCACATTCTTTTTAAACCGGGCATTTACACTACTAACCACTTCACGAATTATAGTATTAGTTTTCTGTATCTGTAGGCATGTAAAGTCTTCTTCTGGTGGTGGATTAACAGGCGGCATTAACAGCTTTAAACTCATTTTTTCCCCCTCATTTTGTTTAGCACTCACCAAGTATTTTTGCAACACAGTTGTATACCTCTTTATTTTTTCCCCATCAGATAAACCACTCTGCAAAATAGAAGTCATTTCTGCATCCAAGTTTTGCACCACTGACTCCCGAGAATTTGCTACAGAATTTGTTATATTTTGTAAACGGTCCATATCTTTTTTAGGAACAAGATACATTTTCTCACTATAATCCATTAGCGGTTAGTCAAAAGACCAGTTAGCAATGGTATAGCAAAGCCAAGCAGCGACCCAATAAATCCTCCAGACTTTCACTAATCCGTTTCTTTTTAACAATAGATATTTTTTTGTTGCTCAAAGTTTTTATAATTTTGCGCCACTTTTTAAGTGCTCCTATTTGTCTAGTCGATAAGGGTATTTTACCTTTTAGAGTATTGAGAGCAATCTCACATATCGTAGTGACTAGATCATTAGATGCTGAACCCAAAATCTTTTTTCTTTTAGCTGCTGATGCACTCAAAGCTTTAAAGCGGGCCAAATGCGATGGAGTCTTTTAGACTTGTTTGCACCTCGTCAGTTACTACAATAAATGACTAAAGGCATAATTCTATCTCTTTTTAGTGTTTTTTTTAAAGATATACACAGCTGGTAATTCAGGGGAAAGATACCGGTTCTTAAGCCGGTATTCATCAGGGGTAGTAGATCTTAAATCAACTAATAAATAACCGTAAGGGTTACTTGTGGCATCTTCAAAAGACTCTAAAAAAAAATTGTGATTTACCAGGAAAACATTTGGCGGGCGTAATGTTGTAAATTTGTAACTTATCCCTAGGATTTTTAAAAAGGACCATTTATTTAGTATTTAATTGTTCTGCTTTTTTTACCCTGACAAAATACATTCTGTACAAGGTACATTATACTCATATTTCTGTGATGTACATACTTGGTGAATGCCTTTTCATTTTCAGAACTAGCACACGCAGCTTCCATCAAATCATCAACAGCCAGATTAATTTTTCCAATGGGGGAAAAGTGTGTCATTAAAAAGTGTCTGGCAAACCTTCTATAAATCTGATATGAGGGCACTGTGAGTAATAGTTTGTCATACATTTTTTGCCAGCATGCATAAAACCACACAATATTGTCAACCCGATGTGATAAAAGTGTACCAGCATTTTGTAGTAATTTTTTTACAAAAAAACTTTTTCCTGAATTAGAAGGCCCGGCCAAAATGCATGAAAAATGGATGTTGTAGTCTGACGTCCATAGCTTAATAAACCAAATGGTAGAGTTTGTGAAGGCGTCTGTCAGTTGTCTCTTAGTATATACACACTTTTGAGTTTTCTGTAATTGTCTTGTCTCTATTTGCCAGTACCTTTTATTTCTCACAATACCGTTGTGTCGAACTTTAATTTTTTTCTGTCATCAGGGTGCAAGGGATAGTCCAATACTAAATCTTTTAAACTGTCAAGTTTACAATTGGTCACATTAGCAGCATTTAGAGTGATTCCTTAACCTTTATACATATATTTACCCGTTGTCAGTCTATAGCCATAAGTTTTTGGGCCAGCCGAAACAAATTCTGTGATGTGTGTTTCAGATGGTAATTCACTAGTCAGTTCCCCCTAAATAGTCACCCAAAGGAGGCGTCCAGTCACCGGGGCTGCGTATAAAAATGACAGTGTCAGTGTCGTGGTAGAGACAACGTCCTTGCAGTCTGTCTAAAAGGTTGTACATTCCAGGTTTGTGCATAGGGCGGTGGTGAAACAAGCTATGAAAATGTTTGTGTTACGTGCTAATGTGTGAGAAGCCTTAGTGTATTTCCAACTGACCATAGCGGTGTCAGCGTATAAGAAATTTAAAGATGACGCCGCATACTTTGGTAGAAACACATAACGAAAAAGCTTGTCAGGGTCAGTTACAATACTTGCAGTCTGCAAATTGCTTTTTTGCCCAAATTTACCCCATAAAGAGATTTAGAAAAAGTTTGGTAATTTGCCTCTTTGCCGGATTGACCTTTATTTCATGCGGTCATGCGGTCTCAGTGTGACAACCCTCTTTGACAAAGTAGTCGATATACATATTTTGTTTTTTACCCTCGTCTGTACACCAATCAGGATGTACCTTGAGTATTCTGTGAATAATGCACCTGTGTGCTGTTCAAAATGCCAGACTTCAAATATTTTACACAACTTGTACCCTTTCTCCAAAGCCTTTGCTATTTCAACCATACACCATGTTCCTGTCAAGGCCCGCTCTTCCTCAGTATGCTTGCAAGGTATCAGTTGGTTGGTGCTGCACATGCGCGCATAACGGGAACATCAGTTTGCCATTTATTTTACAGGGAGTACAGGAAAAGAACAAAGTTCTTGGCGATAGACTTTTACTTTAGCAACACCAAATAATTGTCAAAAGGTTTAAAATCATCATAAATAATGACAGGGTGACTAATTGGGGTATGTTTTTTTGTTTTGTTAATGAACGGGTATATGCTGGTAAAATCTTATAATGTATGCGCTCTTCAGGAGTTGTTTCATGGTACAATTAATAGCATTTGTTCTACCACCATACAGAGCATCTTTGGATTCAGGGGTTGTGGAAAATTACTTTCAAGAATAAAGCCCTTTACATCTTCGTCTGATTCTAGCATAGCATTCCACTCATTGCTCCCACATTTCGCGGACGTTGTAACCACGTTTTTTAAGGCAATGTGTTTTAAGTATCATTTTATGATACAACTGACATAGGTAGAAAAAAGAGAGCGCAGACCTCCTCCAAAAATAAAAGTCCAACATTTATTCAAAAAAGGATAAAATCCTACAGCACAGGAAATAAGAACATAGGTAAAGGGGGTTTGACGTAGTTTCGCTTGTGGCCGTAATCATAAACCTAACTAACAACTGAATTAAGGGTAGTTTAAAAAGGGTGTTACTCTCTTTCATTGGGTTCAGATGGGAAATTGTTAGAACCTACCCATTTAACTCATGGCATGCTGGAAAGTACATGACACATAGACAGGTATATAAAGTTGGCGTTGAATAGTATATAGGTGGTTAGCATTACAATTCAATAAACATGCATATACAAATACAATGAGACTTAAATAAGCATGAAAAATTCTTCAAAAGAATATGTATAATTTTCTTTTCTCAGGACATTAGACTCTGCAAATATAAGTCGTTAAGGACAAGAACAAAAACGGCATACACACTATATAATGTGCTATTAAAGAAACAGCTAACATAATATGCCATATTCAAAAGAACATTTGTCCTAACAGGATATAACAGAGACTAAAAATATATAAGTATTCTAATAAAAAAAGTAGTCTAATATGTACCTAATCTTATTGCTCAAAAATGTAAATGTATATTATATGCGTTTGTTATAGTGAAGGGATAAACTTTGTAAAAGTTTTTGTGAATTTATAGGTGTATCTTGCAAGTGCATGCATCTATTACTGTTTACCTATATCACTTTTTCCATGTATAGAATGAACAAACTATTATACAAAGTCTAAACCAATCTCCTAACTAAATAGTCTGGGTGCTTGAAATATTTCCTATCCCATATGTACAGTCTACCAGTGGCACTATAAATAGAGTTATGTATATGGACAAGTACACATATATGTGCAAATATATAAACTAAGAAGTAGACTGAAAGTGGAGGGGATACAGGCCACAGATGGTTCAAAAACAGAACATGTAAAGGGTACCAAGTTAATCTGGGATTAAAGGGACAGTAATGCTTTAGGGCCGCAATATGTATATGAATTTAAATTGAACAATCATTGCCAATGATTAATCAAGTCAAATTCTGAGTTAAACCCCTCAGGTATTTGAGTCCTGAGTTTTAAAAATCCAAAACGTTTCTTGTCTGCCAGAAGTTTGTCCTTGTCACCTCCCCTAGGGGGTCTTCTAACTACTTCAATAGCCCTCCATTTAAATGTGGTAACATTCCTGAAGTGTGTCTCAATAAAGTGTCCTCGACAATGCAGAGCAGGTGACTTTTGTTCTTAATATAGCCTAGATGTTCCTGTATTCTGGTACGTACATCTCTGCTGGTAATGGCCTATATATTGGCAATGATGCTGGATACATTCAATTAAATATAATACATAGGGTGTAGAACATTAATACTGTCCCTTAGTTTCAAACTTTTGATTGGTTCTACCAAGAATAGAATTCTCTTCCTTCAACAATATAATCGCAGGCCTTACACCTTCCGTCTCCATATTTATATGTTCCATGAACACTAAGCCATGATGTGGGCTGTTGTATGGGTGGTAATTGGGTCGGGGATAATAAATTACCCAGTGTTATGTTTTTTGAATATACACATTTGAATCCTTTTGCCACTAATTCTTTAAGTGCTTTGTCACCATATAACATCGGGAAATATTTTTTAATTATGGCACAAACCTCATAGAACTCAGTGGAGTATTTTGTAATGAACAAGGTTTTATCATCTCTTCTGTTTTTTGGCTTGGTACTCAAAGCATTCTGTCTGTCCACCCCCAGCAACTTCCTTAGCCACGTTCTGCACCATTTCTGGCCGGTATCCCCTCTCTATCAGGCGATTAGCCATACACTTACTTTCTTCAGTAAAGTCCTTGTTTGAGCTACATATCCTTCTAGTAAATAGTAGCTGCCCTCTCGTGATCCCCTTGAACACATGTCTGGGATGTGAACTCTTGTTATGCAACAATGTATTACCACTTATTGGTTTTCTATACAGTTTAGAGTTAACCATTCCAGTATCTGGGTCTCCTACTAGAGTGATATCCAAAAAATGAATGGAGGTTTTGTTCCAATCAGATGTGAACTGTACTCCATTGTCACTGTGGTTCAGGAAATGTACAACATTTTCTGCATCTGATTTACTTGATGACCATACAATGAGTAGGTCATCTATAAACCGTTTATATAGATGGATATGTTCCTTGAAGGGGTTGCTATCTGCATATATAAAGATTCTTTCCAGCCATCCCATAAAGATGTTTGCATATGAGGGGGCAAATTTTGCCCCCATGGCCGTACCTTCCCTCTGCAGATAGCACACCCCCTCAAACTGAAAATAATTGTGTTGAAGTAAGAATTGGGTAACTCTAAGTATGTACAGTGTTGCTTCACTATTGTCACCATAAATCGGTTCCACAAAGTATTTAATAGCTCTAATTCCCATATCTTGTGGGATGCTCGAATATAGAGCTACTACATCTATGGTCAGCCAACTGTGTTCAGGGGACCACGAAAGTTTGTCAATCAAACGTAATACGTGTGTGGTATCTTTGATGTAGCTATGTAGAGACTCTACAATGGGCTGTAATATGGCATCAAGCCATTCAGAAAGTGGTTCTAAAAGTGAGCCTATGCCCGACACAATGGGTCTCCCTTTGATGTTAGTTAGACCCTTGTGTACTTTGGGCAAGTGGTGAAATAGCGGTGTAACAGGGTTGCTTACATACAGATATCTCATGGTATCCGTATCTAAGAATCCACCATTGACACCGTCATCCAATAGATCGTATAATTCTCTTTGGAATTTCTTCACTGGGTCAAAGGACAATTTAGAGTAAATTTCAGTGTTTTCTAGCTGCCTCCTTGCTTCTGCTACATATGTTACCTTATCTAGGACTACCACACTCCCCCCTTTGTCTGAGTTCTTTATGACTATTGATTTGTTGTTCTTTAATGTGTTAATAGCCTCCTTTTCTTTGAGGGTTAAATTGTGTGTAGTAACCTTTCTGGATTTGTGTAGCTCAGTTAGATCCTCAACTATTCTTTTATGAAATAGCTCTAAAGTTTTGCCCCTGCTATGTATTGGGGTAAAATTGTGTAGCCCCTTTAAATCTAGGAAAACATAGGGGCATTCATACAACTATTGTCCTGGTTCGATTCAGAATACAGGTCTTCTAGTGCAGTTACATCACAAGCCTCTGTGAAGGAAGACATAGTATTGTCAGAGGGCATAGATTCCAGACAAATTTCCTGTGTTCCCTGATCAATATTAGTGTTAGTCAGAAAGTGTTTTTTAAAGTGAGTTTTCTTATGAACTTATTAACATCAATGATGCTTTCAACAATTGTTGGGTGACTGCTGATAAGTATATAACAAGTGGATACAAGGTGCTATCGGATTTCATTGACTTGAAATATCTCATAGGGAATTTATTGCTTATTTTTTGTTTTTTTGACATAGGTAGAATCTGACAGTATTTGAATCTTGTGCATTGTAACACAAAGGACAACCATGGTAAAAACAGCCGTGAAATTCAAAAGCAGTGTGTACATCAGCTCTAAAGGCATAACCATCTAAAAAGTAATTATCCACCCCTCTTCTCACCACCTCTTAAAGCATGTTGTATGGTGATACCCTCTTTGTGAGCAACATACATTAACCACTGTATAGCGGGTGTAGAAAAAAGTTTTTGCTGTTTGTGGTAATTATCAGGCGGTACTACAGCTATTGTGTTTTCGGGCAAAAATTTTAATTTATACATGGCCATGCATACAGATGCTAATGTTGTGAGTTGGAAGGGATCAACATCATAGGTAACTTCTACAGGGGTTCATTTTTTTTATGTTTAAGCACCTTTTTCTTAGTCATGGCCATTACGCTCTTTCTAAAACACTTGCACGCCTCTTTTAAAATTTTGACATCTTGTATGCAATATTTTTTTTAGCTCTTCCTGAAAATTAAATTCCCTGTCTTTGTTGTCCTGATACCAATTCATGAACTCTGATTTTTCATCAGGCATCATGTGTTCATACCCATAATCTTCTACAGGAGGCATTGGGCCTATATAATTTTGATTCTGCACGGTATTAAAAAAGTGTGGAAAATGCCCTTTACACTCCTCAAAACCTAGAGCTTTTGGTAACTTGCTGAGTTTCATGGGGAGGAAGTTCAGTGAGTCAATAAAACCGTATACCTAAATCTTTCACCGTTACACACAATAGTTTACCACCCTGAGCGAGTAAATCTATCTATCTTTTCCTTAAGCAGTTGTTGTACTACAAAATAGGCGTCATAACGGCCGGAATTATGTGCAATAAAGGTAAAACCAGAAAATTGCTTGTTTATGAATTTTATCACAAAATCTGCAAGGCATGTTAGACCACTAAATTCCCAACACTTTTTATCACTCCCTAAAGATATGGCGTATGCGTAATTAGGGATGTGTATGCCTGTCTCCTGCGTGCACTCAAAATCATATAAAATGTAGTCATCTGACTCATCAGGACATTTAAGTGGTCGCAAGTAACACAAATGCCGTTCAAATGTTGTAATATATTCATAACAACCTCTGCACTGAAATCCTCTACACTCACCAAATCATGAGATTCACCAACATAACAACCACACTTGTCACAATATATTTTACTTAGACAATCTATTTTTTTTAGACTGCGACAGTTTCATGTGCGTTAGTAAGCAATCCTTTGACCGACAAAACGTCCGGCATTTAGGACATCTAACCAGCTCAGAAGCAATTTCTACACAATTCTTTCTGTGACAAGCCCTGCAAAAATATATGCACGAGTGGTTACCTTTATGATAGAAAGGTGTGTGGCAGTATTCACAAAAAATATGATTCACCTAGGAATGCTTTTATATCTTTGACACCGTAGTAATGATTTTCATGATGAAAAACATATACAACTGTATCTATGCACAATTCATCAGTCTGATAATATTGCCATGACCCCACGGTTGTGGTATAACACCTTTATAGTTATATTTAAATGATTTTCAAAAGCTGTTATATCATTAAAGCTAACTAAGCGGTCATCTGCAATACCTAAAGCTTTGTGATTAGGTCTAGCCCTTTCAATTAGCACAGAGTCTGCAACATCTACCTTTTCCAAAATAGCACAAACACTAGCCGCCAGACACAAATTATTATTATAATTATTAAAATCAACAAATGCCGTCTTTTAGTACCAATAACACAACTGTACCGTGTAGATCTCAGGCTTCTATGGTTTACCAACACCACCAGCTCTATTGCTAACAAGTAAGACAACAAGTTTTAAACTACCATCCCCCAAAAACTCAGCATTACTCTGTAAAAGATTAGCTATATCATTCAAAAAACTCTCAGCATTTGTTATCCCTAAAATAGCGAGCGAATGGAGTATAAAGGGTTATTCATTCCACCACCCTCTAATCTTAGTTGTACCATATCCCCCAGGCCCTACATTGTGCATTAAGTCATCAGCATGCGTTGTATAGAATTATGCACAGCCTGCATTTCAGAATAAAGACTGTATTTGTTCAAGATTATAAAGCGGAGATGGTCATAATACTCAACAGCGTTAAAATTATCATGCTGTCTTTGGTAATGTGCAACACGTTCCAAAAAAAACATGTTGATGCGTTACAATATCTGCATTTTCCATATTTTGTGCCACAATCTGAGCATTTGGTATATCTATTGGTTGTTCTGTATTTTGGCTTTCAATTTCATTATTTTGTATGCTATTTTCTGCATTTTCAGCAACCGGGTATTGATCTATATTTTGGTCAACAATTTGAGCATTTGATGCATCTATGTGCTGTTCTATACAGTCATTAGAGTTGTACAATTTAGGCTGTGCATGATTCTCATTTTCGGGAATGTAATTCTGACACTCTGTATCTGGTGTATGATTCACCCCTGTGATTGGTGTATGACGAGTTCTTTTACCAGATTTTTCACTTTTTTTGTAACATATCTGATTTTTTTCGTTTACCCCATGTCGAATCTTATTTTTTTAAGCAATTTTAAACCAGTGTAACGTGTGTGTTTTGAATTGTCAAATGTTAATCTTATTGCACCCCCCTCTGCAGTCCGCAGTCATCAGTTACACTCACAAGCCCTTTAAACAAATTAAACAGGTATTTAAGGGCGTCCCTTATTGAAATACAAGTCCCTAATATATGACTGAACCAGTCAACAAAGGCTTCAGCGTCAATATCTTGGGTAAGTGTTATTTCTGAGCAGTCAGTTGTGTCAGATTCTGCCAGTGTCTGTGGGGCTGGACTACAAATTTTATTTGTAGACCGTGTGTTGTTAACAGAATTTACGTCAAGAAATTTTGAAAAAAAGGAAATTGCGTGTTCAAGTCTATTTTTAATGTCGATTTCTTTATAAATTGGGTTATCTGTAACATTCAAACAGTCTAAGTCCAATTCAGATATTATACCTACGGTTACAGTCTGTGAGATAGGTAATGTGGGGCTTCTCTTGTTAATAGTAATCGTAATGTCCTCTAAAGCCGTCCTAGGTTTTTTAAACAGATTGGCCGCTAGAAGTATCAATGTCACACTTTTTCTTAGTAGAAAAACGGTTCTTATTTTCAGAAAATTCTTGTGTCTGGGTTGACAATTGTTGTTGTGGTTTTACATATATTGACTTACCAGTATTAATTAGATTAGTTGTGTTAACACTGTTTTGCGTCTCCTTAAAGCATCCTAAAAAGCCGCTTTTTACACTCTTTAAACACTTGTTAATTCATGCGTCACATGCGCTGTGGATGTCGAAGCAGTCTCACTATCTTCTATGTAACGTTTGTTACGCCAGTATTTTCTTGATAACTTTGAAACTGAAAAAATAAAAAATAAAAATAAAACCATTAGCTGCAGAATAAACAGTTGTTCTATTATACATTGGTTTAAAAAAAAAGTTCTAATTAAATGCCATTTCCGTGTAAAGATGAATTAGTAGTTTTGGAATAAATAAATGTAATAAATATATACCTTTTTTCACATATAAATCCTTTTGTTCTTCTTGAACGTTGTTTTTCAAGCGCAACGGCTGGTACAATTGTCGCCGTATGGCTCTCGAGTGGTACAATGCTGTTTTCTTTTGTTAATGTGGATATTTCTGGGGAAAATAAACAAACAATATTAATATATTTGGGAAAAAAACTATATATGTTAAGCCTCAGACATGTTCAGACTTGTTCATAGTACAGAAATTAGTATTGTATGCCATATACCCAGCTTGTAATCATACCGTCCACATCTTGATTTACGACTTGATGCGCATCATTATCTAGTAGTTCTATATTGAAATTATCGATATAGTATTCTGAAAATGTGTATAGAAAAAAATATGAAATATATTTAAGTCTAAAGTCCATGGTTTATATACCTATAATACAATTAAACAAGTACAAATAAATAAATAATATTTCTATTTACAACATGGCAGTTGTACAATAAGAGATCTGAAATATATTAAATTTTTTTTTAAAAAAAAAAAAAAAAAAAAAAAATATATATATATATATATACAGTATATATGTATATACACACATACACGTATGATACAATTTAAAATGTATTAAACATTTGACATTGTAAAAATAAATACCTTGTGTTTCTAAAGACCCACTTGTCCAGAGCACATTCATCAAAGGGGATTTCTTCAAAATGTTCCTATAAGTCAAACATACAGGCTAATTTAAGGTTACTATTTTACAGGAAATGAGACGCCATAGGGGGCGTAAAAATAGAAAAAAAAAAAAAAGTATTGTTGAAACGTACAAAATTGTATAATTTTTAAGCATTTATGAATGAAATGTTTTAATTAAAGCCCACCAATCAAAAAAAAACCATGTTGACACTCCACACCTGTCAATTTCAGCAATGACCACCCAAAAAGCCAATCCTCATTCTCGCACTCCACACCTGTCATTGCCAGCAATGACCACCCCCCAAAAAGCCCGCCCTCATTCTTGCAGGCCCCACCTGTCATTGTATAAAAAAAAGGACAAAAATATCCGTGTATATATATAGATTGTAGTTTATTATAGAAATAAGCGTTCAAATACATATCAATACATATGCTTTGTCACTATTTTTCTTTAACACAGTAAATGCTAAACTAAATATTTTTATAACAAGCCATACAGTTTTGAATATCTTTATATAGGGATTTACATCTTCCAAAAATGTTTTATATGGAAATGTCTACACTTCGTGATTGCCAAAATGTGGTTATTTAAAGGGACACTTGAACCCAATTTTTTTTCTTTTGTGATTCAGATAGAGCATGCAATTTTAAGCAACTTTCTAATTTTACTGCTGTTATCAATTTTTCTTCGTTCTCTTGCTATCTTTATTTGAAAAAGAAGGCATCTAAGCTATATTTTTGGTTTAGTACCCTGGACAGCACTTGTTTATTGGTGGGCGAATTTATCACCAATCAGCAAGAACAACCCAGGTTGTTCACCAAAAATGGTCCGGCATCTAAACTTACATTCTTGCATTTTAAATAAAGATACAAAGTGAATGAAGAAAATTTGATAATAGGAGTAAATTAGAAAGTTGCTTAAAATTGCATGCTCTATCTGAATCACAAAAGAAAAAATTTGGGTTCAGTGTCCTTTAATTAAAAGGGGTCTCCATTTTTTTCCAAACAGTTTATTTGGAATCAATATACTGTATGTTAATAATAAGATAAATATTTACAGGAATATATACACATCTATTTTACAGCATAACTGTCCAAATAATTACTACAGGGCAACTTTACTACAATACTACAATTTCTGCAACACTGCTAAAATAATCACATGATTTTATCCAAGGAATATACTTAGCCACATTCTCCAGTGTGTCCAAAATCAGCCATCCTTTCAGGAACAATATAAGAAAGAGAGGAGATAGTGTTCCAGTTTTTTATACCCCAATTCAATAGGGAGTGGTTTATCAAAGGCCAGTCAAATGCTATTAGGCGTGTCTTTAGTTCAGAGAGAAAGGTGTATCTGGAGGTAAGGGATTTTAATAACAGCTAGGTCAGTAAGCTATGTCACCACAGAGGGATCTGTCTTTCTTCTCTTGATAAAGCCCTGTTCCATATGGGGCATTGTTCCTTAGGGTTGTCTTGACCTGTGTCTGATGATAGGGGTGGTATTCCCATCACATTATCTGGGGGGAGTTCGAGAGGAATGTTTCAGTTTCTTTGCAAGGTCGTCCAGGTCATTAAAGTTCTAATATGATTTGGGATCCATTATGTGAATTTATTAAGCTAAACGGGAACCCCCAGTGGTACCTTTTATGTTGTGATCCCAAAAAGCTTTGGTTATGAATCTGATTTTATTTAATCTCTGGACAGTCTGAGGACTGAGGTCCTGGAAAATTTGAAGTTTGTGCTCTATAAAGATGATAGTTTGTCGTGTTCTGGCCGCTTGCCAGAGTTCTTCTTTTGTGGTGAACTTAAAAATCTTAAGATAACTTCCCTTGGGGGAGCTGGCGGGTGGGCGGAGGTCAAAATGCCCTGTGTATCCTCTCCACATCATCGTTCTGGAGGGGAAGAGATCATGGTGAAAGATTTTTAAATTAGGTTTTAGTTGGTCTTGGGTGATTTCCTCTGCGATGCCCGTAATCTGAAGATTGTTTCTTCTCCCCCGATTGTCAAACTCTTTGATCTTTTCTTGAAGGGATTGTATCATAGAACCCTGGATCGACAATTGTTGTGTTCAAGCTCACCAAGGTTGTTAAGTGCATCCTGACCTTCTTCCAAAAATTCAATTCTTGAACCCATGTCATTAAGATCTTTTTTAAGGTCTCATTTCTTCTCTAATAAGAGATTTCAAATATGCTAAATCTGGTTTAGATGGGAGACCTGCTATTTGTGATTGAAGAGCAAGAAAAGGGTTATGGTGTGTATGTTTATATGTTCAGCTGTGACCCTGGTACAGTAGATTCTTGTGACTGAGACAACTCGCTTGCGTTATTTTTCTGATGCTTAAAAAAATGTTGAAACTGATGGAGTGGTCTGTGAGGGCTTATTATGCATCTCAATCTTCTGCCCTTTTTTTGCTGCACTCAGGTGGTAAATCGCCATAAAACAGGCTAACAATGGTATTGAGCCAGTTGTTCGTTCCCTGTGTGTGCACTTATCTCTGTATGTATTTTAGTCTCCCTATGGGAAAAAGGGGCAACCAGACGTGGAGTCCTTGCTCAGTGTGCTTACAGGAATATGGCTACACCTCACTGACGAGGCCCAATGAAGTCTGAAACGATTGTGTGGGGTTGCTGTGTTCCTTGTTCAGAGAGAAATTGCCTGGTATTTCGGTGCTGGACTGACCGTAATAGGCGGGATCAGACTGATATACTACAGCAAAGTTCTACTCTGTGAAAAGCATTACTGGGCTAAAAAGCTGCACCCAGGTGGTAAATCGCCATAGAATAGGCTAACAATGGTATTGAGCCAGTTGTTCGTTCCTGTGAGTGTGCTTCTCTCTGTATGGGCTTATTATGCTTTTCAGTCTTCGGCCCTTTTTTGGTAGCCATTTCTATAAACTCCAATGTGAGGGGGAAGTATCCTCAAAATGTGACAGAAACAAACTGTTGTTGAGCTTAGGAGTGTAGTATGCACTGGTTGTAGGTTTTATGGCTACCTTACATAAAACCGCACTTTATAGTGTGAGGTGGTGTCTCAGGTAAGGAAATGACATGTGGCACAGTATAATGCACTGTTTTCACGTGGAAACGGGTTTAGCCGTTAAAATCCAGATGTGGGGTCTCCCCTTAGGGTTGGTATAATGCCAGGGGTTATTGTTAAGCGTATTCTGTTAAGGATGTGATTAATCTAAGTTTAAGCAGAAAAGAAAAAACCCCTTTCTCTTAAGGGTTAATGAGTTATGTAATCGAGTTTCTAGTTTTATCTAGAGTTTGTGTCTGTTCCCTTATGTTCATGTGCCTTTAAGGCCACGTGTGTGTGCTGGGACGTCTAAAAGATAGATATCGGCCACTCATTCACCACTGCTTCTCCCGCCGAAGACAGACTCTGACCTTATGGTAGGTGACCCCCACACAGAAACTGCAGCATCACACACTGAGAAGAGAGGTCTGCAACATGGGAGGTCCATTGCAGAGTGCCGGAGATAGTGCCTTAACCTTCTCTGCAGAGCTTTGTGACAGTTGTACCAGGTAGGAGCAGCTAGGTTCCCCTCTTTTTCTCCCAGATCCACCTGTGGATATGGCTTGATGTTGTCCGGATCCTAGATAGGTGAATTAGGGATCTCACTTGTCCATTAGGATGAAGTTAGAGCTGCGACATTCACGGAGCTCTAGCAAAGTGCAGTCATGTTCCTGCTTGGCTTGGTTCCACCCTGCCCCATGCACGTGTTTAACTTGCTCAGTCCTTTTCCTGCGCATCTCTTCCTTAAAGCCCACATCATAACAAATGCCAGTAAGCTTTGCAAAGCAGTCAATCGGAAAGGGAATTATGGAATGAGACAGACATTCATTTGTCTCCTCAGCCTTGCGTTAGTCCTCCGGAAAGTCATTTTTTTTTTTTAACTGTACCCTGAAGAAAATAATCTACATATTTGGGCCACAATTTGATAGTAACCCAATTGCAGATACAATGGGACGACCGGGAGGTCTTAAAGGGTCTTTGTGAATTTTGGGGATACTGTCGATAAAATGAAATCTGGGGTGGTCAGTGGTCAGAAATTTGTAAATAGCTTCATCAATATGCCCGCTTTGAAGGGCTATCAATAGAATTTTATCCAATGCTTTTTAAAATTCTTTAGTGGAATTTTTTGGCAAAATACGATATGTCAATGAATCTTTCAACTGGGTAAGCAACTCTGTTCTATGAGTGGTCCAGGACGACAATGGCACCACCTTTGTCGGTGGCACGAATGACAATGGACTTGTCATCCCGTAAGCTGGCCACAGCTTGCCACTCCTGCGCCCCTATATTATGTTGCTGAGTAAGAACAACATTCTTTATTAATTTCAACTGTACATAGGGAAGTATAGGTTATTTTTTTTTTATATATATATATATATATATATATATATATATTAAACAAATGTTTGCACTCACAGGTCTTTTTCAAACTTATAATGTGGAACGTTTTTGGGGTATTTAAACCCCTTCATCAGCATACAGCAGTGAACACAAACAACCCTTTTTATAGTGTTATACAAGAAGTGAAAAAACACAAACCTCTCATCTCCCAAATTTTTGTGCCAAAACAATATCGTCAGTGGAACGCATAATGCGTTCCACCATCAAGGGCCGAAATCGGAAGTTCAAACACGTCACTTCCGGTTTTCGCCGAAATTAAGCTAAATAAATATAGGCAACGAGTATAACAAAACTCGTTTATATATACATGTTACATAAAAAGTGCAAATGTAAAGCAAACAAGTATGATGCCCCAAAATTATTGAGTATAAGGCATCAGTGTAGAGTGATCACTATAGAGTGATGAAACTTGTGTGTGTTTGTATTGTCATGGCAACCACTGCCATGGATACAGTGATAGTTGTAAACTATGGTAAGTGAACTTGGCATGAACACACTGTAGTGACCTGATTAACATCAAACGTGCTTCTTAAGAATATGTGAAGCCATTCAAAATAGTGGTGTCAAAATACATTTAAAAGTGGGATAAGAAGTAGTTCATTATCCCTAATAAGAAAATCGCAATAATTAAAAACAAATGGGGTTACAATTTGGTGCCATTGTTGACAATCCAATGGATGTTAAAGGGTTAAACTACACATAATTGCAGGGATTGGGTAACCAGAATTGTAATTAAATAGCCAAACTTAAAAATACGGCCAATCAATCTGGAAAAAGTATAAACCATATTTGAAATCGTTATTTGCAGGGGACGGTCATAATCTGTGACCTAACAGTAAAACCATCATCAAAGTTATATCATATATATTGTTATATACATTTCAAGGGTCATGGTGAAAATACTGCATATAAACTTGGCAGGCTATGAACGTATGTACTAGTGGGTAAGCAGAGGCATATAATATGAGAAATTCCCAAGAAGTACTGGGTGTTTCAACCCCCAAAGCCTAGATTGCTGCAATGTTTAGTGCAGATAAGGGTAACCAACACAGGTAGGCCAGGCTTCCACGTTGTGTAATGGAACCAGAATCGGTCCCAATCCACAGTGCTGTGAGAACTGTGTGGGCCACCCCCAATGAAGGAGAGGCACAATGCCCCCCTGACAGTACCCCAAGTATGTGGCACATTAGAGCATGATCACAGAAGAAGTTGAATGGTCCCCAAGTGAAACATCCACTGTGCCTCACACTTGAGAAGCTGTTTGTTGCGATCTCCACCTCGTTCCAATGGGGGTACATGATCTATCAATATATAGGGGATTGAGGAAACTGGGTGTCCCTTGTTGGCGCAATGACGCGCCACAGGCTGCTCCGAAACCCCTTCCTTGAGTGCAATCCTTATAGCATGTCGATGGTTAGCCATCCTTTCCCGTAGCATGCCAGATGTCTTGCCAACATAGAACTTTGAGCAAGGGCAAAATAGAAGATGCACTACGTGCGTAGTAGTGCACGTTATTGAGTGTCTGATTGTGAAAGACCGGTTCGTATATGGAGGGTGAAATAACCTTTGTGCCAATTAGGCCATTGCATGTAGTGCAACCTAAGCACCGGTATGAACCCTTGATGTTTCTTCTAATGCCAGTATTGTAGCAAGCTTTGGGATCTGTTCTCATTAATAGATCTTTGTGATTGGTACCTGTCTTGAAACCCACCATAGGTCTTAGATTGTTGGTGAATGTCAGCTTTGGATCTGAGGACATGATGGGCCAATGTTGGCGTAGGATTTGGCCAGTACCTTAGTGGCCGGAGTGAAGGTGGTAGACATGATTAATTTGTCTGTAGTGTCCCGTTTAGGCTTAGGTTGTATCAATTCAGCTTGTGTCAGGGTGGATACAGATTCCATCAATTCTTGGATCACAGATGTCTTATAACCTCTTGAGCGGAACTTCTCACCCGCTCCAACCAGTTGGGAGACCCCAGTCGTTGGATCTGAGTTGTTTCTCATGGTTCTAATGAACTTTGATTTCACAATGCCCTATCAGCCCTGAGTATGGAATTACGATCTGTGGGTTTGTGGTATAATGTGGTGCCAAGTTTGTCTGAGTTCTTAAAGACTGTCAGATCCAAAAAATTAATGGATTGTTCATCCACAGTCATTTTTAAATTTAACGTTATTGGTACAACTATTGTAAATATTGTATATATTTCCTATTTGTACAATGCAGTGTTGCGCCTGGTCTGATATTGACCAAGAATATACTAGTTAATTTGCGCTATGTATATGCCCTTACTATAATCTACTATGGTCAATTGTGTTTTATTTTATTTTGTGTTTATATGCTTTCCAATAGAGGTAGCCTTATGTGCCCTATGAATAGTTATAATAGCCCTGTATTAATATTAAGGTTTCTTGACATGCTGAATAGAGATCTAGCGTTTTTAACATTTCTTTACATGTTTTTATGTTTATGTATTTTCTGAGTATTAGTAGAGAGGAATGTATCGTGAGTGCTAAACTGCTGTGTACTGGTTTTATTTATATATATATGTATATGTATGTCATTGGTGGTTACGCACTCTCAGTGACATAAATAATGATAAATCTTCTGTCCAAGGTGCACTTAAAAAATGTATACACTTATGAAGAAGAGAGGCACTCACCAGGTCTTTTTAATATAAATTCCTTTTATTGTAGTGACGTTTCGGGTTTTACCCCGTTTTCAAACCAACAGCAAAACAAACATACTGTGCTAGCCAACCTTATATACAGACCTATTACCTACCCCCACAGCTATCCGTGTCCGAACCGGAACTCACAGCAATCACGTGGTCAATCACCACATCCTGTATTGCCATGGGAACAAGACGCCACGGTATAGCCGGTAGTGCATTAAAAAACAAAACATTAAAATCAAGGAGATAGACGAGATTAACATATGTCTACACGTTCACAACCAAATGACAGCAAATAGCGAATGGATTCTCACAGCTTGATCGTTAGCGATGTCGGAATACCTCCAGTGTAAACAAATGCCTTGTTTCAGGCTCCACCAATCACATGCGAGAATTGAGCTAGCGCCCATAACCATGTGTGCAAAACGGAACATCGCCAATGCAAATACACTTGTTGTCATCATATTAATATACTGTTGCATACAGATGTGTTAACCCATAGTATAAATAAAACTTAAAGATGCAGATATATTTACCACTCAAAAGGTGCCAATTCTGTAACATCTGACAAGCCAAAAAAATTCAAATGCTAAACCTATTGTGCAGCACTCGCTAATAAGTTGTACTGTATAGATTTATATAACATCTTTTTGTCAGAGTATCCTCTAAGCTGAGCAAATCAACGCTAACTATTTATACCGGACCATACATTTAGAATAAATTCTAGTCAAGCCAATATTTCTAGGATAAAGAATAAAAACATCTTTGAATAAACTATCATATCTTAAGAAAAAGGGGGTGCATGAGAAATGACAGATCAATAATAAACATATTATACTGCTCTCAACTCCCTAAAAAAACTATATTGCATGTTACTGGTCTATAAGCTAAACACACTATGCAAATCCAATAGTCAGAAACTAAACACGCTATGCACATCCTATAGTTAGATTACACTGAATGGTGTATATGGAGAATACGTGTAGACATACTAGTAGAAAAATATCATTGGATATATACTCATACCTAAAAAAGGGGGGGGGGGCACATTTTACTAAAAGGAGAGATTGTATGCAAAATCCATCCTTCTGGGACGAATCTAAGGATGTGTAAACATTATCTTCATATACTAAAGATTACTGTCTTTAATGGATCAAAGCCTCTCATCATTAGAAAAGAGCCCCTCCAGGTTACCTGCTTTCTGCCCTAAATGTTACCGGTCACCTCAGGGCACACCAAGCCCCCCTCACGCAGCACCGGTGGGAGGGGGAGTGTTGCTCAGGAGAGCCAGGAAGAGGAATGAAGCTCGGTGGCCATATGAGAGGACTTGCTTGTAGGTCGGTATGTGGGAGCAGCCGGGGCAGCACAACAACGCTCCAGGGCGTCGTACGATCCTCACCCCTCACGCAACACCGGTGGGAGGGGGTAGCAGAAGAGGAAAAGGCTAGTGCTCTCTAGCTCTGCAGAAGCGTCACTCACAATCAGGTAAAGCGCACCCACAGCACTCCGATCCAACGCAGCTCCGGGTCCACAGCAACAGGGGCAATCCAAAACGGGTCAGGAGCCAGCCAAGCCTCAGACACGACCAACTCGGATCAGCCGCAGCCAAGTTCCCCCGGCAATACAAGACCGGCGGGAACCTCCAGTCATCAGGACCGCTCCAGGCAGGTAGGGGTCCGGGTGTTCAGATAAGGTTCAGCTGAGATTTTAGGCTTACGGCAGCAGCATATAGATAATTGACAAGAGTTTAAATCAGGGCTCCATCTTGTAAGAGTTCTTACTGGAGCAAGTAGAGAATGGCATATGGGCTATTATGAAAGTTATCAGCTAGAATCAATCCTTATCGGTAGTTTGCACTTTGCAAAGTTAGTGCAATGTTATGGCACTTTGGGGTTCCAGTAGCGGTGTTTCTCGCTATCCAAGCCACCCAGAATCCAAGGGTTTAGGCGCGAGTTTCGCCAATAGCTTGAAAGGCAGGTAGATCATGGCAGGTGCATCACCTGACCACACACCTGAGCTCCTCCTCCGGAACCTCTAGTGCATGCAATTTTCAGAGCATGCAATTTTAAGCAACTTTCTAATTTTACTGCTGTTATCAATTTTTCTTCGTTCTCTTGCTATCTTTATTTGAAAAAGAAGGCATCTAAGCTATATTTTTGGTTTAGTACCCTGGACAGCACTTGTTTATTGGTGGGCGAATTTATCCACCAATCAGCAAAAACAACCCAGGTTGTTCACCAAAAATGGTCCGGCATCTAAACTTACATTCTTGCATTTTAAATAAAGATACAAAGTGAATGAAGAAAATTTGATAATAGGAGTAAATTAGAAAGTTGCTTAAAATTGCATGCTCTATCTGAATCACAAAAGAAAAAATTTGGGTTCAGTGTCCCTTTAATTAAAAGGGGTCTCCATTTTTTTCCAAACAGTTTATTTGGAATCAATATACTGTATGTTAATAATAAGATAAATATTTACAGGAATATATACACATCTATTTTACAGCATAACTGTCCAAATAATTACTACAGGGCAACTTTACTACAATACTACAATTTCTGCAACACTGCTAAAATAATCACATGATTTTATCCAAGGAATATACTTAGCCACATTCTCCAGTGTGTCCAAAATCAGCCATCCTTTCAGGAACAATATAAGAAAGAGAGGAGATAGTGTTCCAGTTTTTTATACCCCAATTCAATAGGGAGTGGTTTATCAAAGGCCAGTCAAATGCTATTAGGCGTGTCTTTAGTTCAGAGAGAAAGGTGTATCTGGAGGTAAGGGATTTTAATAACAGCTAGGTCAGTAAGCTATGTCACCACAGAGGGATCTGTCTTTCTTCTCTTTGATAAAGCCCTGTTCCATATGGGGCATTGTTCCTTAGGGTTGTCTTGACCTGTGTCTGATGATAGGGGTGGTATTCCCATCACATTATCTGGGGGGAGTTCGAGAGGAATGTTCAGTTTCTTTGCAAGGTCGTCCAGGTCATTAAAGTTCTAATATGATTTGGGATCCATTATGTGAATTTATTAAGCTAAACGGGAACCCCCAGTGGTACCTTTATGTTGTGATCCCAAAAAGCTTTGGTTATGAATCTGATTTTATTTAATCTCTGGACAGTCTGAGGACTGAGGTCCTGGAAAATTTGAAGTTTGTGCTCTCTAAAGATGATGGTTTGTCGTGTTCTGGCCGCTTGCCAGAGTTCTTCTTTTGTGGTGAACTTAAAAATCTTAAGATAACTTCCCTTGGGGGAGCTGGCGGGTGGGCGGAGGTCAAAATGCCCTGTGTATCCTCTCCACATCATCGTTCTGGAGGGGAAGAGATCATGGTGAAAGATTTTTAAATTAGGTTTTAGTTGGTCTTGGGTGATTTCCTCTGCGATGCCCGTAATCTGAAGATTGTTTCTTCTCCCCCGATTGTCAAACTCTTTGATCTTTTCTTGAAGGGATTGTATCATAGAACCCTGGATCGACAATTGTTGTGTTCAAGCTCACCAAGTTGTTAAGTGCATCCTGACCTTCTTCCAAAAATTCAATTCTTGAACCCATGTCATTAAGATCTTTTTTAAGGTCTCATTTCTTCTCTAATAAGAGATTTCAAATATGCTAAATCTGGTTTAGATGGGAGACCTGCTATTTGTGATTGAAGAGCAAGAAAAGGGTTATGGTGTGTATGTTATATGTTCAGCTGTGACCCTGGTACAGTAGATTCTTGTGACTGAGACAACTCGCTTGCGTTATTTTCTGATGCTTTAAAAAAAATGTTGAAACTGATGGAGTGGTCTGTGAGGGCTTATTATGCTTCTCAATCTTCTGCCCTTTTTTGCTGCACTCAGGTGGTAAATCGCCATAAAACAGGCTAACAATGGTATTGAGCCAGTTGTTCGTTCCTGTGTGTGCACTTATCTCTGTATGTATTTTAGTCTCCCTATGGGAAAAAGGGGCAACCAGACGTGGAGTCCTTGCTCAGTGTGCTTACAGGAATATGGCTACACCTCACTGACGAGGCCCAATGAAGTCTGAAACGATCGTGTGGGGTTGCTGTGTTCCTTGTTCAGAGAGAAATTGCCTGGTATTTCGGTGCTGGACTGACCGTAATAGGCGGGATCAGACTGATATACTACAGCAAAGTTCTACTCTGTGAAAAGCATTACTGGGCTAAAAAGCTGCACCCAGGTGGTAAATCGCCATAGAATAGGCTAACAATGGTATTGAGCCAGTTGTTCGTTCCTGTGAGTGTGCTTCTCTCTGTATGGGCTTATTATGCTTTTCAGTCTTCGGCCCTTTTTTGGTAGCCATTTCTATAAACTCCAATGTGAGGGGGAAGTATCCTCAAAATGTGACAGAAACAAACTGTTGTTGAGCTTAGGAGTGTAGTATGCACTGGTTGTAGGTTTATGGCTACCTTACATAAAACCGCACTTTATAGTGTGAGGTGGTGTCTCAGGTAAGGAAATGACATGTGGCACAGTATAATGCACTGTTTTCACGTGGAAACGGGTTTAGCCGTTAAAATCTAGATGTGGGGTCTCCCCTTAGGGTTGGTATAATGCCAGGGGTTATTGTTAAGCGTATTCTGTTAAGGATGTGATTAATCTAAGTTTAAGCAGAAAAGAAAAAACCCCTTTCTCTTAAGGGTTAATGAGTTATGTAATCGAGTTTCTAGTTTTATCTAGGAGTTTGTGTCTGTTCCCTTATGTTCATGTGCCTTTAAGGCCACGTGTGTGTGCTGGGACGTCTAAAAGATAGATATCGGCCACTCATTCACCACTGCTTCTCCCGCCGAAGACAGACTCTGACCTTATGGTAGGTGACCCCCACACAGAAACTGCAGCATCACACACTGAGAAGAGAGGTCTGCAACATGGGAGGTCCATTGCAGAGTGCCGGAGATAGTGCCTTAACCTTCTCTGCAGAGCTTTGTGACAGTTGTACCAGGTAGGAGCAGCTAGGTTCCCCTCTTTTTCTCCCAGATCCACCTGTGGATATGGCTTGATGTTGTCCGGATCCTAGATAGGTGAATTAGGGATCTCACTTGTCCATTAGGATGAAGTTAGAGCTGCGACATTCACGGAGCTCTAGCAAAGTGCAGTCATGTTCCTGCTTGGCTTGGTTCCACCCTGCCCCATGCACGTGTTTAACTTGCTCAGTCCTTTTCCTGCGCATCTCTTCCTTAAAGCCCACATCATAACAAATGCCAGTAAGCTTTGCAAAGCAGTCAATCGGAAAGGGAATTATGGAATGAGACAGACATTCATTTGTCTCCTCAGCCCTTGCGTTAGTCCTCCGGAAAGTCATTTTTTTTTTAACTGTACCCTGAAGAAAATAATCTACATATTTGGGCCACAATTTGATAGTAACCCAATTGCAGATACAATGGGACGACCGGGAGGTCTTAAAGGGTCTTTGTGAATTTTGGGGATACTGTCGATAAAATGAAATCTGGGGTGGTCAGTGGTCAGAAATTTGTAAATAGCTTCATCAATATGCCCGCTTTGAAGGGCTATCAATAGAATTTTATCCAATGCTTTTTAAAATTCTTTAGTGGAATTTTTGGGCAAAATACGATATGTCAATGAATCTTTCAACTGGGTAAGCAACTCTGTTCTATGAGTGGTCCAGGACGACAATGGCACCACCTTTGTCGGTGGCACGAATGACAATGGACTTGTCATCCCGTAAGCTGGCCACAGCTTGCCACTCCTGCGCCCCTATATTATGTTGCTGAGTAAGAACAACATTCTTTATTAATTTCAACTGTACATAGGGAAGTATAGGTTATTTTTTTATATATATATATATATATATATATATATATATATATATATATATATATATAAACAAATGTTTGCACTCACAGGT
This sequence comes from Bombina bombina, assembly GCF_027579735.1. Lineage (NCBI taxonomy): Eukaryota > Metazoa > Chordata > Amphibia > Anura > Bombinatoridae > Bombina > Bombina bombina. Next base: position 876,922,246 of record NC_069500.1, read on the forward strand.
CTTTTTCAAACTTATAATGTGGAACGTTTTTGGGGTATTTAAACCCCTTCATCAGCATACAGCAGTGAACACAAACAACCCTTTTATAGTGTTATACAAGAAGTGAAAAAACACAAACCTCTCATCTCCCAAATTTTTGTGCCAAAACAATATCGTCAGTGGAACGCATAATGCGTTCCACCATCAAGGCCGAAATCGGAAGTTCAAACACGTCACTTCCGGTTTTCGCCGAAATTAAGCTAAATAAATATAGGCAACGAGTATAACAAAACTCGTTTATATATACATGTTACATAAAAAGTGCAAATGTAAAGCAAACAAGTATGATGCCCCAAAATTATTGAGTATAAGGCATCAGTGTAGAGTGATCACTATAGAGTGATGAAACTTGTGTGTGTTTGTATTGTCATGGCAACCACTGCCATGGATACAGTGATAGTTGTAAACTATGGTAAGTGAACTTGGCATGAACACACTGTAGTGACCTGATTAACATCAAACGTGCTTCTTAAGAATATGTGAAGCCATTCAAAATAGTGGTGTCAAAATACATTTAAAAGTGGGATAAGAAGTAGTTCATTATCCCTAATAAGAAAATCGCAATAATTAAAAACAAAATGGGGTTACAATTTGGTGCCATTGTTGACAATCCAATGGATGTTAAAGGGTTAAACTACACATAATTGCAGGGATTGGGTAACCAGAATTGTAATTAAATAGCCAAACTTAAAAATACGGCCAATCAATCTGGAAAAAGTATAAACCATATTTGAAATCGTTATTTGCAGGGACGGTCATAATCTGTGACCTAACAGTAAAACCATCATCAAAGTTATATCATATATATTGTTATATTGAATATATAAATGTTTTATTTCTAACAAGTAATTAGTTGAAATGTTGCTCCTTTGATATTTCTGTCTATAAGTTGGTGCTTAAACTTAAGGCAGAGTATCTGTGAGCAATTACTGTAATGTGGTGAGAGTCTGGGTTGTATCTTTAATGAAAAATAACCCCTTTTAAAGTAACAAGTTAAGAGAAAATAGAAATCACTAGTGAAGTGAATTCAAATGGTGTAATTCTGAATAATGCAAAAATAGAATGTATCAGTGCATGTAACAGCATAAGTAGTTAAGTAGGTAAAGTCCGTTTTCACACACTCACTCAGATAAGTAATTCAGCTTGTTATAGAATATGGTAGAAATGTCAGAGAGATACTTGTAGTTCACAAAATATACACTTAGCCAGCATAAGGTTTGTAGGAAAAGTTATACCTTCGGTTTGGAAAAGTAAAAAGTACAGACCGTAACTGAAGATCAGAGTGGCAGAGCGTTGTGGCGTCTGAGCGGTAGCTCCGGCTGAGCGAGTGTGACTCACTTCCGGTATCAGCGAGCAGGCAGCTGGAAAGCTGCAAGGAAGATTAGTGACAGCGTGTGAATTACCTATTGATAGCAAAAAGAAAAGGTAATGCAGGTTGTTAGATGAATCTGCATAGCGGTAATTCCAGGAGGTTTCCCAAAATGACAGGTGAACCTGAAAGAAGTACAAAGTAGCTAGGAGAGCAAAAAGGAAGGATGATACTCCTTAGAGGTAACATCAATTATCAGGCAGTGAATAGAAGGCGTGAAGGTGCTTAAATAGGGAGAGAGCAAGGTGGGAGGGATATGCCTTAAAGGTATATCACATCTCCCCCCCTCAAGGGACCACTCCAGAAGATCCTAGACGGGGTTTGAATGGATACTTGAGATGAAACCGGCGTACCAATACAGGTGCATGGACCTCCGAATGGGAAATCCACGAATTCTCCTCCGGTCCGTAGCCTCTCCATTTGACCAAATACTCCAAACGTCGGTGTCTCAATCGGGAATCAAGAATCTTCTCCACTTCAAATTCCTCCTGACCATCAATAAGGATTGGGGCTGGAGGAACTAGATGATGTCTTGTAGGGTCCGATTTGTATGGCTTTAGTAAAGAAATATGAAAAGAATTATGTATCCTAAAATCTTTCGGCAGGGTTATACGGACTGCATTCTCGTTTATGATTTTTTCAATAGGGAATGGACCTAAAAATTGGTTAGCGAGCTTCTTGCTCGGTAGTTGAAGTTTGAGATGTTTGGTAGATAGAAGGACAAGATCTCCAATCTTATATTTTGGGGTTTCTCTGTGTTTTTGATCATAATATTTCTTCTGTCTTTCCTTTGCATCTTGAAGATGAGTCTTCAAAACGTCCAACCTTTGTTGTAGAGATGAAGTGTAATCGGTAGCACTTGGGGAGTTAACAGTTACCTTTGATAAAGTAATAGAGATTGGGTGATAACCGTAAGTTGCGTAGAATGGAGTCATTTTAGTGGAAGATGACATTGAATTATTATAGGAGAATTCTGCTAAGGGTAAGTATGCGACCCAATCATCCTGTAAATGGGTTATATAACATCTGAGATATTGTTCAAGGGTTTGGTTTAATCTCTCAGTTAGTCCATTTGTTTGAGGATGGAAAGCAGTTGAAAATCTGACATCAATCTGTAGGATTTTACATAAAGACCTCCAGAAGGCTGAGGTGAACTGAGTTCCCCTATCAGATATTATGACTTTGGGTAAGCCATGTAAGCGTACGATAGAAGCTATAAAAGCTTTAGCTGTAGTACTTGCAGTTGGAAGGGACTTCAATGGAACAAAATGAGCAAGTTTGGTTAAATGATCTACAACAACGAATATTGTGTTGTACGTTTGTGAAAGTGGTAAGTCAACAATGAAATCCATCGAGATTGTTGACCAGGGTTTATCAGGTATTGGTATGGATGTCAATAACCCAATCGGCTTTTTATGGTCTAGTTTATTCCTTGCGCAAATATCGCAATAGGAAACATAATTGGTAATATATTGTTCCATCTGTGGCCACCAAAAAAATCTTCTTGTGAGTTCAATAGTTTTTTGTATGCCTGTATGTCCTGATAGAACATTGTCATGTGTATAAGTTAGAACTGTCTTGCGTAAGGAATCTGGTATAAAGAGTTTGTTTTTGTGATAATATAGACCTGTGGATGTATCTTTGGTACATGAGTTGGGTATATTTGGATCCTTTGTTAGTGCAGTTAATACTTCATTTTCGAATGTGGTGATGCATCCTATTATCTTTTGTTGTGGGATAATTGGGGAAGCCAAAATCTTATCGTTTGGGTTATCATGTTGCCTGGATAAAGCATCAGCTTTTATGTTAAGAACCCCTGGTTTATATGTTAGTTTAAAATTGAAACGATCTAGAAAAAGAGACCAACGAACTTGTCGGGCAGAGAGAGTCTTATTTTTCTTTAAGTACTCTAAATTTTTATGATCAGTATAAATCGTAAATGGTACTTCAGTGCCCTCTAACAAGTGTCTCCAATGTTCCAAAGAATTCTTAATGGCTAACAACTCTTTGTCCCCAATACTATAATTTTTTTCAGCTGGTAAGTATGTTCGTGAGTAATAAGCGATAGGATGTAAAAGAGTGGATGTTTTATCGTGTTGTGATGAGACTGCGCCAATACCAGAATTGGAGGCATCCACCTCTAAAACAAAAGGTTGCTGATAATCTGGTAGGGTTAAAACAGGAGCAGTTGAAAAAGATTTCTTTAAGGTGTGAAAAGCCTTTTGGGTCTCCTCTGTCCAAAGATATCTAATCTTACTACTAGTTAGTGAAGTAAGAGGTTTCACTATAACAGAAAAGTTATGAATGAATTTTCTGTAAAAATTCGCAAAACCTAAGAATCTTTGTAAGGCTTTTACGGTAGTGGGGGTGGGCCAATCCAAAATAGCTTTAATTTTATCTGAATCCATGCTAATAGTATTAGGTGTTATGATGTAACCTAAGAATTTTATTTGATCTACGTGAAAAATACACTTTTCTTGTTTTCCATATAGTTTGTGTTCTTTTAGTCTTGTGAGAACCCACCTAACATGTTTTTCGTGTTCTGATAAAGTACTGGAGTAGACCAAGATGTCATCTAAATATATGATGACGCATACGTCAATCAAATCATGAAATATTTCATTTATGAAATGTTGAAAGGTTGCCGGGGCATTGCATAAACCGAAAGGCATGACGTTGTATTGGTAAAGACCGTATCTGGTGCGGAAAGCAGTTTTCCACTCATCTCCTTCTTTTATGCGAATTAAGTTATATGCACCCTTCAGATCAAGTTTGGTAAATATTGTGGCATCAGTAAGTCTTTCTAATAACTCAGGAATCAAAGGTAGAGGATAGCGATTCTTTACTGTGATATTGTTTAGAGCCCTATAGTCTATGATTGGTCTTTGAGTGCCATCTTTGTTTTTAACAAAAAACATGCCTGCAGCTGCCGGTGATGTTGAATGTGAGATAAACCCCTTTTTTAGATTTTCATCTAAATATAAACGTAAATCCTTAAGCTCTTTTTGAGACATGGGATAAATTCTACCATGAGGTATTTGAGAGCCAGGGATTAATTCAATGGGGCAATCAAAAACTCTATGTGGAGGAAGAATCTCTGCCTCTTTAAGGTTAAAGACATCCGCCAAATCCTGATAAACTTCTGGAATACTCTGTATATTTGCTATGTGCGTTTGTGGAAAACATGTTTTTAAGCAATAATCTGATTGGTCACTCCATCAAATAAAATTCCAATCTATTTGAGGGTTATGGGTTTTTAACCATTTATAACCTAATACTATGGTATGCATAGCAATTGGGAGGATATCAAATGATAAATATTCAGTGTGTCCATTTGTGGTTGTGATCAATAAAGGTATAGTATGGTGTGTTATAGGACCATGTTGTATAGAGGAACCATCAATTAATTTAACAAACACAGGGATTTGCTTGCACACCGTGGGTATTTTATTAACTAATACATAATCAGTGTTGATATATATCCCTGAAGCCCCAGAGTCAATGAATGCTTTATTCTGAAGATTGTTTTGGTCCCACTGTAGAGAGAGAGAGATAGTTAGTTGATTTGTAAGATCAGTTTTAATATGTTCTAAGGTAACATTCTTACCCCTCTTTTGTATGTCCAGTAAAGGGCAATCTGAGACAGCATGGTCTTTCTTTGCACAGTACATGCAAAGGTTGGAAAGTCTCCTTCTAGTCTTTTCCTCAAGGGTCAAGTGACCCCTTAGTGCGCCTATTTCCATAGGTGTTGTTTTATCATGATGAGAGGTATTTGGGTAATTTTGTCTAGGAGAGGTCTCAAATCCTCCTCTTTCAGCCTTACGTTCTCTAATTCGTCTGTCCAGAGTAGTACTAAGTTTAATCAAAGCAGAGAGAGTTTCTGGCATGTCAAGGCGAGATAGCTCGTCCTTTAGGACTTCTGATAAACCCAATCTGAATTGATTTCGGAGACTGACCTCATTCCACTGAGAGTCAGTCGCCCATAGCTGAAAATCCGTGGTGTACTCCTCCACAGTACGCTTTCCCTGCTTAAGGGAACGAAGCTTAGTTTCTGCTATTAGCTGTGTGTGGGCATCCTCATATAACTCAGACATAGCAGCAAAGAATTCCTGCAAGGAATCAAGGATAGAATTGTTTGATTCAAAAAATCTATTTGCCCATGTGCGGGGCTCCCCTGTGAGGTAGGAGATGGTAGTGCACACTTTCAATCTTTCAGTGTGATATGTGCGAGGTTTTAGAGTAAATAATAGAAGACAGGAATTTTTGAAATCCCTGAAAGCAGATCTCTTGCCTGAAAAAGGAGTTGGGGGTTGTACTTGGGGTTCTGGGATTTCAGGGGTTTTAGGTGATAAACAGTCTTTTACTAAAGCTTTTAATGTTGTGGTTTCTGCCTGTACTTCAGTTAGGCCACGAGCCAGATAATCCAATTTTTGATGGATATTGTTAAATGCCTTTTGAATCTCTGTAGGATCCATAATATGGCAATTTTGTTTTTATGGCCTGATAATACTGTTATATTGAATATATAAATGTTTTATTTCTAACAAGTAATTAGTTGAAATGTTGCTCCTTTGATATTTCTGTCTATAAGTTGGTGCTTAAACTTAAGGCAGAGTATCTGTGAGCAATTACTGTAATGTGGTGAGAGTCTGGGTTGTATCTTTAATGAAAAATAACCCCTTTTAAAGTAACAAGTTAAGAGAAAATAGAAATCACTAGTGAAGTGAATTCAAATGGTGTAATTCTGAATAATGCAAAAATAGAATGTATCAGTGCATGTAACAGCATAAGTAGTTAAGTAGGTAAAGTCCGTTTTCACACACTCACTCAGATAAGTAATTCAGCTTGTTATAGAATATGGTAGAAATGTCAGAGAGATACTTGTAGTTCACAAAATATACACTTAGCCAGCATAAGGTTTGTAGGAAAAGTTATACCTTCGGTTTGGAAAAGTAAAAAGTACAGACCGTAACTGAAGATCAGAGTGGCAGAGCGTTGTGGCGTCTGAGCGGTAGCTCCGGCTGAGCGAGTGTGACTCACTTCCGGTATCAGCGAGCAGGCAGCTGGAAAGCTGCAAGGAAGATTAGTGACAGCGTGTGAATTACCTATTGATAGCAAAAAGAAAAGGTAATGCAGGTTGTTAGATGAATCTGCATAGCGGTAATTCCAGGAGGTTTCCCAAAATGACAGGTGAACCTGAAAGAAGTACAAAGTAGCTAGGAGAGCAAAAAGGAAGGATGATACTCCTTAGAGGTAACATCAATTATCAGGCAGTGAATAGAAGGCGTGAAGGTGCTTAAATAGGGAGAGAGCAAGGTGGGAGGGATATGCCTTAAAGGTATATCACATATATTGATATATACATTTCAAGGGTCAGGGTGAAAATACTGCATATAAACTTGGCAGGCTATGAACGTATGTACTAGTGGGTAAGCAGAGATATATATAAAAGCATATAATATGAGAAAGTCCCAAGAAGTACTGGGTGTTTCAACCTCCAAAGCCTAGATTGCTGTAATGTTTAGTGCAGATAAGGGTAACCAACACAGGTAGGCCAGGCTTCCACGTTGTGTAATGGAACCAGAATCGGTCCCAATCCACAGTGCTGTGAGAACTGTGTGGGCCACCCCCAATGAAGGAGAGGCACAATGCCCCCCTGACAGTACCCCAAGTATGTGGCACATTAGAGCATGATCACAGAAGAAGGTTGAATGGTCCCCAAGTGAAACATCCACTGTGCCTCACACTTGAGAAGCTGTTTGTTGCGATCTCCACCTCGTTCCAATGGGGGTACGTGATCTATCAATATATAGGGGATTGAGGAAACTGGGTGTCCCTTGTTGACGCAATGACGCGCCACAGGCTGCTCCGAAACCCCTTCCTTGAGTGCAATCCTTATAGCATGTCGATGGTTAGCCATCCTTTCCCGTAGCATGCCAGATGTCTTGCCAACATAGAACTTTGAGCAAGGGCAAAATAGAAGATGCACTACGTGCGTAGTAGTGCACGTTATTGAGTGTCTGATTGTGAAAGACCGGTTCGTATGTGGAGGGTGAAATAACCTTTGTGCCAATTAGGCTGTTGCATGTAGTGCAACCTTAAGCACCGGTATGAACCCTTGATGTTTCTTCTAATGCCAGTATTGTAGCAAGCTTTGGGATCTGTTCTCATTAATAGATCTTTCAGATTGGTACCTGTCTAGATACCCACCATGGGTCTTAGATTGTTGGTGAATGTCAGCTTTGGATCTGAGGACATGATGGGCCAATGTTGGCGTAGGATTTGGCCAGTACCCTTAGTGGCCAGAGTGAAGGTGGTAGACATGATTAATTTGTCTGTAGTGTCCCGTTTAGGCTTAGGTTGTATCAATTCAGCTTGCGTCAGGGTGGATACAGATTCCATCAATTCTTGGATCACAGATGTCTTATAACCTCTTGAGCGGAATTTCTCACCCGCTCCAACCAGTTGGGAGACCCCAGTCGTTGGATCTGAGTTGTTTCTCATGGTTCTAATGAACTGTGATTTCACAATGCCCTTTAATAGTGCAGGGGGATGTGCTAAACTGCTGTGTACTGGTTTTATATATATTTATATATATATATATATATATATATATATATATATATATATGTATGTGTATATATATATATATATATATATGTGTATAGAGAGATCAGTGTGGAAGAAGGGCACTCTCAGGGTTTGTATAGAGAAGAATATTTTCTTTATTCTTAGAACATTAATACATGGTTGACGTTTCGGCCCTCAATTGGGCCTTCATCAGGACAGGTATGATCTTTAAACTGCCGAGTGGCAGTAATCATAGATCCAAACAGGCGTGTGTATGTGTATGTATGTGTATATATGTGTGTATATATATATATATATATATATATATATATAATACCGTCCATACCACACAGGATATACCCTCCAAAGGTCGTCTGCCTGGGTGCTATGATGCTTTAAATAATTCCAATAAAAATGACAGCAACGTATAAATGACAGTAATGTTTTCGAGGAGCTTGTCCCCGTCATCAGCATCAGCGGGGACAAGCTCCTCAAACGTTACATTAAAAAGAGACTTTTGCTGTTCTCACTTTGAAAAAAAGACCTGAGAGTGCTGTCATTTATATTGGAATTATATATATATATTATATTATATATATTGTTCAGAGAGGAATTGCCTGGTATTTCGGCGCTGGACTGACCGTAATAGGCGGGATCAGACTGATATACTACAGGAAAGTTCTACTCTGTGAAAGGCATTACTGGGCTAAAAAGCTGCACCCAGGTGGTGAATCGCCATAGAACAGGCTAACAATGTTATTGAGCCAGTTGTTCGTTCCTGTGAGTGCACTTCTCTCTGTATGTATTTGGTCTCCCTATGGGAAAAAGGGGCAACCAGACGTGGACTCCTTGCTCAGTGTGCTTAGAGGAATATAGCTACACCTCACTGACGAGGCCCAATGAAGGCCGAAACGATCATCTGGGGTTGCTGTGTTCCTTGTTCAGAGAGGAATTGCCTGGTATTTCGGCGCTGGACTGACCGTAATAGGCGGGATCAGACTGATATACTACAGGAAAGTTCTACTCTGTGAAAGGCATTACTGGGCTAAAAAGCTGCACCCAGGTGGTGAATCGCCATAGAACAGGCTAACAATGTTATTGAGCCAGTTGTTCGTTCCTGTGAGTGCACTTCTCTCTGTATGTATTTGGTCTCCCTATGGGAAAAAGGGGCAACCAGACGTGGACTCCTTGCTCAGTGTGCTTAGAGGAATATAGCTACACCTCACTGACGAGGCCCAATGAAGGCCGAAACGATCGTCTGGGGTTGCTGTGTTCCTTGTTCAGAGAGGAATTGCCTGGTATTTCGGCGCTGGACTGACCGTAATAGGCGGGATCAGACTGATATACTACAGGAAAGTTCTACTCTGTGAAAGGCATTACTGGGCTAAAAAGCTGCACCCAGGTCGTGAATCGCCATAGAACAGGCTAACAATGTTATTGAGCCAGTTGTTCGTTCCTGTGAGTGCACTTCTCTCTGTATGTATTTGGTCTCCCTATGGGAAAAAGGGGCAACCAGACGTGGACTCCTTGCTCAGTGTGCTTAGAGGAATATAGCTACACCTCACTGACGAGGCCCAATGAAGGCCGAAACGATCGTCTGGGGTTGCTGTGTTCCTTGTTCAGAGAGGAATTGCCTGGTATTTCGGCACTGGACTGACCGTAATAGGCGGGATCAGACTGATATACTACAGGAAAGTTCTACTCTGTGAAAGGCATTACTGGGCTAAAAAGCTGCACCCAGGTGGTGAATCGCCATAGAACAGGCTAACAATGTTATTGAGCCAGTTGTTCGTTCCTGTGAGTGCACTTCTCTCTGTATGTATTTGGTCTCCCTATGGGAAAAAGGGGCAACCAGACGTGGACTCCTTGCTCAGTGTGCTTAGAGGAATATAGCTACACCTCACTGACGAGGCCCAATGAAGGCCGAAACGATCGTCTGGGGTTGCTGTGTTCCTTGTTCAGAGAGGAATTGCCTGGTATTTCGGCGCTGGACTGACCGTAATAGGCGGGATCAGACTGATATACTACAGGAAAGTTCTACTCTGTGAAAGGCATTACTGGGCTAAAAAGCTGCACCCAGGTGGTGAATCGCCATAGAACAGGCTAACAATGTTATTGAGCCAGTTGTTCGTTCCTGTGAGTGCACTTCTCTCTGTATGTATTTGGTCTCCCTATGGGAAAAAGGGGCAACCAGACGTGGACTCCTTGCTCAGTGTGCTTAGAGGAATATAGCTACACCTCACTGACGAGGCCCAATGAAGGCCGAAACGATCGTCTGGGGTTGCTGTGTTCCTTGTTCAGAGAGGAATTGCCTGGTATTTCGGCGCTGGACTGACCGTAATAGGCGGGATCAGACTGATATACTACAGGAAAGTTCTACTCTGTGAAAGGCATTACTGGGCTAAAAAGCTGCACCCAGGTGGTGAATCGCCATAGAACAGGCTAACAATGTTATTGAGCCAGTTGTTCGTTCCTGTGAGTGCACTTCTCTCTGTATGTATTTGGTCTCCCTATGGGAAAAAGGGGCAACCAGACGTGGACTCCTTGCTCAGTGTGCTTAGAGGAATATAGCTACACCTCACTGACGAGGCCCAATGAAGGCCGAAACGATCGTCTGGGGTTGCTGTGTTCCTTGTTCAGAGAGGAATTGCCTGGTATTTCGGCGCTGGACTGACCGTAATAGGCGGGATCAGACTGATATACTACAGGAAAGTTCTACTCTGTGAAAGGCATTACTGGGCTAAAAAGCTGCACCCAGGTGGTGAATCGCCATAGAACAGGCTAACAATGTTATTGAGCCAGTTGTTCGTTCCTGTGAGTGCACTTCTCTCTGTATGTATTTGGTCTCCCTATGGGAAAAAGGGGCAACCAGACGTGGACTCCTTGCTCAGTGTGCTTAGAGGAATATAGCTACACCTCACTGACGAGGCCCAATGAAGGCCGAAACGATCGTCTGGGGTTGCTGTGTTCCTTGTTCAGAGAGGAATTGCCTGGTATTTCGGCGCTGGACTGACCGTAATAGGCGGGATCAGACTGATATACTACAGGAAAGTTCTACTCTGTGAAAGGCATTACTGGGCTAAAAAGCTGCACCCAGGTGGTGAATCGCCATAGAACAGGCTAACAATGTTATTGAGCCAGTTGTTCGTTCCTGTGAGTGCACTTCTCTCTTTATATATATATATATGTATATATATATATATATATATATACATATATATATATATATATATATATATATATATATATATATATATATATAAAAGTCATTGGTGGTACAGCACTCTCAGTGACATAAATAATGATAAATCTTCTGTCCAAGGTGCACTTAAAAAATGTATACACTTATGAAAAAGAGAGGCACTCACCGGGTCTTTTTAATATAAATTCCTTTTATTGTAGTGACGTTTCGGGTTTTACCCCGTTTTCAAACCAACAGCAAAACAAACATACTGTGCTAGCCAACCTTATATACAGACCTATTACCTACCCCCACAGCTATCCGTGTCCGAACCGGAACTCACAGCAATCACGTGGTCAATCACCACATCCTGTATTGCCATGGGAACAAGATGCCACGGTATAGCCGGTAGTGCATTAAAAAACAAAACATTAAAATCAAGGAGGTAGACGAGATTAACATATGTCTACACGTTCACAACCAAATGACAGCAAATAGCGGATGGATTCTCACAGCTTGATCGTTAGCGATGTCGGAATACCTGCAGTGTAAACAAATGCCTTGTTTCAGGCTCCACCAATCACATGCGAGAATTGAGCTAGCGCCCATAACCATGTAAACAGCTGTGTGCAAAACGGAACATCGCCAATGCAAATACACTTGTTGTCATCATATTAATATACTGTTGCATACAGATGTGTTAACCCATAGTATAAATAAAACTTAAAGATGCAGATATATTTACCACTCAAAAGGTGCCAATTCTGTAACATCTGACAAGCCAAAAAAATTCAAATGCTAAACCTATTGTGCAGCACTCGCTAATAAGTTGTACTGTATAGATTTATATAACATCTTTTTGTCAGAGTATCCTCTAAGCTGAGCAAATCAACGCTATTTATACCGGACCATACATTTAGAATAAATTCTAGTCAAGCCAATATTTCTAGGATAAAGAAAAAAAACATCTTTGAATAAACTATCATATCTTAAGAAAAAGGGGGTGCATGAGAAATGACAGATCAATAATAAACATATTATACTGCTCTCAACTCCCTAAAAAAACTATATTGCATGTTACTGGTCTATAAGCTAAACACACTATGCACATCCCTATAGTTAGATTATACTGAATGGTGTATATGGAGAATACGTGTAGACATACTAGTAGAAAAATATCATTGGATATATACTCATACCCAAAAAAGGGGGGGGGGGCACATTTTACTAAAAGGAGAGATTGTATGCAAAATCCATCCTTCTGGGACGAATCTAAGGATGTGTAAACATTATCTTCATATACTAAAGATTACTGTCTATAATGGATCAAAGCCTCTAATCATTAGAAATCCTTATATACAATAAATCATGGACTCTCCTAAGAAACAGTGCCAATCTAGGTGGACATTGAGACCTTGTGGTGCCATAGTGTCCAGTTCGTAAATACATCTGGCCTCCCGTTGCAACAACATTTTAGCACGGTCACCACCCCTGAAAGGCTTTGGTATATGATCGATGATTATATACTTTAAATCTGATACTTTATGTTTAGCCTGCGCGAAGTGTCTGGCCACAGGCTGATCTGATGTGCCTTTCTGGATGGCAGTTCTAATAGCCAATCGGTGGTTTGCCATCCTTGTTCGGAGATAGTCTATAGTCTTTCTGACATAGAATAATCCACACACACAATGCAAGAGATATATTATAAATTGTGTGGTACAGGTTACTCTGTTTTATCACATATCTGTTGTTGGAATATGGATGCTGAAAGATTTTTCCAGTAGACAGACCTCCACAGGTCGTGCATCCCAGACAACAATAGCACCCTGGTTTTGCTTGAAGCCAGGTATCTTTACTGTAGCACATTCTTGGGTCAGTGTTGACCAACTGATCCCTCAGAGATCTGGCCCTGCAATATCCAATCCTAGGCGGTGCTATCCCATGTAATGGAAGATCTTTATCAGTGGTTGTCAATGACCAATTCTTTCTCAAGCTTTCCACTACATGGCATTTATCTATGTCAAATGTAGTCGTAAATGTTAGCCTATCATCCACAGTACCGTCCTTTTTAGGCTGAAGTAAAGATTATCGATCAGTATTAAGCATTCCTTGCTTAATCTCTTTTAGATGTGTACGTTGGTATCCCCTCTTCAGAAACTTATTCTCCATTTCATCCAGTTGTGTAGCCATAGTGGATGTCTCTGAATTATTTCTCACAGTCTGCTTGAATTGTGAAGTCGGTAGTGCTTTTTTTAATGCTGGAGGATGACAGCTCCATGCATGGAGTAGGGAATTTCTATCCGTTTCCTTGGTGTAGAGGGTAGTGTACAGATATCCATTATTCTTATAGATTCGTAAGTCCAAAAAGTCGACAGAGGTACTACTGTGTGTCATCTTGAATTTAAGTGAGGAATGGGCCGTATTCAGGGTCTCAAACCAACAAAGCAGATCTTCCTCTGTTCCTTCTGTGGATTCTGTCATCAATGTATCTTTTAAAAAGAGTAACCCGTGCATCCGTGAACAGGGTCGTACCAATTGTCTCGAATTCAGCCATATACAAATTGGCATAAGTTGGTGCCACATTTGAGCCCATGGCCATTCCAGATGTCTGAAGGAAATATTCTTTTTCAAAACGGAAATAGTTTATCTCCAGGCACACCGTCAATAATTCAATGATAGTATCTACAGGTGGACCAATGTACGGATACCGATATAGTTGTCTAGTCACCGCCTTGATACCTTCTGCATGTGGTATCACGGTATACAGGCTGGTTACGTCCAGTGTAACCAGCAAGATCTCATCTCCAATATCGGATAGTTGTTTAAGTGTATTGATCATAGACCCCGAGTTCAATAGAAATGTGTCCATATTTCTAACAAGGGGTTTTAGCAAATGATCCAGGTAGGTGGCAATCGGTTGCAGGAGAGACCCTATAGCGGATACTATTGGCCTACCCGGTGGTGACTCCATACTTTTGTGAATTTTTGGCAATGTGTATATGACAGATGTTCGTGGATGTTCTACAGTCATATGTTTGTCATCCATATCCAAAAATGTCTTGTCATGTAGCCTTTCCAGCATTTTGTCGATTTTTTTCTTTTTGAATATCATGGTCGGATCACCCCTTAATTTCCTGTAAGTGTCACCATCAATCAATTGACGTATTATTTCTCCTCTGTATTGAATGTAATCCTGGATAACGATTGCTCCACCCTTGTCAGACTCTCTCACTATAATGGATGAATCCTCACAAAGACTTTTTAAGGCCTTCCTTTCCCCATGTGTGAGGTTGTCTGTATCAGCCTCTCTTTTCATGGAGTTTGGTGGAGTCCTGTATAAGGAGTCTGGAGAATGTTTTAATCGTAGGATTGTAACTACTTGGATTGAATGTACTTTTCTTTTTAAGCACTTTTTCTGGTTGACTATCATGATGTTGAAAATGTTCCTTTTAATCTGAGAGTTCTAGTGAACTTTTCTATATCAACAAAGAGGTCAAACTCGTTACATCCTGTGGTGGGTATAAATGATAGTCCCTTGTTGAGAACACTAAGTTCATCCTTAGACAGCATCCGCTAACTAAGGTTCACTACTAGGTTCTCATTTGGTGACCCCTTCTCGGAGCTCTGGGTGGTCTGCTTGAACCCCCCCCCCCCTGCCTGGTGTGGTCCCTCTTCCATCATTTTTTGAACGTGTAACCATCCCTCCTCTGTTACTAATCTCAGATGTTGTGGTGTTCGTAATCGGGACATCAGAGTCCGTACTGTTCCCTGAGATGTCCAGAGTCTCCATGGGACTGCATCTGTATCGCTGCCTCCATGGTCTGTTATTGCGATATTGCATTCTCTCTGCTGGATTTAGCTGCCACCGATACACACTTTTGTTCCTGTAGTCATTGGTTACATCGTCCAATTTTCGATTCTTAAAGGCAATTAGTCAATATCTTCCTTCAGCTTGCTGATCCAATTCTTATCAACTTCCAAATCCAATGTATGCACGTTGATTTCTTCATACTTGGTAATCTCTACTCTGTTAATCTCTAACAGCCTTGAGACCTCTTCTACAACCAGTAATATCAGGTCCAAGCTACATTTATTTAAGATATTGCACCATTTAAGACAGAACTCAGGGTTAGTTCTGCCTATCGTTGGAATGTTTTTAATCCTAAAGCCCTTCGGAATGTATTTTTTTCGGTGGTATTCCGATAGATAGGACCCATTTAAAGTTAGATAAATATTCTTCCTTTTCAATTTTGACAGTTTTTCATCATAGATCTGACTAGTTTGCTCAGTGATAACCCTGGTTGGAATTGTGGCAAATCTAATGCGTGATGCATCCTCCTCTGTGAAAAAGAATTCTTCAGCACCCTTAATTGTATCATACATTTCAGTTATATAATCTCCTTCAGCCATAACTGCAGTGTGTGTATCACAATGCAGAAAAAATAGTAAAAACAAAGAGAGTTGGCAGACAAAATTACAGATCCTGTTTCTTTAAACAATATGCGCTGGGTGCTAGTACAAGATTATAATACAAACAGTCATTGGTGGTACAGCACTCTCAGTGACATAATTTTGATAAATCATCTGCCCAGGGTGCACTTAAAAAATGTATACACTTATGAAAAAGAGAGAGGCACTCACCGGGTCTTTTTAATATCAATTCCTTTTATTGTAGTGATGTTTCGGGTTTTACCCCATTTTCAAACCAACAGCAAAACAAACATACAGTGCTAACCAACCTTATATACAGACCTATTACCTACCCCCACAGCTATCCGTGTCTGAACCAGAGCTCACGGCAATCACCTGGTCAATCACCACATCCTGTATTGCCATGGGAACCAGACGCCATGGTATAGCCGATAGTGCATTAAAAAACAAAACATTAAAATCAAGGAGATAGACAAGATACGTGTAGACATATGTTAATCTTGTCTATCTCCTTGATTTTAATATTTTGTTTTTTATTATGTGAAATTATTAAGCTAAACGAGATCCCCCAGCAGTACCTGATGTTGTGATCCCATAAAGCTTTGGTTATGAATCTGATTTCTTTGCGTCTCTGGACAGTCTGAGGACTGAGGTCCTGGAAAATTTGAAGATTGTGCTCTCTAAAGATGATGGTTTGCCGTGTTCTGGCCGCTTGCCAGAGTTGTTCTTCTTTTGTAGTGAACTTCAGAAATCTTAATATAACGTCCCTTGGGGGAGCTCGCGGTTTGGGCGGAGGTCAAAGTGTCCTGTGTATCCTCTCCACGTCATCCTTCTGGAGGGGAAGAGATCGTGGTGAAAGGTCTTTTTACATAAGGTTTTAGTTGGTCTTGGGTGATTTTCCTCTGGGATGCCCCTAATTCGAAGATTGTTTCTTCTCCCCTGATTGTCAAGATCTTCAATCTTTTCTTGAAGGGATTGTATCATAGAATCCTGGATCGACAATTGTTGAGTGTTCAAGCTTACCAAGTTTTTTAGTACATCCTGCCCTTCTTCCAAAAAGTCAATTCTTGAACCTATGTCATTAAGGTCTTTTTTAAGGTCTCATTTCTTCTCTAATAAGATGTCAAAAAAGTTAAATCAGATTTAGATGGGAGATCTGCTATTTGTATGTTGTATGTTCAGCTGTGACCATGGTACAGTAGATTCTTGTGACTGAGACAACTTGCTTGCGTTATTTTCTGATGCTTGAAAAAAAGTGGAAACTGATGGAGTTGTTGTCTGTAAAGGGATTATTATGTTTGTCAGTCTACGGCCCTTTTTTGGTAGCCATCTCTATAAACTCCAGTGTGAGGGGAAAGTATCCTCAAAATGTGACAGAAACAAACTGTTTATGAGCTTAGGAGTGTGGTATGCACTGGTTGTGGGTTTATGGCTCGCTTACTTAAAACAGCACTTTATAGTGTGAGGTGGTGTCTCAGGTAAGGAAATGACATGTGGCACAGTATAATGCACTGTTTTCACGTAGAAACGGGTTTAGCCGTTAAAATCCAGATGTGGGGGCACAGTATAATGCACCCTCTCTGCAGAGCTTCATGACGGTTGTACCAGGCAGAAGCAGCTAGGTTCCCAACATTTCTCCCAGATCTGCCTGTGGATATGGCTAGATGTTGTCCGGATCCTAGATAGGTGAAGAAGGGATCTCACTTGTCCATTAGGATGAAGTTAGAGCTGCGACATCCATGGAGCTCTAGCAAAGTGCAGTCATGTTCCTGCACGTGTTACTCAATTTGCTCAGTCCTTTTTTCTGTGCATCTCTTCCTTAAAGCCCCTATCATAACAAATGCCAGTAAGCTTTGCAAAGCAGTCAATCAGGGAATTAAGGAATGAGACAGACCTTAATTTGTCGTCTCGGCCCTTGCGTTGCCTTTTGTTTTTTTAAACTGTATCCTGAAGAAAATAATCTTCATATTGGGCCACGCTTTGATAGAGTGAACCAATTGCAGATACAATGGGATGACCAGGAGGTCTTAAAGTATCTTTGTGAATTTTGGGGATACTGTAGATAAATGGAAATCTGGGGTGGTCAGTGGTATTGAAGATAAATAGTTTTTGGAATATAATATTTATATTAATAATAATAATAATATTTTTTATGAAAGAATTTGCTTGTGAGAAAGACAGCTTAATATAACAACTTTTATTTAGTCACAGCACCCAAAATCTTACATAACACGATACAAAATTCTATGCTTCTTGATATGGTACCATTAATATGAGTTACATTAAATATATTACATAAAACACATTGACATAACTGCATGCAATTTCTTGAATGAAATGCAAACAGACACGAGAACAACCTTTTATAGCTATAAAGTAAGTGCATAATATAATTACCACTGGGGACCCAGTAAGAAGTCTGTCTTTACTTCTAGTACTCTATTGCTGGTAACCTCTCTTTCTCTCCTCCTTCTCTCCTCCTTCTCTCCTCCTCTTCTTAACTCCCGCTCTTCTTAACTCCCCCTTCTCTCCTCCTCTTCTTAACTCCCCCTTCTATCCCTTCATCTTATATACCTATAATGACAGCCCCTTCAACTAATACTTCCCAAAATGGATAATGGTGGATGCTTGATATAATTTTGGGTTGGCTAAGAGTGTGATTGATTTATCATAACATCTGAATGTATATTTTTGTTTCTAAAGTAATTTGTATCTCGGCACTAAAGAGGGCAATTCAGTTAATAGTAAAGCAATGTAAGCGTGCTAGGCTTAAGTATTCATCAATGAGGGAAATGTCTCTCCTCAAACTGAGGCCAGACTGACGACTGCCTGAGAATGTATGCGTTGTGAGCAGAGCCAGGAAATGTTGCAAATGAACTGCACATTCAAAGAATGAAAGTGTTTTTGATTCCTGTACAGCTGCTCATCATGCTTTGGAGCCTGTAGAGCAACACGGGTGCAATCTATTGCCCCCAACATATTAGCTATGCCAGCTGAATTATAGAATTCCTTCTGACAACCACCGGTACGTGACTGCAAACATCTCCTACGCCTATGGCTATTTTAAAAAATGACATATTTCAATGAATCCTAATTTCTCGTATATGCTGAACCACTCTGGCTGGCTGTACCAATCCCCAGTGTATCTGGGTCCTTTAGCAGACATTGCCGTGGCACTTCGTTGTTTGAACTCGGCTCGTGAGGGGGCGTGGCCTGACGCGTTTCGTGACTCGATTGGTCACTTCATCAGAGGTCTTATTACACTTTTTACCTGTATTTTGTCTGACTCCGCCTCCTCCGAAGTGGGTGGCAGTTCAGACCCTGTTCTTGTATCAAATTGGTTCGTCTTGCAGGATCTGTATTGGTTACATTCCTTCTCACTGAAATGTCTATTTCCCCTTCTTCTTCCCTACCCCCCTTGATCTCCTTTGAGGTATAATACATAAGGATCCAAAAGCTGCTTTATAAGTTCACTTGGGAGATGTCTGTGTTTATACCATCCACCATTTGCCATGCAAGTTGTTGAATGCAAACAATGTAAGACTGGTGTAGTAATGTCAAAATGCGAATGAAGGGAAACACTACTAGAATGGATTCAAATTTACATAGATTCTGGATTAAAGTTAACACTTAGTGATCTATAGAAGATATTTAGGGGATTTGCTTACTTAAGGATAAGTACACAGGGATCAATGCCTTAAACAGTGTATGTTGCTTTTGAGCCCTTGTAGACAGGCTCACTCATGCACCGCTGCTTAACCTCTGTCACCTTGGTTGATGGAGATAAATCGGTAGTCTAAAGCTAAACATCTTCAAAAAAGTAGTCTAAAGTCTGCCATGTATTGTTAAAAATAACAGCTTTATTAAAGTAAGTAGCTCAGGGTAAAAAATACAACTCAAAAAGAGAAGATTTGATGCGTTTTGGTGTTACATTGCCGTAATCTTAGATCTTAAACATGTGTATCATATAATTTATAAAAGGCCCCCAAAGAGCTAATTGGCTGCATAATTAAGAACAAGTTAACTGTTTCATTACCCAAAATGGACATGTCAGCACTATTCACTAAATCAGGGGTTTCCAAACTTTGCTCTCCAGAGGTTTTGGAACTACATTTCCCATGATGCTCAGCTAGATAAAATGCTGGCTGAGCATCATGGGAAATGTAGTTCCAAATTCTCTGGAGGGCCAAGTTTGGAAACCCCTGCACTAAATGGTAATTTATATACAGCTTGAACAAAAAATGTATATGCTATCTCACAAAGATGTTCACCATATTATATATAATCTAGTTTTTAGTATTTTAGAGCTACAGATTGCTTTCTAACAATAACACTTTGGTACCCAATATATATCCCCACAGCTAAACATCAGGATAAAGTGACCATTTACTGTATGGGATTATGGGTTAAAAACCCTGGAAAAATTAATAAACAAAGGATGTAACACTTGCTATCACTCTAAAGGTCAAGAAATTCACATTCACAAATTCATTTAACCATCTATTTATCACCAATGATTTATAATATTCAATTCTGAATTGAAGCCTCTAACAACAAACATCTCTCAGCCTCAGCAGTTGTCACAGGAAGAGTCGAAATAATTTGCAACAGTTTGTAGGTCTCCGAGAATGTACTGTCCAAGTTATTTTCTATTACAAACTGTAGAAGACTAATGGCACCATTCATATTTCAGAAATCTCAGCTTCTAATTCAAGTTTTCAGGCGATCTTTCTGTAATATGTGATAAACAACTGATGTTTGGTCAAGAAGCTGATTTGAAAAAAATCTCTTGTAATCCACAAATTTTTCAGCTTGGAGGAGAGAAACAGCCGAGTAGTGAGTTATAAAAGAAAATCTATCTTTTACTTGATTCGTGATAACATCACATATCTCTTTAGCTGCCACAGTCTGAGTAATGTGAATATTTTCTCTCTTCCTTTTCCTTGATGTTTCCTCTGTTTCTGATATCGTCATGGTCACTGTGTCCATTCTTTTCCTTTCTTTTTCCATTGTTTGCTGGAAAGTGTTAACATGTTTTCGAATAAGTGCTGCATTTGTTAGTGTTTTCTGAAGTTGGTTGTATAACACATCTACATGTGGCATAATATTGTGAAAAACTGTAAGCCAAAACACAAATACCGAATCTTCTAACATACACAGAATAGCCCCTGCTTGATTTATTGCTATTTCTTTTTTTGATGCATTCAATTAACTGTTCCCTGTTTTCAAACACTATTGACGGTTCGACTCTTGAAATTCCACCCGGTGGCTGAACCATGAGGTATCCTCCTTCTAATAGTTTCATCTATAATAGCTATTCTTTGTGGCGAGTTACTAAAAAAGTTAGTAATGTCACTTAGGTTTGAAAAAAATACACAAACTTGTTTATTCTGACTGCTTGGCTGACAATTAAATTGAGCTGATGTGCATAGCAATGCACAAAATGTGCATTCTTGTAGGTACCTTTTAATTATAGCCTGAACACCTGCATGCTGACCACTCATCACGCTTGCACCGTCGTAACTCTGGGATATCAATTTCTTGGGGTTGTCTAAAACGTTTTCCAAAGTAGCTTGAATACATGTAGCTATAGATTCTGCATCATGTCCAGCTGGATTAGTGAATTCCCAGAATCTCTCAACCGGTTGTTCGTTACCTATAATGTATAGAAAAACAACAACCAATGGGAAGGCAGTTGAAACATCAGTAGTTTCATCTGCTATCACTGCTACAAAACTTGCATTTTAGATTTCCTTTATTTGGTTCTGGCAAACAGTAAGCATTCAGTCTAATAAATCGTTTTGAATTTCTTTTGACGTTCCTTTAAAAACAGTTGCACTAGCGAGATGTTCTTTTAGAGATGCATCAAGTTCTGCTGAGAGGTTTATAAGACCTCGGAAAATGCCTGGATTTAATAAATCATCAAATTCATCATGTCCTCGAAGTAAAGCTCAAATGCGCCGCAAAATAAAATACAATTAATTATTTTGGAAAGAACATAACAATTTTCCTTACTTGCTCATTATGTTTTTTAATATTCAAACGATATGCACTGTCAAGTTGTTGGCAAATATTAACCCTTCCTAGCAAATTAAACTCTAATGTGGGAGCAGTTATGTTTATTTTTTTACTTAAATGTGATAAATCGGTAACACCATAACTCACCCGACTTGAATCACCACTTTGTTTTGCAAACAGGAGACAATAAAAACAAAAGAGCCTGTTAGATAATTCACAGCCACAAATCCATGGATATTTATCATATAGCTCGAGTTTAAATTCTCTTTTGAAATCTCTAGTTTTACTTTTTGTCACCTGGATAAGGTTAAGCCTAGGTGTTGGCCTGAGCATTTTAATTTCAATTTTTCTTTCCATGGGCAACGTTGAAAAATGTAATTGCTTTAGCTCCGACACACTGATATTACTAAGTGCCATCTTAACTGTTAGTTTACACTTTAAAGGGCTCCATGTACTAAGCAGTCAGCGAGCTACCCGCAACAAATCTCGCGCCCAAACTCGCAAACTGATATGTACAAAGCCGTCAATTATGTAAAAACTCGCATCTTTAAAATAGCGAGCGTACTTATCCGCCATACCTCGCTACCTCTCCATTTTTTACTGTAATTAGACACATTTGACCACCAACTCGCCAAAAACGAATGTACTAAAAAATCTATTTGTCCGCTCGCGTCAATTTCCGCTCCCACCTCGTTATTTTTGCCTCGCCACCTTTTAGGTGGCGGGCAAGGTACAAAACAATAGGAAAGTCACTCTAGACGCCAGTCTAGACATATATAAAAGGCAGTAATATCAGCATTGTACTTACATTGTTCATTTCAGCAGCTATGGAGAGAATTCTGTTTTTGTTCTCCGTTTGATGCGAATCCGTGCTAGAAGACAGAATACTGGAAATGTAGCTAATCGATTGGTTAGAAGAAGGAGAGTTTGAGTCCCCCGTGTATTCCTTCCACGGGTTGGTTTGCACGGCCTTTCTGACCGAGAGATCATACAAAGATTCCGGCTTGATCGTGAATCGATATTACACCTGTATCGAGAGATTGAAGATCATTTGGAGCCGATGACTGCTCGTTCACAAGCTATTCCGGGACTTCTCAAACTATTAGCGGCATTGCATTTTTTTGCAACAGGCTCCTTTCAGGCAGTTTCTAGCGTCATTATTGGAATGAGTCAATCTGCTTTTTCACGCCACTTATCCAAAGTAATAGGGGCTATGATGGTTATTTTTCATCGATATGTTTGTTTGCCATCTACCCCTGAAGAATGGCAATCTATCAAGTCAAATTTCTATAGGATGGCTGGGATGCCCAATGTCCTAGGTGCCATAGACTGTACCCATGTTGCTGTAAGACCACTTCAAGCTCGTGAGGAGATCTATAGGAATCGAAAGCATTTCCATTCCTTGAATGTCCAGATGGTCTGTGACCCCCACATGAGGATTATCAGTGTCCGTTCTAACTTTCCTGGCTCCTGTCATGATTCTTACATTTTAAGGCAGACTGGGTTATACCGGAAGTTCGAGGAGGGAAATATGCCTGACGGATGGCTTCTAGGTAAGCATAACTGGCGTCTAATATGTCTCTCATTTCAATGTACCAAAATTGCGCCCAATTTGTCGACTGTAATCTGTATAGTTTAATTGTATTGTATAGTTCTGAATCTTTATAATTATTCTTATATTAATATTTATATTTATTATATCTTCTATTAGGAGATGGAGGGTACTCATGTACAGAATGGCTGTTGACTCCCTATAACAACCCACAGACCAGAAGTCAAGTACGTTTCAATGAAGCTCACCGATCTACCAGGGGGATTATTGAGAGGACTTTCGGTCTTTTGAAAATGCGGTTTCGATGTCTTGATCGTTCTGGTGGTGCTATGCAGTATGCACCAGAGAAAGTTGCCAAAATTATATTGGTTTGCTGCATACTGCACAATATTCCAATTAAAAGAGGCTGTCCATTAGAAGATGAAGATCCAATAGATACTGATGATTTACCAGAAGAAATATGTGTCGAACAAGCTAATAGGCGTGGAAATGCAACAAGGGACATGGTTTCAGAACAATATTTTGTGTTTGAGAATTAAAGTTTCAGTTGATCAATAAAAAACTTTCTTTATTAACTTGTCTCCATTTTTTTTTAAGAGTTAAGGTTATTAAAAATCACTCATGATAAACAGTTAAATACATAACAGTTGTTGCTCTTCAATTATCAAAGGTTTCAAATAAATAAAGTTTATGATCAAAGTTATTACAGACAATATATTATAGGTAATACATTGTCTTTGTGACATCACACTAGTGTCTACAGCTGCTCTCACTCTTTTACATATGTGATTATTGTAATGTAATCCCTCCATAGCTGATGCTAATTCATTGTATTGTCATTGAATTGTAGCTGTAACAAGCGACAGTATATTCAACAGTGCTTTATGTTATCAGATTGGATTTTTGAGTTAAAAAAGACTTGCTAATTTTATTTGTTTTATTCTAACCTCTATTTTTAACAGCTACTAGGTTTTCCCATATTCAAATAAATACCTTAAGGGATTACTCTTAGCACTTATTTTCTTAACCTTTATAATATATTTTTGCATTCAAGATTTGTTAAAAGAATAGTGGCATATAGAAAATAATGGCAAAATAAATTATTTTATTACAAAATTATAATCTTTAAACATTATATATTAACAATTGCAAACCAAAGTAACTTGTTAAACATATAAACACATATGAAAAAAAAGGAAATGTTTAGAAACCAAATAACAATTGTAAACCAAAATAAATTCTAATACATATAAACACATATGAAACAAAGAAAATGTTTATAAACAAAATAACAATTGTAAACCAAACAACATTTTAATACATATAAACACATCTTTAAATAATTAAATGTTTATAAACAAAATAAAAATTGTAAACCAAATTAAATTTTAATACATAAAAACACATCTGAAACAAATAAAATGTTTAGAAACAATAACTATTGTAAACCAAAGTATAAATGTTAATACATATCAACACATCTGAAACAAAGAAAATGTATATGAAACAAATATCATTTGTAATAACTATAAACATCGATATTTACAAACCTTCATAAAATACATTAATCTACATATACATTATATTTTTCTCTATTTTTCGGGGATACATATCTATATCAATGCGCTAATGATTGACATAACGATTAATCACGTCATCGTCTAACATGTCGCGTCCTGAACCTTTTGGTGCTGGAGAATTGGTGATATTAGTTTATGCCATGGATAAATATTTCCCTAAACGGATTGGTGGTGTGAGGGGAGTGAGACAGGAATGCCGAGACAAAATTATATACGAGATGCTGAGAAGAATGCATCGTATTTCAAAAATTAAAAGAACAAGACGACAGTGTCTTAGAAAATATAGTGATTTGAAGAGAAGAGAACCGAAGTACTATAAATCGATTTGAAGATTGATAAGGACATGTAAGTTTCAAAATTATATATGAAATAATTTTTAATAATATAAAAAAAGGGTTTATTTTTGAACTGCGTCATCATTGACGAATCCAGGAAAATAATATTTCCTGACTGTTACTTTGACTATATTAGTATATACAATTGCAAAAAGTTACAAAAGTAAGCATGCAGAACTGAGTTAGTAGATTAAAATTTAACTATATAACTATATACACTTAAAAGGTTAGAAAACTTAGCATACAAAAATGAGTTAGTAGAGTAAAATATAACTATATTAGTATATAACATTGAAACATGCAGAACTGAGTTAGTAGAATAAAATATAAATATATTACTATATAACATTGAAACATGTTAGAAAAGTAAGCATGCAGAACTGAATGTTTTGAAAAACACAAATTAATTTGAATAATTATTTCAATTTTTTTTATTAAAATTTTTTATTATATATATGTTTATAGATATGAGAAGTAGGAGAATGAAGTGTGCACACCCACCACGCTACTTAAGGTCAATGTTGGTGCAAACACCCAGAAGTGAAGCTCTTTCTCCACCTTTGCCAATAACACTATTGGATATTGAATTATCTCCAAATCCATATGAAATTTGTCATAAAGAGACACAGACAGGTAATGACTTATTTAAATTTTAAATCATATATTTTAGGTTTTGGCTTAAAAAGTTTTAGCATGCAATATTAATCAAGTTGCTAATTTACTTCTATTATCATTTTTTTCCTCATTAACTTTCTATCTTTATTTGAAAAAGAGGGCATCTAAGCTAAGGAGCCAGCCAATTTTTGGTTGAGCACCATGGACAGCACTCTTTGATTGGTTCTGTCCAATTATCAAGTACAACACAGTTGGTTCACCAAAAATGGGCTGGCATCTAAACTTAGATTCTTGCTTTTCAAATAAAGATACAAAAAGAATGAAGTAAATTATAAAGTTTATTTAAATTGCATGCACTATCTGAATCATGAAACTTAGAAATTGGTTTCTATGTCACTTTTAATGATTATTAATATTATTGTTTTCAATAATATATACAAGGTTTTTGATTTAATAGTTTTCTATCTTTGTAATTTTGTTCATAGATATTACCATGGAAGAAATGGAAACTAGTATGGAAATGGAAGAATTTCCAAATCCTGATAGTGTGACAATATTTGAAGCATTAACTTCAGATGATACTCAACCAAGGATAGAAGTTTTACCAACAATGATGGTAGATAAAGGTATGTTTCATACTCAGTAATCTTAAATCTAAGAAAATACAAGTTTTAACTAATACATATATTGTATATTTCAAATAGGAGTTGGCTCAGATGAAAGCTTTAAAGGAGTGGACATAAGTGTAGAAGCTAATATAGTAGATAACGTAGATAACAGCACATCAGGAGGTAATATTTGTGATGAAAAACCCTATCATACATTGAATATGTATATGACAATTGAATTAAATTTTGCTTTTCATTTATTTTTCTACAGATTTATCTTCAACATCAACTATTGAGACTGCAGACAAAAGTACTCAGAGTTGTCTAGAAGATCATGTTAAACAAAAAAATTCTAATATTAGGGCAACTTTGGCAATGTTAATGGAGCAAGTAGATTTTTTATACCGTAAATATGTAATTTGATTTCATTTTTTGTTTTGTCATGATTAATAACTGAGAAAAAGTTTTGTGTTGAAGAATCAAAAGTGAGTTTGAATTTATGTAAATAAACTTTTTTTTTGGCCATAAAAAAATTTGTCTTTATTAAATAATAACATTTTAAACTTAAAGGGACACTGTATCCAAATTTTATCTTTTGTGATTCAGATAGAGCATGCAATTTTAAGCAACTTTCAAATGTACTCCTATTATCAAATTTGCATGCTCTATCTGAATCACAAAAGAAAAAATTTGAGTACAGTGTCCCTTAAAAATACACAAACAATAACTTTGTACACAATATACAGAGTAAAAAAATTAACAGTGACTAACATTTTAAACTTAAAGGGACACTGTATCCAAATTTTATCTTTTGTGATTCAGATAGAGCATGCAATTTTAAGCAACTTTCAAATGTACTCCTATTATCAAATTTGCATGCTCTATCTGAATCACAAAAGAAAAAATTTGAGTACAGTGTCCCTTAAAAATACACTAACAATAACTTTGTACACAATATACAGAGTAAAAAAAATAAACAGTGACTAGATAATAAAAAATGTTCACTCCAGACGTGGCCTCTTTGGGTCTGTTGTAGCCTCCCTTTCACTGACAATAGCCAACAGAGATTGTAATGTCCTTTCGCTGATGCTCAAAGCTCTGTTAATTTGATGGTTTTTCTCTTCATCCATCTGCCTCTGACACTGGAACATCTCTCTTTGCAGCTGTAATTTCTGCA
Organism: Bombina bombina; assembly: GCF_027579735.1. Classification (NCBI taxonomy): domain Eukaryota; kingdom Metazoa; phylum Chordata; class Amphibia; order Anura; family Bombinatoridae; genus Bombina; species Bombina bombina. The sequence goes on from NC_069500.1 coordinate 876,949,721, forward strand.
TCTCTATCTCATTCCTTTGCCTTTCGATTTCCACATTTTTTTCTGACAGAGCAGCCCAGCGTTCAATATTAGTGTTAATAATAGTCTGCATTTCTCTGTGGTCCTCTCTGTATTGCCTTGCCAGTGTCAACATTTCCTTCAATGCAACATCGCCAAATTGTCCTTCTGCCGGTGTATTGTCAATATTTACACCACCTGTTTGCAGTTCAATTGGTGGTGCCTGTGTTTCAACAGGTTCATCAATGTTTTCTGGTGTGTGAATTTCATCCGGTTGCGCATCTCCCAAATCTTCAAGAATATCTGGAGTCTCACTTCCATCATGCCCTCCTGGTGGTTCATCTTGAATGGGATTTTCCACTATCGGCATGAGATTGATAGTGATCTCCCTTGATGAGTTTTCTTCTTCTAGATCAAGACATAACAAATTGTTAGTAAATAAAAATAAAATGTTATAAAAACACTTGCAGAAATAGAATAGAAGGAGAGAGCAGATACAACCGTCATACAACAATTTAAGTTACATTATATATATATACATATATGATACATACCATCAAATAATGGAGATGAATGTCCAGTCAATCTCTGGAAAAGACGTCCCAAATCACCTATAAAAAAATAAATAACATAAAAATAAATAAATAAAATGCTTTTTTGTCAATGTAACGATATATTCAAAATTATTAATGGAAATGTATTTTGCAATTAACTGGACACTGAAGCAAAAATAATCTTTTTGAGAATAAGATATATTGCATGGAATTTCAGCTTTCTTATGTAATACTATGATCAATTCTCAAAAAGAAAATAATGATACATTTTAAAAAAATTCGAAAGTTGATTAAAATAGCATGCATGCTCTACAAGAATCCTCATTTAAAAAAATATGTACAAGATCTCGAAATAGAATATGTCAATAATGACATTTGACATTTAAAAAAAAAAAAAAAAAAAAACAATTGAGAGATAAAAGAGATAAAACACACAACATTGAAATTATTCATTTGTAAAGTACTTACCAGTTGCTCTACCAACACCAGTTTGTGGAGTGCTGGTCCTTAGATCCGGAAGTGTGTCCGCCGAGGAAGTTGTGTGTGTAACATTAGATGATGAGCGTATAAATTGTCCATGTGTAAAACTGTCCGAAGGTCTTGAAACAGCTGCACCGGGTGGTCTCGAAACCGCAGAAGAAGAAGTAGAACAAGTGGGCACCTCGTTACTCCTCACAGGCTCTGCTGTTGTTGGCATCTCTTAAAAAAAAAAAAAATTAAAAAAAAAATTAGGTTTATTTTTATTTATATTTGAAACTGAAAGTTAAAAGTGTTAATAATAATAATTACAGCAGTGAATGCAGGCTCAATCATTAAAGGGACATGCCAAACACCTTTTTTTATGATTTGGAAAGAGAATGCAGTTATAAACATCTTTATAATTTACTTATATTATCTAATTTGTTTTATTCTCTAGATATTCTTTGTTGAAAAGCATTTGATTGATGCACAAAGAAGCCTCGTGTGATTGGCTCAACATGTGTATTTTTCTTCAACTAAGAATATCTAGAAAATTGAAGTAATATGTTGTTTAAATTTCAATTCTCTATCCGAATCATTAATAAAAGATTTTGGGTTTAGTGGCCCTTTAAAGGGACATGAAAAAAAATAATTTCCTTTACAAATTGCATAAGAAAATGCTTTTTTAAAAATATTTAAATGTATTATGTTTTTGCATTCATTGGATTTTTATACTTTGAGGAAAAGCAAATCTATACAGGCACAGTAAATGATCATTGGTTGATGCACATAGATGGTTCATGTGACTGCGTCAACTTTGTGCATAGCTATATCTGAAAAATGTATGTTTATAAAGCGGAGAACAATTTTGAAAGATGTTAACAATAATATTCTATAGTGAAATAACGCAACATGGAAGTCAATAGATCAGAAATTTAAGAAGGCATGTGATCTGGGGTTAGTCTCATGATTAATGTCGGACATACAATATTATTTTAATAGTTTCAAATTACATTATTTCTATTGTCATTATCTCTTTAAGGTTTCTATGCAATACTGGTTTGAAAATAAACACATGGGTGTTATCTTTAGGGATCACTATATTAATAATCAACAAATCTTTAGTTCCGTTAGACCATTAAAAAAAGGCAGTATAACAATACTATTATTGTACAATCCCTTATACATATATGAGACATAAAAGATTACAGTATTTGGGGCCTAAATGGCTTGTACAATCCCTTATACATATATGCGAGATAAATTATTACAGTATTTCGGGCCTAAATGGCTTGTACAATTCCTTATACATATATGCGACATAAATGATTACAGTATTCAGGGCCTAGATGGCATATAGGATACTGAAGCGTAAGAAGTCAGATAATGTTATTTTAAAGAAATATATATTGGAGACAATAACCTATCATAACTTTAAAAAGAACATTTAAGTCAACTATGTTGTACATTTACCTCTTAAATCACTGTCACAATCATCCGTTATGCCAGTGATGATCTCCGGTCCCAGACGCTGAACAAGCTTCTGCTCATAGTCATTGAGGTCTGCCACATATGCTGGTCCACCTCCGGTAGCACATGCCGAATTTTTCTCTCTGGCCAATTTAGCTTTGACGAAGCGTTTAATGTCGTCGTAACGCTTCTTCAGCTGATCGACATCCTTTTTTCCTGGACCCTGGGCACTAACAGTGTCGCTGATCCTTTGCCAGATCTGCTTCCTTCTAGAAAAATTTGTCTGTTTGACACGACATCCAAACAAATAATCATAAGAGTCAATAATCATATCAATCAAAACGACGTTTTGCTGATGAGAAAAGTGAGGATTCTTGGATTTTGAAGCGGTTTCAGATCCAGATGAAGCCATATCGAAATAGTAAATAAAGATCACAAAAACGAGCGCTCTGTAATTACTCTCCAAAAATTTTGGAACAATAATAAAGTTGTTTAGAAAACTTGTCCATTTATAGGAGCAAAATTCTATTCCCGCGTCTACTATGACGTTCATGACACCTTACATGTCACGTGTTAACAATTGGCCAGACAATTGAACTGAAAGTTAAGTACATCAGCTTATTCGCGGCGAGCGAGGCGTCAAATTTATCAATATTCCGCCACTGCTCGCGGCGGGCTAGAGGTGTCTATTTGTTGTGGGATTATTAGTACATAGCTACAGCAGACACCATTTCGCCCGCGGCGAGTAACGGCGAGTTTAGCCGCGTCTAAAATGACGGATGAATTGACGGCTTAGTACATGGAGCCCAAAGAACAGTCATTTGCTGTTATAAAATATATAACTTTAAGGTAAGTTGCTTTGAGGTTCTTATAAAATATATCACTTCTAGGCAAGTAGTTTTGCTTTGATAATATAACTTTTAGACAATTTGTTTTGTTGTTATAAAATTATATAACTTGTAGGCAAGTAGTTTTGCTGTTATAAAATATATAACTTGTAGGTAAGTAGCTTTGCAGCTGTTATAAAATATATAACTAGTAGGTAAGTAGCTTTGAGGCTGTTATAAAATATACAACTTGTAGGTAGGTAGTTTTGTGGTTGTTCTCAAATATATAACTTGTAGGTAAGTAGCTTTGCAGCTGTTATAAAATATAAAACTAGAACTAATAGGCAAGTAGTTTTGCGATTGTTATCAAATATATAATTGTTTTAACAACTCTGAGACTCTCTGCAATCTGCTAATAATTCTAAACTATAATAGTGTTTTAACTAGTATAATTACAGCAGGCAGCAGCCGTGACAGCCGTCAATGGTCAAGGTCAACTACTGTCTAAAACTAGTAGGCAAGTAGTTTTGCAATTGTTAAACACGATCAAATACAAATGTCAAGTCCTTATTTTTCCTATTAGTTTTATGGTGATTAGAAATTGTTTTGCCATGAATAAAGCTCACTTCTTCCACTTTAGGATCAACCACCACAATATGCTCATCAACCACTTGAACGGCTTTGCTAAAGCTTTCTTCTTTTTTATTTTCTGGACGGACTCTGACAACCACCCGTACGTGACTGCAAACATCTCCTACGCCTATGGCCATTTTCAAAACTGACGTTTTTCAATGAATCCTAATTTCTCGTATATGCTGAACCACTCTGGCTGGCTGTACCAATCCCCAGTGTATCTGGGTCCTTTAGCAGACTGTGCCGTGGCTCGTGAGGGGTGTGGCCTGACGCTTTTCGTGATTCGATTGGTCACTTCATCAGAGGTCTTATTACACTTTTTACCTGTATTTTGTCTGACTCCGCCTCCTCCGAAGTGGGTGGTGGTTCAGACCCTGTTCTTGTATCAAATTGGTTCGTCTTGCAGGATCTGTATTGGTTACATTCCTTCTCACTGAAATGTCTCTTTCCCCTTCTTCTTCCCTACCCCCCTTGATCTCCTTTGGGTTATAATACATAAGGATCCAAAAGCTGCTTTATAAGTTCACTTGGGAAATGTCTGTGTTTATACCATCCACAATTTGCCATGCAAGTTGTTGAATGCAAACAATGTAAGACTGGTGTAGTAATGTCAAAATGTGAATGAAGGGAAACACTACTAGAATGGATTCAAATTTACATAGATTCTGGATTAAAGTTAACACTTAGTGATCTATAGAAGATATTTAGGGGATTTGCTTACTTAAGGATAAGTACACAGGGATCAATGCCTTAAACAGTGTATGTTGCTTTTGAGCCCTTGTAGACAGGCTCACTCATGCACCACTGCTTAACCTCTCTGTCACCTTGGTTGATGGAGATAAATCGGTAGTCTAAAGCTAAACATCTTCAAAAAAGTAGTCTAAAGTCTGCCATGTATTGTTAAAAATAACAGCTTTATTAAAGTAAGTAGCTCAGGGTAAAAAATACAACTCAAAAAGAGAAGATTTGATGCGTTTTGGTGTTACATTGCCGTAATCTTAGATCTTAAACATGTGTATCATATAATTTATAAAAGGCCCACAAGGAGCTAATTGGCTGCATAATTTAGAACAAGTTAACTGTTTCATTACCCAAAATGGACATGTCAGTACTATTCACTAAATGGTAACTTATATACAGCTTGAACAAAAAATGTATATGCTATCTCACAAAGATGTTCACCATATTATATATAATCTATTTTTTAGTATTTTAGAGCTACAGATTGCTTTCTAACAATAACACTTTGTTACTCAATATATATCCCCACAGATAAACAACAGGATAAAGTGACCATTTACTGTATGGGATTATGGGTTAAAAACCCTGGAAAAAATTAATAAACAAAGGATGTAACACTTGCTATCACTCTAAAGGTCAAGAAATTCACATGTAGAATAGCCTTTCATTTAACCATCTTTTTATCACCAATGATTTATAATATCAAATTCTGAATTGAAGCCTCTAAGGTCAATAGGGTAGTCCTATCCCCCTCAGTTTTTAAAGGTTAATTTTAGCAATAGCTTTCCAACTAAAGGTATCTACATTGGAGTCATGTAGTGAGACCTACATATTGCATCAAGCACTGTGTACATTCAACCAAATACATGATAAACTTTGTTGTACAGTTTATACATCCCTTTATATTACAACTTTCCCCAGTAACATGGGAAGTATAGGTCTGAGATACCTGGATAAATCATGTATTACGACAAGCACTACCACGTCTGTACATCCCAGCATGTGATAGCCATGAGCTCAATGAGTGTTGTGGCAATGTATAGAAGGTAACACCATATTGCCTATAGTCTTTTTTTTAGTATATAGAAATTGGCAACCTTCTCCCACTACATTCTTCAAAATATCATCACCATATAGTATTGGAATATATATTTGCATGCAATTTTGCATATTTGTGTATACTGATTAGAATTACATGTAATAAATCTTGGTTTTCTTTTGTTGCTACTTCTTTTGGGTTGTCTCTTGATAACTCAAACCTTATTGGATAATAATGATGGCTAGGTATTGGTTTAGCATCCTCAAAAGTCTTAGTTACTAAGGTATTCCAGTACCCCCTATCCTGCAAATATCTTTTTAGATCTTTACTCTATCTAGGGAACAATTTCTTTTGCTCGGAATAAACTGGATTTTTGCAACACCTCTCATAACATGTAGTGGATGGTTGCTGGATGCATGTAATAAAGTAATATGTGTGATTGGTTTACGGTATAATGTAGTTTCAACCCTGTTAATGAGAGGATTACCTGAAATATTTAGATCCAAAAACATAGCCTGACGTTCCCAATTAAGTGTATATTTTAAGTCAAAGTCCCTTGAGTTAAATGAATCAACAAAAAGTGAAGCTAGTTCAGTATTACTCCAAACAAAAAGAAGGTAATCAATGTATTTCCTATACAATTTAATGTGGGTCTTATAAGGTTTTCTACCCCTATAAATGTAGACACATTCCCACCAGCCCATATATAGGTTAGCATAAGATGGGGCAATGAAACAAACTCAGGTGACAGCAAATCAGTTTCTTATTTATTCATACAAGGAGACAAACAGGCGACGTTTTGGGACAATATCCCTTACTCATGCCATGTCTTGCAAACATTAATTACACACTTAAAACCACCAGGTGGCGCTAATGGACACTATTTTCTTTTAACCCCTTAAATACACATGTTTAGGGTAATCAACAATAGGACAGGAAATAGCAAAATCAATAACTTATACCATATCATTATCTGTGACATATGATATTGTCTCTAAAAAAAAAATCTGATACTATCTACCTTTTGCTTTAACAGCAACTCCCTATCCCCTCCTCTATGGGGTTGAATAATGTGATCAATGATTTGAAACTTAAGCTGGCTGATAGAATGACAATGACTTAAAAAATGACTGGCTAATGGGGCTTTAAAATTACCAGTACGGATGTTGCTTTTATGCTCAATAATACGGTCCTTGGCACTTCTAGTTGACTCCCCAATATATACCCCCCCACATGGACATTTAACCATGTAGATAATATATGTGGTTAAGCAGGTATAAAACCCTTTAATAAAATATTTCTTACCGGTATGGGGATGAAAAAAAATAGGACCTTTAGTCAAATTCGTACAACATGAGCAACTCAGGCAAGGATAACATTCCAAATTTTTGGAACCAATATAACTATCTCTCTTTTTAACATTAGACCCAATATCTGCTTTTATCAATTTAGTTTGTATGTTAGGACTCCTCATATAAGCAGGCATGGGATATTGTTTAAAAGCTTTTATATTCGGATTACATTCGGATAATATACCCCAATGTTTCCTAATAATCCGCTGTGTTTCATTACTCTGTTATATTCAGTTACAAATATCATTCTATCTACTTCCTTTTTTCTAGTGGAGACCCTCTCTAGATTTTTCTGTTTCAATATGTCAGATCTAGGGATAGATTTAACTTTATTAATTTCTTCTTCAATTAATGTAGCTGGGTAACCTCTCTCTTTAAATCTAGCTCCCATGCCTTCCAATCTCAAATTTAACAAATACTCATTATAGGCAATTTTCCTTACTCTTAACATTTGACTATGAGAAAGACTCTTAATTAATGAAGGGGGGTGGGCACTCTCATATCGTAGCAAGCTAACGGGATCAGTTTCCTTTTTAAAAAAGTCTGTCTCAAAAGAGTTACCCTTCTTAATAACCCTGACATCTAAAAAATCTATAAATTCCTTACTACAGGAAAGTTTACATTTAATATGTCTTGTGGCAATATTCAGTTCATTTACAAACTTCTTTAGGGTTCCAACGTCACCCCACCATACCCCAAAAATGTCACCATGTGGCGCCATATTGAATGAATAAGTTGTTAGAAAACACATACCTTTCTTCATATAAATTCATAAATATATTGGCGTAATTGGGGGCGACGTTGGAACCCATGCATTTCCTTGGAGCTGAAGGAAAAAATCATCCTGAAAAAGAAAATAATTGCCATAGAGGATTATTGATAGCAGTTGCAAAAAAAACCCAATTTGGGCTGAACTATACTTCTTATTAGACTCTAAAGTTATTTTAACAGAATCCAGTCCACTGCTATGCTTAATATTAGTATACAGACTTTCAACGTCAAGAGTGAACATGATAAATTTGTCAGACGTAAGGTCTAGAGAGTTAAGTTTTAACAAAAAATCCCCTGTTATCTTTAATAAATGAGTTTGTTATCTCTACATATGGACGTAATATTTTGTCTAAAAATATAGAAATGTTAGTAAATACTGAATTTGTACTTGCCACTATAGGGCGACCAGGGAGGTTAATTAAACATTTATGTACTTTAGGTAACGTCCTTAGCATCTCAGAACACCCTCTCACTGAAGAGGAGTTTGAACTATTAAGTAAAGGACTGTCCTTTTGTCCAAGAAAGAACTGTAACTACTTTGAATTGCAGAAAGACTTATTTAGGTTCTTTAGAACTTTAAAATTAAAAACGATTAATTGGGAAGATAAATCTTTATTGTCCAATGAGAGTCCAGTGATTAATTTAAAACAGGTTTTAAGAAAAAGAGTACCTTTATTCCAAGTTCTGTCAATCACAGTATTGAAACATTTGTCTCTTTAGTTTAATCTGATGTTACTAAATTACAGCAGAGGCAGAAGAAATATAGAAACCGAAGTAATAAAAATGAGCCATTTTTAATAATTTATCAGATCAACATCATAATGCCCTTCATAATTTACAAAATAGAACAAATATCATCCTGAAAAGGGCGGACAAGGGTGGGGCTGTTGTTGTACAGGATAGGAATCAATATATACAAGAAATTAAACCAATTAGGGGATGTTAACGTATATAAGAAACTTACATTTAATCCAATATTTCTGATACAAAAAGTTGTTGACAAAATTTTATCTAATGCTATGAGAAATAATTTTGTCAGTAAAGAGGTAGTATCTTTTTTTGAAAATTAAAAATCCATGTACTCCAGATATATATACGTTACCTAAAGTACATAAACGTTTAATTACCCCCCCTGGTCACTCTATAGTGGCAAGTACAAATTCAGTATTTACTAATATTTCTATTTTGTTAGTCAAAATATTACGTCCATATGTAGAGATTACAAACCCATTTATTAAAGATACAGGGGATTTTTTATTAAAACTTAACTCTCTAGACCTTATTTCTGACAAATTTATCATGTTCACTCTTGACGTTTAAAGTCTGTATACTAATATTAAGCAGAGCAGTGGACTGGATTCTGTTAAATTAACTTTAGAGTCTAATAAGAAGTATAGTTCAGCCCCAATTTTATTTTTTCAACTGCTATCAATAATCCTCTATGGCAATTATTTTCTTTTTCAGGATGATTTTTTCCTTCAGCTCCAAGGAACTGCCATGGGTTCCAACGTCGCCTCCAATTACGCCAATATATTTATGCATTTATATGAAGAAAGGTATGTGTTTTTTAACCACTTATTCATTTGATATGGTGCCATATGGTGGCTCTTTATCGATGACATTTTTGGGGTATGGTGGGGCGACGTTGGAACCCTGGAGAAGTTTGTAAATGAACTGAATATTGCCACAAGACATATTAAATTTAAACTTTCCTGTAGTGAGGAATTTATAGATATTTTAGATGTCAGGGCTATTAAGAAGTGTAACTCTTTTGAGACAGACTTTTTTAAAAAGGAAACTTATTGCAATAGCTTGCTACAATATGAGAGTGCCCACCCCCTTCATTAATTAACAGTCTCCCTCATAGTCAAATGTTAAGTGTAAGGAAAATTGTCTCTAATGAGCATTTGTTAAATTTGAGATTGGAAGAAATGGGAGCTAGATTTAAAGAGAGGGGTTACCCAGCTACAAAAATAGAAAAATCTAGATGGGGTCTCCACTAGAAAAAGGGAAGTAGATAGACTGATATTTGTAACTGAATATAACTCTCAGAGTTATGAAATAAAGCGGATTATTAGGAAACATTGGGGTATATTATCCAAATGTAATCCGAATATAAAAGCTTTTAAACAATATCCCATGCTTATAGGAGGAGTCCTAACATACAAACTAAATTGATAAAAGCAGATATTGGGTCTAAGGTTAAAAAGAGAGAGAGTTATATTGGTTCCAAAAATTTGGAATGTTATCCTTGCCTGAGTTGCTCATGTTGTACGAATTTGACTAAAGGTCCTATTTTTTTGCATCCCCATACCGGTAAGAAATATTATATTAAAGGGTTTTATACCTGCTTAACCACATACAGTGGGGCAAAAAAGTATTTAGTCAGCCACCAATTGTGCAAGTTCTCCCACTTAAGAAGATGAGAGGCCTGGAATTTTCATCATAGGTATACCTCAACTATGAGAGACAAAATGTGGAAACAAATCCAATCACATTGTCTGATTTGGAAAGAATTTATTTGCAAATTATGGTGGAAAATAAGTATTTGGTCAATATCAAAAGTTCATCTCAATACTTTGTTATATATCCTTTGTTGGCAATGACAGAGGTCAAACGTTTTTTTGTAAGTCTTCACAAGGTTGTCACACACTGTTGCTGGTATGTTGGCCCATTCCTGCATGCAGATCTCCTCTAGAGCAGTGATGTTTTGGGGCTGTCGCTGGGCAACACAGACTTTCAACTCCCTACAAAGGTTTTCAATGGGGTTGAGATCTGGAGACTGGCTAGGCCACTCCAGGACTTTGAAATGCTTCTTACAAAGCCACTCCTTCATTGCCTGAGCGGTGTGTTTGGGATCATTGACATGCTGAAAGACCCAGCCACGTTTCATCTTCAATGCCCTTGCTGATGGAAGGAGGTTTGCACTCAAAATCTCACGATACATGGCCCCATTCATTCTTTCATGTACACGGATCAGTCGTCCTGTTCCCTTTGCAGAGAAACAGCCCCAAAGCATGATGTTGCCACCCCCATGCTTCACAGTAGGTATGGTGTTTTTTGGTTGCAACTCGGCATTCTCTCTCCTCCAAACATGACGAGTTGTGTTTCTACCAAACAGTTCTACTTTGGTTTCATCTGACCATATGACATTCTCCCAATCTGCTTCTGGATCATCCAAATGCTCTTTAGCATACTTCAGATGGGCCAGGACATGTACTGGCTTAAGCAGGGGGACACGTCTGGCACTGCAGGATCTGAGTCCATGGCGGCGTAGTGTGTTACTGATGGTAGCCTTTATTACATTGGTCCCAGCTCTCTGCAGGTCATTCACTAGGTCCCCCCCCCCGTGTGGCTCTGGGATGTTTTCTCACTATTCTTGTGATCATTTTGACCCCACAGGGTGAGATCTTCTGTGGAGCCCCAGATCGAGGGAGGTTATCAGTGGTCTTGTATGTCTTCCATTTTCTAATTATTGCTCCCACAGTTGATTTCCTCACACCAAGCTGCTTGCCTATTGCAGATTCAGTCTTCCCAGCCTGGTGCAGGTCTACAATTTTGTTTCTGGTGTCCTTCGACAGCTCTTTGGTCTTCACCATAGTGGAGTTTGGAGTGTGACTGTTTGAGGTTGTGGACAGGTGTCTATTATACTGCTAACAAGTTCAAACAGGTGCCATTAATACAGGTAATGAGTGGAGGACTGAGGAGCCTCTTAAAGGAGAAGATACAGGTCAGTCAGAGCCAGAAATCTTGCTTGTTTGTAGGTGACCGAGTTTTATGTAATTGTCTTCTCTCTATTTGCCGGTACCTTTTATTTCTGACAGTACCAATTTGTTTAACTATAATTATTTTTCTGTTTATCAGGGTCAGAGTGCAATGGATAGTCCAATACTAATTCTTTTAAACTCTTAAAGTTTACTAATAGCACAAACAATAGCGACCAGGCACAAATTATTATAATTGTTAAAATCAAACAGATGCCGTCTTTTAGTACCAAAAACACAACTTGTATGGTGTTTATATCAGGCGTCTATGGTTTACCACACCACCAGCACTTTTGCTAGCAATTAAGACAACAAGTCTTAATCTACAATCCCTTAAAAACTCAGAATTACTCTGTGTGATGACCAGGTTTAACCAACCCTGCGCCAGTGACTTGCAGGCACAGAAAGGGTAAACCGACCCTTTCTACTGTCACTAATCTGTCACAGTCTAGCCACTCCAGGCAAGCCTGTGACTTCGTTTAGTGAGTGCAAGGGTTAACACTCTCTAGTCTGTACTAGACTTTGAAAAAAATGCACAAAACTTTACTGCCACTCAAACTAAATAAGCTGCCACCACTTACAATTTTATTGGAAATCCTAAGGAAACCCAGAATACAATTTACCAAAAAAAAAAAAAAAATCTAAAATCAGTCTTAATACTACCAGTCTCTTTCAGTAACGTGGTTCAAAATATTAGACAAAGGCAGAAACTTAATAATTGAATATTTAGTATGCAAAAAATTTGCACAATGCTTTATTAATTAAAAGATGTTAACTAGAATAATACACAAGCAAACAGTTTTAAAATAAAAAGGAGAAATAACAGAAACCTTAGTTTACTAGCTTTGGATAACTATGCCAGGGAGGTTGGCAGGAAAAGATGGTCCCTCCCTCTGGTGGTATGCAGCCTTCCATGTAAGAATGAACACCTGAATTGTTAAACACCTAATTCTTATACATGCTTCCAAGAGATCAAGTTGCTTGACCCAACCTTCTTTGTTAGAGGGGCTAGAGAAATATCCACCGGTCTCTTTTATGACCCCATGTTCTTTGAAAAAGACTCTGTGTTTCATCAATTCCTTTGCTGAGAGTTTGGGCAATAAAGTTTTGAGCTCTTGCCTGAAATTTATAGGACATCTTATCTGTTTCTGGGGAGGGGCACTGCTTTGTGTCTCTTGCTGACATGTTGGGGCAATAAAGTTCTCTTGTGCCTCTTCAAGCTTCTATATTATGGCTTCTGGCTGATCAAAGGAAAAACTCATTAACACAAATACAGCAACAAATGTTTTCTAGCACAGAGGCTTAAAGAAAATCAACCCCTTATTGTATAAATCATGAGGCATTCAGGAGACCTCCCCCAAATAAGAGACACAAATGGAGGTGGCACACCAGCCACTCCAGCTGCGTATCAAAGGGGAAACTCCCCCTGGCGTGAAAGATCATCAGCGTTACCATGCATACTGCCCTTTTTATGTTGTATGGTAAACTCATGTTGTTGTAGAGCTAGGCTCCACCTGAGGAGTTTACCATTTGAGCCAGCTACCCTATGTAACCAGTGTAAGGGGTTGTGGTCAGTAATCACTGTAAACTGGCATCCATACAGATAAGGCTGTAGCTTTTGCAAGGCCCAAACTATAGCAAGGCACTCTTTTTCCCTCTTTGGCATATGCCACTTCTCGTGGAACTAATTTCCTGCTGAGGTACACAATTAGGTGATCTTCACCTTTCTTATCCACCTGACTCAGAACAGTCCCTAGCCCATAGTTAGAAGCATCCATTTGAACTATGAAACTCATGTGAAAATCAGATGCCTGTAGCACAGGGGAATCAATAAGAGCAATTTTCAATGAATTAAAAGCCCTGTCACACCCAGGGGTCCATTTAAATGTTTGGGGTAGTAGTTTTTTTTTTGTGTAAGGTCTGTTAGTGGTTTGGCTATGGTACTATAGTGTGGCACAAACTTTCTTTAATACCCTGCGGTACCCAGGAAGGACATAACCTGTTTCTTTGTCTTAGAGGTAGGCAAGGCCATTATTTCTTCAGTTTTACTTGGCTCTGGGCGCAGGTATCCCTCCTCCCACCAGGTGACTCAAGTACTGGACCTCCCCCATGCCCAGCTGACACTTATCTGGCTTTATCGTTAGCTCAGCAGTGGCTATTCGGTACAATACACTGACTAAATGTGTGAGGTGTTCCTCCCAGGTTTCACTGAACACTGCAATATCAGCCAGGTATGCAACAGCGTGCCCCTCTAGCCCCTCCAACAAGTGGTTAACTAGTCCTTGAAATTTGGCAGGGGCATTTTTCATCCCAAAGGACATCACCTGTAATTCATACAACCCAAAAGGAGTGATAAAGGCAGACCTCTCTTGTGCTTCTGGGGTCATAGGGATCTGCCAGTATCCCCTGCTAAGATCCATGATGCAAAGAAATTTGGCCCCTATTAGTCTGTCCAATAGCTCATCTATGCGAGGCATAGGATAAGCATCAAATTCAGTCACTAAATTCAGTTTTCTGAAATCCACACGAAACCCCTAGTGGTTTTGTCCTTTTTGGGGACTAGTACTACTGTGGAGGCCCACAGCTCTAGCATTTCCTCTATCTCCTTTTTTTCTGTCAGCAATGACCTGCAAGGATACCCGGTAAGCTGTTTGTCTGAGGGAATGGTGATTCCCGGTGTCTACAAGATGTGTGACTAAGTGTGTCCTGTCAGGTTCCCTGTGAACACTCTGTAGTAAGGCCTAGAGCACCTCAGACAGCTGATGCCTCTGATCCCGGTTAAGTGGGCACTAACCTGGGTGTCTTCTAGGGTGTTGGTTTGTCTGGTTGGGGCCAGTAAATCAACAAAGGGGTCTTTCTCATGCTCTTCTCAAGGCAAACTACACACAGTTAACATAGTGGTTTCTCTGTCATAAAAGGCTTTTATCATGTTTACATAATACTGTAGATTTTTTGCCTCATCCAGAGACACCACATAGTTCACGTTATTCATTCTCTTTAGGATAGTAAATGGACCCTACCGGGCAGCCTGTAAGTAGTTCTGACAAGCACTTTCTGTCCCACATCATACACGCTCTCTGGCAGTTCAGTCATACCATTGCTTCTGTTTAGACTGGGCAGCATTTAGGTTTTCCTGTACCTCCCCCATTAGGCTATGCATTCGGTCCCTAACCCTTATTACATAATCCAAAACAGAGGTATCTTGAGTGCCCAATTTTCCATCCCACTCCTCCCTGATCAGATCAAGGGGGCCACTCACTGTGCGCCCATATAGGAGTTCAAATGGGGAGAAACCAGTGGATTCCTGGGGCACCTCCTTGTAAGCAAATAGGTGTGGCAGGTAACGCTTACAGTCCTTCCCCCTTTGACTCCACAAAGGTTTTGTGCATCTGCTTCAGGGTTCCATTAAAACTTTCACACAAGCCATTGGTCTGGGGGTGGTATGGACTAGGTGTTCCACCTGCACCTTTTTATAGAGACTCTGCATCAGGCTAGACATAAATTGGGTGCCCTGATCAGTTAGCATTTTCTTAGGGAAACCTACCCTTGAAAAGAGCATCAGCCACTTTATCAGCCCTGATTGATGACAGGGCTACATTCTCTGGGTAGCGAGTTGCATAATCCCTGAACTACTTGGGATAGCTAGGGGCCCTACTATATAATACATATTCAATTATTAAGTTTCTGCCTTTGTCTAATATTTGAACCATGTTACTGAAATAGACTGGCAGTATTTAGACTGTTTAGATTTTTTTTTTTTTTTGCTAAATTGTATTCTGGGTTTCCTTAGGATTTCCCATAAAATTGTAAGTGGTGGCAGATTATTTAGTTTGAGTGGCAGAAAAGGGGAGTTTTGGGCATTTTTTACTAAGTCTAGTACAGACTAGAGTGTTGTTAACCCTTGCACCCACTGAATGAAGTCACAGGCTTGCCTGGAATGGCTAGACTGTGACAGATTAGTGACAGTAGAAAGGGACGGTTAACCCTTTCTGTTCCAAACAAGTGACTGGAGCAGGGTTGGTTAACCCTGGTCATCACAAATTGGTGGGCAGCGGTGTGTGTGTGTGTGTGTGTGTATGTGTGTGTGTGTGTATATATATATATATATATATATATATATATATTTTTTTTTTTTTATCAGATTTTAGTGCTTTGTGGATTTGCTAGTGTAAAAATCCCAGTACTAAAAGAAATTGTGACTCACAAACAGTCCCCCTTCCCTATCCTCTGTTTTTCTATTTTATTTTTTACAATGGAGGCATACCAGCAGCAGATCAAGGAAATGATTGTACTGTTATGCCAGGAGAGAGATATTCCCTCCCGTGGGAAGACTAAGGATGAATTAATATTAGTTTTTATTGAATATGACAGCAGTCAGGCCCCACAAACTGAAGCCTCAGGAGAGGTGTCTGCAGCTGTGGGAAGTGATTCATCAAGATCTGGAGATCCCTTGGACTCTTTTTTGCAAACTGTTTTAAAGTATATGGGCTCAGCGGATCCAAGTTTGTGCATGGAGCTGATCCTCAAATTCCAAGAACAGCAGGCGGCTAGGGAAGCAGCTGAGTGCCAGACTGAGAGAGGCTCTGGCCCCAGAGAGACAGGCTGCTGAGCATAGTGCTGAAAGAGACAGAGGCTGCTAGGGAAGCAGCTGAAAGGGAGGCTCTGGCTGCAGAGAGACAAGCTGCTGAATAACAGACTGAGAGAGAGTATCAATTACAGCTTGCACGTTTGGAGAGAGAGACTGTCTCACCTGTTAGTGAATCTAGAGACTTCTCTGTTCCCAGAGTGCGTGTAGAGAATTTTCCCACTCTGGAGAAAGATGGCGATGTGGATGTATTCCTGCGCAGAAGTTTGCAGACTGTTCCAGCTACCAAGGGAGCAGTGGGCCAAGTGTCTTACCCCTGGTCTGAAATGTCCTGCACTGGAAGCTTTTGCTGAACTTGCCCCAGAGTTTTATCAGGACTATGATGCAATTAAAGTTGCACTGCAGAGGAGGTATAATATCCCTCCTGAGGTGTACAGAAAGAAATTCTGTGCTCTGCAGAGGGGTATATCAGCTATACTGCAGTTGTTGGAAACCCGATGACAGCCTTTAAACAGTGGATCAGGGGGCTTTAATATTGCCATTATGGAGGAGCTGGAAGGTGTAATGGTTAAAGAGCAACTTATGCAGCTGTGCCCATCAGAGGTAAAGGAGTGGGTCCTTGATCAAAACCCCAAAACAGCATTGGAGGTGGGTGAGCTTGCGGATTTTTACACAGCCAACAGGTCACCAGTGAATGGTAGAAAATCCTTTAAGAGGGCATCCACCTGGAAAGGAGCTGCTCCACGACCCCCCTTCACAAAGCCTGTTGTGCCTTTGTCTAATGTGTCTGTTCCCTCTGGGAAAGGGGTGGCGAGTACTGCACCTGGGCAGGGAGATACCCGCAAGTGTTTTGCTTGTCACAAAATGGGTCACATCAGCACTAACTGCCCAGAAAGGAAGAAACCTTCAGCATCTGTTTTGTTTGTGACCCGACCAGAGGAAAGTAACAATGAGAACTTACAACCTATGACTGTTGGAGATAAGGTAACATTAAGGCTTTGGACACGGGTGCAGAAGTGACTATTATGCATCTAGAGCTAGTGAGCTCTGAGGACATTATCCCTCGAAAGACTCTAGCAGTAAAAGAGATTGGGGGAGTACAGCCTGCAGTGCACATGTATCTAGATTGGGGAGCAGGAAGAGGCTTACAAGATATGGGAGTGTCAGGTAATATTCCTACAAATGTATTGCTGGGTACTGATTTGGGTAGGTTATTATCACAGTATATGCCTACCATTGAAAAGAGCATCAGCCACTTTATCAGCTCTGATTGATGACAGGGCTACATTCTTTGGGTAGCGCATTGCATAATCCTTGAACTACTTGGTATAGCTAGGGGCCCTACTATATCCACAGCCACCCTCTCAAAGGGCTCAGTCACTATAGGAAGGGGAATTAAAGATGCACAACCCACCTCTCCAGGTTTCCCAACTTTCTGACATGCAGGACAGGAGTGACAATAATTAGCAACATCAGTACCCATCCCAGGCCAATAAAAGTGATGGGACAACCAGGCTTTGTTTTTTTGTACCCCTAGATGTCCTGCCATATGAATTTCATGGGCCACTACCAACAGTTGCACTCTAAACTGTTTAGGTAACACTAACTGTCTCTCAGTTAGCCAGGGATCCTGTCCCTCCTCTAGAATGGACTACCGGTACAACCTCCCTTTATCCCAGTATACTCTATCCTTATTAGAGTCAGCAGGCAGCTGCCTAGCTAGGTCCCTAATCTTCTCTAATGTGGGATCTGTCCCCTGGGCCTGCTGAAAATCCTGACTCTGACCAATTATGAATTGCTGTGCTGTGTGATGCCCCCCAACCTCCCTATCAGTGTTCTCCCCTGGGTCCTCGGGCTGAAGCACCCCCTGCTCCCTAATCAGGGCAGACTGCTGTCGGGTCACCACTGATACTGAGGGACCCTTCCCCTCTGGCACTACTTCCACACACTCCAAGTACTAAGGGCTGATTGATTCAAGCACCAACAGACTATCACTCTCCTTTGTCTCTCTCTCTCTCTCTGTCAGTGCATCCTTCCACATTTTCACAATGCACTGCAGACCTGTCTGGTTCAGGTTAAGGCTGCGTCATACACACACACACTGCCGCCTCCCCTTCAGCACATATCTGGGCATAGTTACACATGGCTCCTTGTATATTAGGACCCATATCCTGTTTACCTATGTCACAGGTATCATGGTGAGGCATATACTGTGATAATAACCTACCCAAATCAGTACCCAGCAATACATCTGTAGGAATATTATCTGACACTCCCATATCTCTTAACCCTCTTCCTGCTCCCCAATCTAGATACTCGTGCCATAGGCACTGCAGGCTGTACTCCCCCAATGTCTTTCCAGGGATAATGTCCCCAGAGCTCACTAGCTCTGGATGCATAATAGTCACTTCTGCACCTGTGTCCGAAGCCTTAATGTTACCTTATCTCCAACAGTCACAGGTTGTAAGTTCTCATTGTTACTTTCCTCTGGTCGGGTCACAAACAAAACAGATGCTGATGCTGAAGGTTTCTTCCTTTCTGGGCAGTTCGTGCTGATGTGACCCATTTTGTGATGAGCAAAACACTTGCGGGTATCTCCCTGCCCAGGTGCAGCACCCCCCCCCCCCTTTTCCCAGAGGGAACAGACACATTAAACAAAGGCACAACAGGCTTTGTGAAGGGTGGTCATGGAGCAGCTCCTTTCCAGGTGGAAGCCCCCTTAACAAAGGATTTTCTCCCATTCACTGGTGACCTGTTGACTGTGTAAAAATCTACAAGCTCACCTGCCTCCAATACTGTTTTGAAGTTTCGATCAAGGACCCATTCCTGTACCTCTGATGGACACAGCTGCATAAATTGCTCTTTTACCATTACATCTTCCAGCTCCTCCATAGTGGCAATATTAAAGCCCTCTGATCCACTGTTTAAAGGCTGTCATCAGGTTTCCAACAACTGTAGTATAGCTCTATGATATACCCCTCTGCAGAGTACGGAATTTCTTTCTGTACACCTCAGGAGGGAGAATATACCTCCCCTACAGTGCAAATTAAATTGCATCATAGTTCTGATAAAACTCTGGGGCAAGTTCAGCAAAAGCTTCCAGTGCAGGACCTTTCAGACCAGGGGTAAGATACCTAGCCCACTGCTCCTTGGCAGCTGGAACAGTCTGCAAACGTTTTCAAAGCTGCGCAGGAATACATCCACATCGCCATCTTTCTCCAGAGTGGGGACATTTTCTGCATGCACTCTGGGAACAGAGGAGTCTCTAGATTCACTAACAGGTGATACAGTCTCTCTCCAAACGTGCAAGCTGTAATTGATACTCTCCCTCAGTCTGTCATTCAGCAGCTTGTCTCTCTGCAGCCAGAGCCTCCCTCTCAGCTGCTTCCCTAGCAGCCTCTCTCTTAGCTGCTTCCCTAGCAGCCTCTCTCTTAGCTGCTTCCCTAGCAGCCTCTCTCTTAGCTGCTTCCCTAGCAGCCTCTCTCTTAGCTGCTTCCCTAGCAGCCTCTCTCTCAGCTGCTTCCCTAGCAGCCTCTCTCTCAGCTGCTTCCCTAGCAGCCTCTCTCTCAGCTGCTTCCCTAGCAGCCTCTCTCTCAGCTGCTTCCCTAGCAGCCTCTCTCTCAGCTGCTTCCCTAGCAGCCTCTCTCTCAGCTGCTTCCCTAGCAGCCTCTCTCTCTTTCAGCACTGCGCTCAGCAGCCTCTCTCTCTTTCAGCACTGCGCTCAGCAGCCTCTCTGTCTCTTTCAGTCTGTCTCTCTGCAGCCAGAGCCTCTCTCTCAGCTTGGCACTCAGCTGCTTCCCTAGCCACCTGCTGTTCTTGGAGTTTGAGGATCAGCTCCATGCACAAACTTGGATCCGCTGAGCCCATATGCTTTAAAACAGTTTGCAAATAACAGTCAAAGGGATCTCCAGATTTTGATGAATCACTGCCCACAGCTGCAGACACCTCTCCTGAGGCTTCATTTTGTGGGGCCTGACTGCTGTCTTATTTGATAAGAAATAATATTAATCTATCGTTAGTCTTCCTACGGGAAGGGGGGACTGTTTGCAATGAGGTTTAATGCACTTTAGAGTTTTAGCCTTTGGAAATTTTGAGAGTCACAATTTCTTTTAGTACTGGGATTTTCACACTAGCAAATCCACAAAGCACTAAAATTTTTATTAATTTTGATATATATATATATATATATATATATATATATCTACACTGCTGCCCACCAATTTGGGACGACCAGGGTTAACCAACCCTTCTCCAGTCACTTGTTTGGCACAGAAAGGGTTAACCGACCTTTTCTACTTTCACTAATCTGTCAGTCTAGCCACTCCAGGCAAGCCTGTGACTTCGTTCAGTGGGTGCAATGGTAACCAACACTCTCTAGTCTGCACTAGACTTAGAAAAAAATGCCCAAAACTCCCCTTTTCTGCCACTCAAACTAAATAAGCTGTCACCACTTACGATTTTATGGTAAATCCTAAGGAAACCCAGAATACAATTAGCAAAAAAAAAAAATCTAAAATCAAAGTCTTAATTCTCCCAGTCTCTTTCAGTAACATGGTTTAAATATTAGGCAAAGGCAGAAGCTTAATAATTGACTATTTTATTATGCGAAAAATTATCACAATGCTTTATTAATAAAAAGATGTTAACTAGAATTATACACAAGCAAACGGTTTTAAAATCAAAAGGAGAAATAACAGAAACCTTATACTTTACTAGCTTTGGATATATGTGCCAGGGAGATTGGCAGGAAAGATGGTCCCTCACTCTGTTGGTATACAGTCTCCCATGTAAGAATGAACACCTGAATTGTTAAACACCAAATTCTTATACATGTTTCCAAGAGATCAAGTTGCTTGACCCAACCTTCTTTGTTAGAGGGGCTAAGGAAATATCCACCCCTCTCTTTTATGACCCCATGTTAGTTCTTTGAAAAGAACCCCTCTCTTTTATGACCCCATGTTAGTTCTTTGTTACATCAATCCCTTTGCTGACAGTTTGGGCAATAAAGTTTTGAGCCCTTGCCTGCAATTATAGAACACCTTATCTATTTCTGGGGAGGGGCACTGCTTTGTGTCTCTTGCTGACATGTTGGGGCAATAAAGTTCTCTTGTGCCTCTTCAAGCTTATTTATTAGGGCTTGTAGCTGATCAAAAGAGAAACTCATTAACAAACACAGCAACACAGTTCTTCTTGAAAAAAACAAATGTTTTTTTAGCACACAGGCTTAAAGAAAATTAACCCCTTATCGTCTAAATCATGAGGTATTCAGGACACTCTGTAAAACCTTAGCTACATCCTTCAAAAAACTTTCAGCATTTAAGTTGTCCCTAAAAAACCTTATGTAGTTTGAAGGGTTAGTCATTACACCACCCTCTAACCCAGGCCTACATTGTGCATTGTCATCCAGCATGTGTTGAATAGCATTAATGAGCACCTTGCATTGAAGCATCAAGACTGTATTTTGGCAAAATGAACAAATCGGAGATGTTCATAATACTCAACAGCATTAAAATTATCACGTTTTTTTTTTTTTTTAAATGTTTTTACATGTTCCAAAAAAGCATGTTCATGAGGCACAATATTTGCATTTTCCAAATTATTTTGGGCCACAATATGAGCATTTGGTACATTTTATGGGATGTTCTATATTTTGGCTTTGAATTTAATACATTTTTATTTTTTTGGGCTATTTTCTGCATTTTCAGCAACGGAATATTGATCTATATTTTGGTCAACAATTTGAGCATTTGGTGCATCTGTGGGTTGTTCTATACGGTCATCAGAGTTGTATAATTCAGGCTGTGTAGGATTGATATTTTCAGTTGTGGGAGTATAATTCTGTGGTTCAGTATCGGATGTTTCATTTACCCCTGTGATTGGTGCATGACGTGGTCTTTTAGCAGATTTTTCACTTTTTTTTATGCATCTGATCTCTGTCTAACCATTTTAAGAAGTGTTAAACTGTTGTAAAGTTTGTGTTTCAATTGACAAATGTTAATCGTTTTGCACCACCCCTCTGTAGTCCGCAGTCATCAGTCACAAGTCCTTTAACAAATTAAACAAGTCATTAAGCGATTCCCTTATTGCAATACAAGTACCTGATATATGGCTGAACCAGTCAACAAAGTCTTCAGTGTCAATATCTTGTGTGTTATTTCTGAACAGTTAGTTGTGTTATTCTGTTAGTGGTTGTGGAGATGGACTACAACTTTTTTTATTAAAAAAATCCAGAATAGGAAAAGAAGCCATAGGAAAAACAGTAGAAAAATAGTTTATTGGGACAAAAGTTTAAAAACAAACGATGCATCCTAAATAGGACATCTAAAATATCCAAGTTGTGATGCAGGTGCACAGAGCAGACATGTTTCGTGCTGCAAACAGCACTTGTTCACTGCTTACCTGTGCACCTGCAAAGCCCTGCCTTTTAATCAGAAACTCCCTTAAAGGGGTATATACATTTAACAACAAGGAAATAACCACAAGTATTAAACACTTTGAATAACACCATATCAAATAAATCTACTAAATTGTCAATATAAACCTTCAAATATAACAATATAGTAATGTTTTATACTAGTAATATCAGGGAAATATTTCAAAATAAATTTGTTTTAACAGATATCTTCTCTAATCTAATGATTATATGTGTAGGAATATATGCATAGCATTCTAGTATAAATGGAGCATATCATAAATCTATAGATTGATGAAGACTGCATTTAGGATTGCATATACTTTATACTTAAATTAGAATATATAGCTTGGCAAACTGTGAGTATTAGACAAATAAATCAAGGTCTCGCCTCTTATTGATTCCTAGGGGATAGCTGGTTTGTAGGGTAAAAATCCAAAAGACTTCTCTCTTATCCAAATGCATTTCTCTGTTTCCTCCTCTATTTGATAAGGGAACAAAGCCTATACCTTGAACAGTAAGTGCATTGACATCAGAGTTATGAAAATCTCTGAAATGCCTAGCTACAGGCGTATCTGACTCCTCATCCTCAATACTTCTTAAATGTTCTAAAAATCTTTCTTTGAGAGGCCTTTTGGTTTTGCCTGTATACTGTTTTAAGCACAATTTACATGTAAGAAGGTATATCACATGTGTAGTTGCACAATTAATGCTAAAATTGATTTTATATTGGTTATTGGTACTGATGTCGCGAACATAACATTTTCCATTTGCGAACGTCGAACGCAAACTTCTGCAAATGTTTGCGAAGGGGCGAACCGCCGTAGATTACAATAGACAGGCGAATTTTAAAACCCACAGAGACTCTTTCTGGCTACAATAGTGATGGAAAAGTTGTTTCAAGGGGACTAACACCTGGACTGTGGCATGCCGGAGGGGGATCCATGGCAAAACTCCTATGGAAAATTACATAGTTGATGCAGAGTCTGGTTTTAATCCATAAAGGGCATAAATCACCTAACATTCCTAAATTGTTTGGAATAACGTGCTTTAAAACATCAGGTATGATGTTGTATCAATCAGGTAGTGTAAGGGTTACGCCCGGTTCACAGTGACAGACCAAACTCCCCGTTTAACGCACCGCAAACAACCGCAAACGGTCCATTTGCACAACCGCAAACTCCCCATTTGTACAAGGTTGGATACCAAGCTAGCCATGTCCCGTTTCTTGTCTTTACTGATGTCATTGAAGGTCTCTTCCTCCACCCAGCCACGTACAACACCAAGGGTCCACGAAAGGTGACAACAAGCCCCATGGGACGCCTGCTGTGTTTGGTCTTCCATTTCCTCAAAGCCACCTTCCTCCTCTGACTCCTCTTCTTCAGACTCCTCTCTCTGCATTGCCTCTCTCTGCATTATTATAAGGTGTGTTAAGTAGTACTATTCCTATCCGTTTAATGCCTGTTACGTCCCCTATCAGGGGACGTGTATATGGCATCGATTTTAGGAACCGGGAGATGGAAAAAGATGCTTGGTCGGTCTTCCTACTTCAAATTTGGGGCACTGCGCGTGCAATCTAATGTGCCACCAGATAGGAGTGGTGTGTTAAGTATTACTATTCTTATCAGTTTAATCCCTGTTACGTCCCCTATCAGGGGACGTGTATATGGCATCGATTTTAGGAACCGGGAGATGGAAAAAGATGCTTGGTCGGTCCTCATACTTCAAATTTGGGGCACTGCGAGTGCAATCTAATGTGCCACCAGATAGGAGTGGTGTGTTAAGTAGTACTATACTTATCAGTTTAATCCCTGTTATGTGCCTTTTTTATGGTTTGGTTTTTGAAGCCACAGTGCAGCACCAGAGGCCAGAAAAATTAGGCATGTACACATGCCTGAAAAATTAGGTATTGTTGCAGCCGCTGCTGTAGCAGCGGCCAGAAAAAATTGATGTTTGTTTTCCAGGCAGAAAATGCCCTAAAACATTGCGGCTTGAACCCTAGTTAGTGGCGGATAAGTCACACAAGTCATCCGGCATTCAGAGATAAAATACAGAAGCATGTGGACCATTTTTAGCCCAAGGCAGCTAATCTAATCAGGCCTTTTTTAGTCGACTGTATCGCCCACTGTCAGTCCCTTCGGGATCCATCCCTCATTCATCTTAATAAAGGTGAGGTAATCTAGATTGTTTTGACCTAGGTGACTTCTCTTCTCAGTGACAATACCTCCTGCTGCACTGAAGGTCCTTTCTGACAGGACACTTGAAGCGGGGCAGGCCAGAAGTTCTATCGCAAATTGGGATAGGTCAAGCCTGCACACCCAGTAGTCAAGGGGTTCATCGCTCCTCAAAGTGTCGATATCTGCAGTTAAGGCGAGGTAGTCTGCTACCTTTCCGTCGAGTCGTTCTCTGAGGGTGGACCCTAAAGGGCTGTGGCGATGCGTAGGACTTAAAAAGCTCTGCATGTCCTCCATCAACAACACGTCTGTAAAGCGTCCTGTCCTTGCTGGCGTGGTCGTGGGAGGAGGATTACTTTCACCTCTTCCCCTGTTAGATTCCTGTTGTGCTGTGACATCACCCTTATACGCTGTGTAAAGCATACTTTTTATTTTATTTTTGAACTGCTCCATCCTTTCCGACTTCCGGGAATTCGGTAACATTTCAGGCACTTTATGCTTATAGCGTGGACACCCAGTACAGGTCGTTCTCCTTCAGCCTTTTTATACGAGGGTTCCTCAACAGGCACAACAGTATGAAAGACCCCATTTGCACAAGGTTGGATGCCGAGCTACTCATGTCCCGTTCCTCATCCTCTGTGATCTCACTGAAGGTATGTTCTTCCCCTCAGCCACGTACAACACCACGGGTACCAGATAGGTGACAATGAGCACCCTGAGATGCCTGTTGTGGTTGGTCTTCCTCCTCCTCCTCAAAGCCACATTCCTCCTCTGACTCCTCTTCCTCACAATCCTCTTCCAGCGTTGCCGCAGGTCCAGCAAGCGATGCTGATAAGGCTGTTTCTGGTGGTGATGGTGACCACAACTCTTCCTCTTCCTCTTCACGCTCATCTACGGCCTGATTCAGCACTCTTTGCAGTGCACGCTCCAGGAAGAAAACAAATAGTATGACGTCGCTGATGGTGCCTTCAGTGCGACTGACTAGGTTTATCACCTCCTCAAAAGGACGCATGAGCCTACAGGCATTGCGCATGAGCGTCCAGAAACGTGGCAAAATAATTCCCAGCTCCGCAGAGGCTGTCCTAGCACCCTGGTCATACAAATACTCGTTAACGGCTTTTTCTTGTTGGAGCAGGCAGTCGAACATTAGGAGTGTTGAATTCCAATGTGTCGGGCTGTCGCAATTTAAGCGCCTCACTGGCATGTTGTTTCACCGCTGGATATCTGAAAAGTGCGCCATGGCCGTGTAGGAACGCCTGAAATGGCCACACACCTTCCTGGCCTGCTTCAGGATGTCCTGTAAGCCTGGGTACTTATGCACAAAGCGTTGTACGATCAGATTACAGACATGTGCTATGCACGGCACATGTGTCAACTTGCCCAAATTCAATGCCGCCAACAAATTTCTTCCGTTGTCACAAACCACTTTGCCGATCTCCAGTTGGTGCGGAGTCAGCCACTGATCCACCTGTGCGTTCAGGGCGGACAGGAGTGCTGGTCCGGTGTGACTCTCTGCTTTCAGGCAAGTCAACCCCAAGACGGCGTGACACTGCCGTATCCGGGATGTGGAATAGTACCTGGGGAGCTGGGAGGGTGCCGTTGATGTTGAGCAAGACGCAGCAGCAGAAGAGGACTCAGACGAGGAGGTTATGGAAGAGGATGGATTAGGAGGAGTAGAGGAGGTGGCAGCAGGCCTGCCTGCAAGTCGTGCGGTGTCACCAACTCCTCTGCAGAGCCACGCATTCCATGCTTGGCAGCCGTCAGCAGGTTTACCCAATGCGCAGTGTAGGTGATATACCTGCCCTGACCATGCTTTGCAGACAAGGTATCAGTGGTCAGATGGACCCTTGCCCCAACACTGTGTGCCAGACATTCCATTACTTCCTTTTGCACAATCGAGTACAGGTTGGGGATTGCCTTTTGTGCAAAGAAATTTCGTCCGGGTACCTTCCACTGCGGTGTCCCAATAGCTACAAATATTTTTTTCGATTAGTGGTACTATGCGTGCAAGCTACTGTGACAACAGATATGAGTGGCACTGTAGGCCTGACACACACGCTTGCAGACAACTATTCAATCTATTACAGTCAAAATTGTATTTTTTTTTTAAATGTACACTACTGTTACACCAGATATGAGTTGCACTGGTGTGACACTGTGTCCTGGCAGGCAGGCAGGCAGGCAGGCACTGAAACGCACATGTGTGAAGGAAACTGACTGCTATTATTTCACAATCAAAAAGTGTTGTTTTTTTTAAATGTACACTACTGTTACAACAGATATGAGTGGTGGCACTGGGCAAGTGGGCACAGTATATGCTGTGAGCCTGACACACACGCTGGCAGGCAGGCAACTGCAATTAGATTACACAGGGAAAAAAAAAAAAAAAGCAGACTGATGTTCTAGCCCTAAAAAGGGCTTTTTGGGGTGCTGTCCTTACAGCAGAGATCAGATGAGTCCTTCAGGACTGTAGTGGACACTGAATACACTAGCCTAGCTATCGATTTCCCTATTAAATCAGCAGCAGCTACACTGTCCCTCCTCTCACTAAGAATGCAGCTTC